>NC_084616.1:22234668-22607168 GCF_033978795.1 Nerophis ophidion | reverse complement strand
GGGAGACGGGACCTACACCGTGGAGTACACTCCCTACGAGGAAGGTGAGTGTCTTGTGGCCACGTGTCCGTTAGCAGGCCATGACTTTGCTGTTTGCTGCGTGTCCTTCAGGCCCGCACAGCGTGGAGGTCTGCTACGATGGCACCCCGGTGCCCAAGAGTCCGTTCCGCGTGGCCGTGACGGAAGGTTGCGATCCCGCTCGAGTGCGTGTTCATGGTCCCGGCCTGAAGAGCGGCACCACCAACAAGCCCAATAAGTTCACAGTGGAGACACGGTAAATGTTGCTGGAGATCTCTGCCAGCTTCTGGCCCGGTCAAGGTTTTCATGGGGTGTTCTCTTACTGCCCGTAGGGGAGCAGGTACAGGTGGTCTTGGGTTGGCCATGGAAGGTCCATCAGAGGCCAAAATGTCTTGCACGGATAACAAGGACGGCAGCTGCAGTGTGGACTATGTCCCCTATGAACCTGGGATGTACAACCTCAACATAACTTATGGAGGACAACCCATCACTGGTACTTATCTTGGACTAATATGACTTGTAGATGTCACACTTGTCTTGTATTTGAAGTCTAAAAACATTCTTAACCCACTCAAATGTTAACCCTGAATTGGTATCCTAGTCTTGATTTTAATGTTATTAAATAATCATTAAGTTACAGTTTAAAAATATAAACCTTGTCAAATGATTACGCCTAAACCAGCATTTACAACATGCAGAACAAAGTTTAGGTCAGACTGAATCCAAAATTAATTTTTAAAATATCAACATAATATCAAAATCAAATTTACAGGATTTTATTGACTCATTTTCTTCAACAGACGTACTCGCATGGTTTATTCTGTACAGATGCACCATCTACAACAAAACTTGTGATTTGGACTCATTTTATTTCACACCAAGTTAGGATAGATGTTTGTATTAAATGTGTCCCCAGTCATAAGAGCAACAATGTTAATATTATCAGAAGCATTTTTTTGGGTAGAAATGTCGCAGGTTACATTACCAAAATCTTTGACAAAGCATGAACGCAACAATCCACATTTTGTATCATTACTATCATTAAAGTAGCGTAAGTACGTAGTGTCCCAACACCAAAGTGTCGCTTCTATCGTAACGGCACATAGCTCCGCCCTTTTTGAAGTCCTGATTCTTGGATACAAAGAATTGCTAGTACGACATCCAGTGGACACATTTAGAAAAGCAGTTTCTTTCGTCCAAAATTTTCAGATCATTTTAATACTTGGCAAACTTCTCTGCGGGCCTTTTTAAAAACGTGTTTGTGGGCCTAATCTGGCCCCCGGGCTGTATGTTCAACACCCTTGCGGTAAAGGTAAAAAAAAATTAAACACAAATATTACGAGTCTGAAGCGACTTGGATGAGAATCAGCACCTCCAAGTCCATGGTTCTCGCTCGGAAAAGGGGTGGAGTGCCATCTCCGGGTTGGGGAGGAGATCTTGCCCCAAGTGAAGGAGTTCAAGTACCTCTGAATCTTGCTCACCAGTGAGGGAAGAGTGGATCGTGAGATCTGTGCGGCGTCTTCAGTAATGCGGACGTTGTATCGATCCGTTATGGTGAAGGAGCTGAGCCGGAAAGCAAAGCTCTCAATTTACCATACGTTCCCATCCTCATGTATGGTCATGACCGAAAGGTCAAGATCACGGGTACAAACAGCTGAAATGAGTTTCCTCTGCCGGGTGGTGGGGCTCTCCCTTAGAGACAGGGTGAGAAGCTCTGCCATCCGGGAGGAACTCAAACTAAAGCCGCTGCTCCTCCACACCGAGAGGAGCCAGATGAGGTGATTTGGGAATCTGGTCAGGATGCCACCCGAACGCCTCCCTAGGGAGGTGTTTCGGGCACGTCCGACCGGTAGGAGGCCACATGGAAGACCCAGGACACGTTGGAAGACTATCTCTCCAGGCTGGCCTGGGAACGCCTCGGGGTCCCCTGGGAGGAGCTGGATGAAGTGGCTGGGAGAGGGAAGTCTGGGCTTTCCTGCTTAGGCTGACGCCCCCGCTACCCGACCTCTGATAAGCGGAAGAAGATTAATGGATAGATGGAACAAATATTACAATCATGCAGTGCTCCAATAAGTTGGTAAATGCTTACTGTCACTCATTACTGCCACAAGTGGTGGAAAAGTATTACTGCAACCCAGAGGAAGCACTGCTGGAAAACGCATTTTGTCTGGCTGCCAAAGTGTTTCTCAGCTGTGGCCGCAGCGGTACTCATTTGTAGTACTTTTTCCACCACTTGTGGCAGTAATGTCAATATCAAACAGAAGAAGTCGGAAGCTGAAGCCTTAAAGTTTAAGCACAAAAATTATGACTAAAGTGTTGATGCTGTAGCTATATGTACTGTAATTTCATCTACAGTTTAAGACTCATTCAGTATTTAGTTCATAAAATTTATATTTTAGCACTGCGTAATTTTATGTAAATGTATTTCCTTTCTTTTGCGGTATTGTAATCAGCCTGACAGAAGTCTTGATAATGATCTGTGTGAACACATGCTTTCATATCATTGGACAAGGTTCGTCTTGTTAAACTTAGATATAATTATTGAATACAATTTAAAACCAAGAGTAAGATGACTAGTTCAGTGTTAATAATTGATTGGGCCATGGGCCCCTCTGTAGTGGAAAAGTTGTGCCCTTCTTTCTAAGAAGATAATTTAGCTGGGACCTTACCCAACTTCCAAAACCTTTTCCTGGTGTGTTGTTGCAGGAAGTCCCTTCTCCGTGCCTGTCAGTGACACGGTGGACAGTTCCAAGGTGAAATGCCAAGGTCCAGGGCTGGGCACCAATGTCAGGGCCAATATTCCTCAGGCCTTCACAGTAGACGCCTCCAAAGCTGGAGTGGCGCCGCTGCAGGTTCGCGTGCAGGGACCCAAAGGTATGTTCCGAAGCGCACACCAGGGGTGTCTCAGGTTTTCCCACTGATGGCCGCACACTGAAAAGTCAAAGCAAGCGGTGAGGGGGGGCGGCATTTTGATATTTTTCATTTTCAAAACAATACATATCTTTCACCATTAAGTCTCCCTTTTAAGCTTGGAAGAGTTTCATAAAAATGTACAAAATAAGTAATGGTAAACTTTTTTTTTTTTTTTTTTTTATATCTATGATTGAATTACTAGCTCTAATTGACATTATCTGGTCTTTTATGTTTTATGCCAAAACAGAAAATATGCAACGTTTTCCCCCCCAAAAAGTTTAAAAGTTGAATATTTGATGAATGTATCTTATGAACATTCCAAAAGGGTCTCAGCCATCTTAGTAAAATTTTCTTTTTTTTTTTTTTTTTTTACTTTCAGGGCTTAAATCTCGAGATCAACTTTTGATCGATCCATTGATCTAGTTTTTCCCCTTTTTGTCAAAATTGTAAATGTATTTTTATTGTAAAAACACACTATGCAATATTTCCTCCCAAAAATTCAGAAGTCAATTATTTAGGTAATTGGAGCCTTGAATAGGTTAATTCACAACAATGATTTTGATTCACAGCAATGGTTTGAGCATTTAGTTTTTAAATAAAATGACACTTGAGGGTCCCACTCAAAAGTTTAATTGCTCTTTTTGGCATAGAAAACTGTTTAGGGCAAACACACAAAATGTGCAATATTTTTGCCACCAAAAAATGTCAGTAATTGGAGCCTCAGAAAGGTAAATTCTTAATTTCATTGGGGTTTTTTATAATTTTTTTTAAATAATTTTTTGAGCAATGACGGTTTAAAAAGAAGTCAAACTAAAATTTCCGGGAGCCAAAAGTTCTCCCATAACAAGTGTTAAGTCTTACTTGTTTTCTCCGTTTACAGCAGGTCTCTAGAGCAACTTCATTTACAACTGTTCGTTAATTATAGGTTTTATTTCTTTTATGTATTGTATTGCCTTTTTTGTCATAGAACACTTATGGCACAAAAATATGCTATATTTTCACAGCAAATAATTTCAATGGTATTTTTGATATGAAGTAATTGGAGCCTCAAAAAGATCAATAATGGACATTGATCTTGATCCATAAGTGTTTAAAAAATACATTGGACCCCCTTCTCATAAGTGTTAAAAGTAATTTTGTTTTACTTTGAATGCTTAAATTTTTAATTTTCCTGAAGGCATCAAAGTACTATTTATCCATCTATTTCTAGATCCACTTCAGATCTATCTGTTGATATTAAGGTTTTGTATTTGTTTTTGTATGTTTTTATTTACTGCCTGTAAAGATGCCGAGGAAAAAGTCCCACTAAAATTATTGGGGATCCAATAGTGCCCCACTCATAAGTATTAAGTCCTACATTGTTTTTTCCCAACGTTTACATTGTCTCCAGATCAACTTCATTTACATCTGTTCATTGATTTAAAGGTTTTTATTTTTCCATGTATTTTAATTGCTCTTTTTAGCATAGAAAACTGTTTAGGGCAAACACACAAAATGTGCAATATTTTTGCCACCAAAAAATGTCAGTAATTGGAGCCTCAGAAGGTCAATTCTTAATTTCATTGTTTTTTTTTTGTTTTTTTATATATATATATGTGTATATATATATATATATATATGTGTGTGTGTATGTGTGTATATGTGTGTGTGTGTGTGTATGTGTGTGTATATGTGTGTATGTGTATGTATATGTGTGTATGTATATGTGTGTATGTATATGTATGTGTGTATGTATATGTATGTGTGTATGTATGTATATATGTGTATGTGTGTGTGTGTGTGTGTGTATGTATGTATGTATATATATGTTTTTGAAGCAATGGCAGTTTAAAAAGAAAAAGTTAAAACATTTTTTGGGGGGAGCCAAAAGTTCCCCAATAACAAGTGTTAAGTCTTACTTGTTTTCTCCGTTTACAGCAAGTCTCTAGAGCAACTTCATTTACAACTGTTCGTTGATTATAGGTTTTAATTTTTTTCATGTATTTTATTGCCTTTTTTGTCATAGAACACTTATGGCACAAAAATATGCTATTTTCACCACAAATAATTTCAATAGTATTTTTGTTGTGAAGTAATTGGGGCCTCAAAAAGGTCAATTCATAATTTCATTGATTAGAATTATTTTGAAAGTTAAAAAAAAAAAAAAATTGAAATCGATTAGCGCCCAACTCAAGTCCTACATTTTGTTTACTATCGACACCAACTATAACGAGTGAAACGCTTTTTCTTTTGGCGCAAACAAAATATGCAATATTTTCCCCCAAAAAATCCTAAGTGTTATTGTTGGAGCCTTGACTGGGTCAACCATTCATAACTTTTAGATTCATAATTCAGCAATGACAGTTTAAAGGTGGTTATTAGAATCAACGTTGCAACTTTTTCTCGTTGGATTTCGCCAGTTTGCTCTTATATTCCACTTTTTTATTTTTATTTTTTTTATTTTAAACGTGCCGCTTTGGGCCACAAATGGGGGCCCCCTGGCATACATGTTTGTAAACTATGATTTGGGGGAAAAAGTTGACGGCAACATGTTTGCTTGTATATTTTTGAATTACGTTATTTATTCTGATTACGAAGTTTACTTAAATGACCATGTTTGCTGGGATTCCGATGTTTGCTTGGATTACGATATTTACTTTAACGATGTTTGGATTACGATATTTTCTTAAATTAATATGGATGCTCTGATTACGATATTTACTTTATTTACAATGTTTGCCTGGATTACGATATTTACTTAAATTTGCTCTGATTACAAAATGTACTTAAATCACAATGTTTGCTGGGATTGCAATATTTGCTCTTACTACGAAGTTTACTTAAATTTCGATGTTTGGATTACGATATTTACTTATGATGGATGCTTGGGTTACGATGTTTGCCTGAATTACGATATTTACACTTATTTGCTCTGATTACAAAGTTTACTTAAATTACAATGTTTGCTTGGATTGCAATATTTACTTAAATTTGAATATTTGCTCTGATTACGAAGTTTACTTAAATTACGATATTTACTTAAATGACTGTGTGCTTGGATTACGATATTTTCTTAAATTTAAGATGCTTGCTGGAATATGATGTTTGTGCGTGTCAGGAGTGGTGGAACCTGCAGAAATCCTGGATAACGGCGACCAAACACACACTGTCAACTACGTTCCTACGAGAGAGGGTCCGTATTCCATCAATGTCTTGTATGCGGACGAGGAGATCCCGCGCAGGTACTGCCATGGCACAGCTGGTAACATCGGTGGACTCTCCCGCCTCGTATGACACCAGAACATGTCACCTGTGTCAGCCCTTACAAGGTCAAAGTGCTGCCCACCCACGATGCCAGCAAAGTGCGTGCTAGTGGACCTGGTCTCAACACCACGGGTGTGCCTGCTTCTCTGCCTGTGGAGTTCACCATCGATGCCAAAGACGCCGGAGAGGGTCTGCTGGCGGTGCAGATCACGGTGAGCGCTGGTCGGCGTGAAAACACATTGCGTGATCCGAATGTAAATGAGAAACTGTCCCCTTCAGGACCCAGAAGGAAAACCGAAGAAGGCCAACATTCGGGACAACCATGACGGGACCTACCTGGTGTCGTACGTGCCGGACATGACGGGCAGATACACCATCTTGGTTAAATATGGAGGAGACGAGATCCCGTATTCGCCGTATCGCATCCGGGCCCTACCCACAGGAGATGCCAGCAAGTGCACCGTCACAGGTATGCAACCCTCACGCTGTTTTATAAAACATTTACAGTCTTATTTTTAAATACAAATCTGAATTTAGCATTCACTCAACGTATTTAAAGTCTGACTGATGTACGTGTCCGTAGGGATGGCTACCTTTCACATTTGAAAATGACCGAACGTCAACATACCCCACATTTCTCAATGGATTACAACTGTTTCAAAGTCAAAATACTCCTTACTCTTGTTAACTGCTAGCATATTAACTTTTTAGCTATTTACGCAGCCGTACACCTTGTTCATATAATTTTGTAAGTGACACATGTTAGCGGTCAGCATTTTAATGTAACAATGCTAACTTTTTTTTGTTAATTTTGCAAACATTTACCCCAGAGTAATATAACTTGATACTTGACATATGTTAACAGTTAGTACACTAACATTGGCATGCGAGCATAACAAACATAAGCATGCTAACTTGTGAGTTAATTTAACACTTGAGCAAATTTCACAGCTGTACACTTGGTACGTGACACAGGGTAACTTTTTGGGCTAAATATATTAATGTTGCAACCAATTATCCCAGTCACACAACTTGGCAATTGCTAACGGTTAACATGTTAATGTGGTTATGCTAGGATAACTAACATTAGCTAGCTAACTTTTCAGTTAACTTTATACTTTTTTTTTTTTAGCATGCTAACACAATCAACACTGGTACAACTTTTGTTACTTTTTAGACTTTTTTTTTTTTGTTGTTGCAAATTTCACAGCCATATACTTTGTATGTGCCACACGGTAACCTTTTTTGGCCAAAAATTTTTTTGCTAACTTTGCAACTGTTCACCCCAGAGTCATATAACTTGATACTTTACATTTATCAACGATTAACATGTTAATGTTGGCATGGTAGTGTAACTAACATTAGCATGTTAACTTTTCAGTTCATTTTACACTTAAATTTTTTTTTTTTTTTAAGACAAAACGTTTTGGGCTAATGTTGGGACGTTAACCTTATCATGCTAGCCTAACTAATAACATTAGCTTGCTAACTTTAATTAATTTTACCCTTTTTGTTTTTAGCAAATGTACATGTGGAACGTGACAACTTTTTGGCAAGTTATTTTTTTTCTAATTTTGCAACCGTTTATTCCAGAGTTATGTAACATGATACGTGTCATATGCTAACTGTTAACACAGTAAACATTGGCATGCTAACGTTTTAATTAAATTTGCGCTTTTTCGTTCAGAAAATTTCCCAGCTGTACACCTTAGTCATATAACTTGGTACATGACATGTTAATGTTATCATGCTGAGTTATTTTGCAAGAGTAATATAACTTTAATACTTGACATGTGCTAAATGTTAGGATGTTAACTTTATCATGATAGCATTGCTAGTGTAGCTTGCTAACTTAAATTAATTTCACACTTTTTTAGCAAATTTCACAGCTGTACACTTTAACGATTTTTGCAATTTTTTTTTGCTAATTTTGCAACCGCTTAACCTGAGTCATTAAGCTTGATATTTGACATATGCTAACTGTTAACATGTTATCATCGCCATGCTAACTTTTCAGTTCATTTTATACTTATTTTAGCAAATTTCGCAGCCATACACCTTAGTCATAACTTGGTATGTGATACGTTAACAGTTAGCGTGTTAATGTTACCATGCTAACTTTATTTTTGCTAATTTTGCAAGTTTAACCCGAGTCATATAACTTGATACTTGACATATACTGACTGTTAGCGGGCTAGCATAACCAGCATTAGCATGCTAACTTTTTAGTTACTTTTACACTTTTTTTTTTTTTTTTTTAGCAAATTTCCCTGCCATACACTTGGTACGTGACACATGTCAACGTTCTTTGGCAAAAATTATTTGGGATAATTTTGCAACCTACAAAGTGTTCATTCATACAGTATTATCCTTATTAGACACAGGTTATTTGATTACCTTGCATCTTAGTGGTTTTAACAAATTAAGCGTTAATTGCCATGTAAAATCAATATTGCTATTTAGTAGCATGTATATGGAATATGTAATGTAAATTAGCATTGAGCTAGCGGATGTTGAAGTAGAGCCATGTGTGAATTTAATCAGGCGTTCTTGCTTTGTTGGCTTAGAAAAGTACAACACTGCTTCAAGATGCAGTACACTACGAATACGCTGGTTTGCCCGCCAAGCATTTGAGCCGGTGCCCAGTTGGATTTGGATTTTACGTGAATCTGTACTAATTATGTAGCCATCTCTACATGTCAGTACTCGCCCCTTGATCTTAAGCTTTGACAAAGGTGACTGACTGGGAGCGTGAGATTACACCGAAAAGAAGTTCCCACCGTGCGATTGTTTGGATTTTCATCAGCGGGTCAAAGAGAGGGTCCACGGACACGCCACTTGCTTTTAACCTCCTTGAGGAAATTTGAATTATGAGACCATTTTACCCAGGGTTATCCTTTTCATGCGCTCCCAAATATTTTTTGGACCTGTGCCCATTAATGTCAGCATGTCTGCAGGTTTAATGCAAGAACTAAATTCTGCTTTTATTTTTGAAAACTTTCTATGCATTGTGCTTTTTGTGTCACCCCTCCTTTGCCCCCTCCCCTCCACACACACACACACACACACACACACCCACACCATTTCACGCTGCTTACATCACTGTTTTTGTTGTTTTTTTGGAGCACAATTTTTGCCTCCTACCACCCGCGCCTCCACCTGACTATCTTGTGTTTGACTTTTTGTCTCTTGTTCATCCTGTCCCTTGTCACCGTTCCCACTATCAGTCTCAATCGGCGGTCACGGTTTAGGTAAGCCCACGGAACGACTTTGTACTGTAGACACTTGCCTATCTCAGCATGGATACTAGTGGCCCCTGTTTTAAACCTGGGTTCTAATTCTCTTCAACTAAATTGGTCATATCTCCTCCTTGATCTGTTACTGTACACATCTCAAAAAATACTCACTAATCCCAACTAAAACCAGGAAAGCATGCTTGAATGGTACTCTGGCTAATCAAGTTCTGCATAGAAATGATGTAACAATGGGTTTCTAGGTTTAATGTGACTAGATTCCGTCTTTACAGGAGGTCTGGGTTAGGTTTTGCCTCGTTGAGAATCCTGCACGTGACTGAAGTTTTAAGAGTTGGATGGTTGGTTCATTCAGAGGTTCCTAATCTTTTTGATCTTGAGGCCAACTTTTCTACGCAACTATTAACACTGCTAGCATGATAACATGAGAAACAGTAGGCCTACTGAGAAGACTCAAAGTATTAACATTTATAATTTCGAACTCTAAACATACACATTGTTAAAATGGTAGCAAAACGTACTAGTTCATGCTAAAGGAACATGAGAACAGTTGACATACTTGTAAGATGGCGCTGAGTATCAAAATTCATGAATTTTAGGTTTTATGAATGACTTGGTAAAAATGCTAGTATAAAACATAGAAGTTGGCATATTAATATATGGCACCAAGTATCAAAATTTTAGGTTTAAACGTACAAAATTTGCTAAAATGTTAGCATAAAACATGCTAACGCAAGATAAAGTAACATGAGAAAAGTTAAGTGCCAATGATTGTCACACACACACACTAGGTGTGGCTAAAGGTGTCCTCTGCATTTGACCCATCCCCTTGTTTACCCCCTGGGAGGTGAGGGGAGCAGTAGGCAGCAGCGGTGCCGCGTCCGGGAATAATTTGTGGTGATTTAACCCCCCATTCCAACCCTTGATGCTGAGCGCCAAGCAGGGAGGTAATGGGTCCCATTTTTATAGTCTTTGGTATGACTCAGCCGGGGTTTGAACTCCCAACCTACCGATCTCAGGGCAGACACTCTAACCACTAGGCCACTGAAAAGGTGACATGCTTGTAAGACGGTGTCAAGTATTACAATCAATGTATTTTAGGTTTCAATAAATAACTTTGCAAAAATGCTAGCATAAAACATATGAGAAGTTAGCATACTTGTAAGTTGGTGCAAAGTATCAAAATTCATGATTTTTAGGTTTAGACCTTCAAAATTTGCTTAAATGTTAGCCCCGTCTTGCAAGTATGCTAAATTCAATGTTTTATGCTGAGTATCGAAATTCATGATTTTTAGGTTTAAACTTTCAAAATTTGCTAAAATGTTAGCATAAAACGTGCTACAGCATGCCAAAGGAACACGAGAACGGTTGACATACTTGTAAGATAGCACCAAGTTTTAAAATACATGATATTTAGGTTTCTATGAATAACATAGCAAAAATGCTTGCATAAAACACTGCACTAGCATACTTGTAAAATTGCAGGAAGTATCAATGATTTTGAGGTTGACACATAGAAAATGTTACCATAAAATATGCTAAGGCATGCTAAAGGAACCCGAGGACAGTTGACATACTTGTAAGTTGGTGCCAAGTATTAAAATACATGATTTTTAAGTTTCTATGAATAAATGAGTAAAAATGCCAGTATAAAACATAGACGTTGGCGCAAAGTATCAAAATCTCTGATTTCCCGCTGTTAATCACAAAGATTCAAGTCAGGTTGATTACAAAATAAACACAAATTAATGCAGAAGAAGGGACTCTTAAACTGATGAAAAATACATTTACTTACAATTATGCTGTGTTTGAATATATTGTAACTAAATTGATAATTGTTTCTTTACTAAACTGATAAAGGAAAAACTAGTTTCACCACTAGTCATAATTTTTTCACTTAAAAAAAAAAAACTGGTTTTAGCTCAAGGCTTCTTCTGTTTGATATCATCATTACTGCCACAAGTGGTGAAAAAGTGTATTACAACTGCTGCGCCCATATGGTTAAACACTGTTAATTTGCTGCAGTGAGCTCAAACAACCACTGGGTAGCATTTATGAGCAGATATCGTATCATCTCTTTCGATCGTATTAAGTCTTCACATGGAGGAAACGCCATGGCGGTGCGTTGTTGACTTGCGGGACAAGGCAAAAAGTAATCCAGACCTCCACTGTACCTTGTCTTGGTTGTGGAATGTGCATGCTGAGCGCATAAAAGAACGCTTTGCGTAACTTGCTCATTAATCTCTAATTGGCATCTTTGGAATGCCGCAGGTGCCGGTGTCGGACCGACCATTCAGATCGGGGAACAGACTGTCATCACCGTGGACGCCAAGGCTGCCGGGAAAGGCAAGGTGACCTGCAGCGTGTACACGCCGGAAGGGGTGGAGCTGGACGTAGACGTGGTGGAGAATGAGGACGGGACCTTCGACATCTTTTACACAGCGCCGCAGCCCGGCGAGTATGTCATCTGTGTCCGCTTCGGAGGCGAGCACATCCCCAACAGTCCCTTCCAAGTCACGGTGAGTGTGCCTTGTCGCGCCTATCTTCCACGTAAACAAACTGCCACTTCCTGTTTATTTTTGTTGGAGGCTGGAGAGAAATGTCCATTTGTGCAATCAAACTGTTTTTGAAATGAAAATACATTATCCAATACTTATTTTGTTTAAAAATCAAGAACTTGTCCTCAAACTAAAGTACCGTAATTTTCATACTATACTACTTTTTTCATACCCTTTGAATCATGTGACTAAAATATATATTTTTGTCTTTGCCGGTGGCAACTGAATACCACTGCGGCCCATACGGACCACAGCTGAGAAACTTTTTTTCGGCGACATTTTTTGGCAACCCTCTAGGGGGCGCTCGCGGTTATATTCAAACACTTTGCTGTTGGTGTGTTAGGGTGAGCAAATCAATCAATCCTTTTATCCTACTTGTCTGGCTGTAAGCTTGTCAATATCCCCGTTCTTATCCTTTTTGACCTCGGGGCCCAACTTTTCCACTACAGAGTGGCACGGACGGGCCCACTAAAATATTAACACTGAAATAGTAATCTTACTTTTGATTATATTCTTATTCAGTAATGATATCTAACCTACTTAGAGCATGTGTTAATCGCAAAGAATATTATTTACATAACGCGTTAACCTTACTTAGAAAACTAAGTACTAACCAAGGAACTCATAAATTACGGAGAATAAATGTACATTTATGTTGTGCTGAAATAAACTAAATTAAAAATAAATGATTAACTATAGTGCAAACTAAAATACAGTTTCAAACCTTTTGTCATAAGTTTTGCGCTTAAGTAACTTTTCTTTGACTTTAGCTCCAAACTTTGAGTTTGTCGTTACTGCCACAAGTGGTGAAAAAGTGTATTACAACTGGGTACTGCTGCAGCCCATACAAACCACAGCTGAGAATTTTTGGCGACCCAACAATGGGCCCCAGCCCTAAGGTTAAGAAACACTGCCCTTAGTGTATTGTAAACATGGCGTCAATGGTGTGGGACTTCTCCACCTATTCAGAAGACATTTGGCACCAAATGTTCTGCAAATATCCCGCGAGGAGGGTTAAAAAAACATCAACACATCGAACCTTAACTTCATGAATGGGTGTTTTCAAGGTGCACAAAGACACCTTCCTATGTTTTTTGAAAAGTGCAAAAAGTTTGCCAAAGACGACCCGAGGGCCAAAGCGATCTGATACTATGGAAACGATGGCGCCGGACGACTAGCCGGTTACCAGGGTTTTAGACTTTTTGTCAGCGTAAATCTTGGGTCTCTCTGTCGAATCCACCTTTTGATGAGGTGTGCGCCAAGTCCGCCTAAGTCTTAAAATTTTGAGAAACGGGAATTTAAAAACACTGAATCCCTAATTATGGTACCTGTAGGGGACTTAATGGATCCCCCAGAAAGCTGGTTCGAAGTCTTTCCTTGGTCTTTGATCCAGTTTCTCCCAAAGGACAATGTTTCATTTCCCTCCAACCCTCTCTATTCCCCCAACCTGTCGCCCCTCAGGCACTGGAGGGATCTCCATCAGACCAGCTCATGCAGCAGAGCCAAATGCCCCAGTACTACGCTCAACAGCCCTGGGTACCTCAGAACTCTGTCCCACCTCCTTTCCTCGTGTCTGTCAGTCATCTCTCGCCTTCCTCTGCTCTGCGCCACCAAACATGGCCGACACCGTCGGTGTTTCACCTCTGACGGGGCCTCCTCACCCTTTCCCCTTCGTTTCATTACCAGGGTTCCTAACATGGACAATGCAACAGAGCTGCTCAGTAACATGAAAAAAGCACTGGTCAATATTCTTCTATTGAGTCGTCAGGACATTGGCATGAAATTCAAAACCAATCAGTTTAAAGTTTAAACCGCTTTGTTGTCCCGTGCTCTTTGACAAACTTACTGAGCGGACAAATGATCTGCGTTGACGGCCATCCATGTGGACGCGTCTGCTGAGTCACTAAACTCTCCTTTGCCTCTGCAGTCCTCATCTCATTCTCATCATCATGACCATGATCACCACTGTCAATCATCTCATGTCCATCTCCAGTTTCTGTCGTGTCTTCTGGTACTCGTTACTCAATCGGTATCGTAAAAAAAAGTATGTGATCGAACGCCGATCACAAAATTAGCCGCTCTGGCAGATTTTTGTTGGTTCCCCCCCTTCACTAGTTAGCAGCTAAATGTACGCTCTCCTAAATTTATGCTCATTGCCTCTAATGCGGCAAATACTGGGGCTGTCAAAAAAAAAAAAAAAATGTTTTCGAATGAATCGCAATTTAACCATTTTTCATCCAAAAAATTCCAATCAAATTTTGTGCTACCCTAACATTCACAGCCCGAGTGGACACACTTCCCTAAACTAATAATCATGGTCTCTAAAGCGGCAAGTACTAGGGGTGTCAAATCTTTAAATGAATCACCATTTGTTACGATTCTTAATCGCATAAAAAAAAATTATTATTTTTTTTTTAATTTTATTTTATTTGTCCTAGCCATTGTTGATATAGATCTATAGCTGCTGTACATATTTACTTTAGAAAAGAGAAGTGGTGGATACTTGTTTCCTTATTTGTATTTGCCATATTAAATGTTTAAGTAGAATTTTTTTCAACAAAACCAGTTTTCTTTTACAAGTTTAAGTAATGTACAAATTTATCACAGCTGTTTATTTTATGAAGGAGTGTAGTTAATCATAGAACTTATTAAAGTACTAATTTTGAACCGTGAATCAAGAATAGATTCTGAATCATATTGTGTGGTTCCCAAAGATTCACAGCCCTAGTGGGGACACTCCCCTAAACTAATAGGCAAATACTATGGCTCTCAAAAAAAAAAAAAAAAAAAATTCAGAATGAATCTCCATTAACGATTCTTAATCGATTAAAAATAAAAATCCCAATTTTTTTGTTTTGTTTTAAATCCTGTCCACTGATGATGTAGATCTATATATGCTGTACAGATTTATTTTAGAAAAGAGAATTGTTGGATACTTCTATTGTTGCCATATCGGTATTTAACTTTATTAAATGTTTGAGTAGAATTTCGTTAACAAAACCAGTGTTTTTTTTAAGTAATATAGAAATGTATCAGAGCGGTTTTATCTATTTTATGGAATAGTTACCCCCAAGAATTTTATCGTGTGGTGCCCAAAGATTCACAGCCTTAGCAAAACAGTACATTTCTTACAAGTATTAATATCACTTGAGGGGCGATCCTGAACAAAAGCAAGCTATCTATCGCGCACTTTACATTGTAAAAATGACGATAGATTTTACGGTTAAATGTTTGTTTTTACAGCATACTACTATGAATTGGGAAAAAAAACTACCACTGTTTTTACTGTACAATTCTGTCAACTGAGCTGACAATTTGTTTACAGTAAAATCTACAGTGGTTTTTACGGTGTAATATTGTAAAATTACCTCTAACAATATAAAAACTGGCAGCTCAGTTGTCAGAATAAAAGTGGTACTGTTTCCTACTGTAGTACTGTTATTAAAAAAGTCAATTAATTCTGGCACCTACGTGGCCAATTTTCTTCCGTAAAAAAACACCATTTTACATTAATCTGGTGACTAAGACGCCTTTTTTTTACTGTACTATCTACAGTTTTTCTTATAGTGCACATAAAAAACGTGATTAAATGCGTAGGCAACACTGTTATGAGGGCAGCGATAACTGATTAACTGTTTAAAGAAAAGGAGTTTGACACCCCTGGTTAACTACAATGCGTAATTTAGGGAAAATAGTTTAAACAATTTTCTGTCTGACTGAACCAAAAAATGTTTTCAAATGCATCCATGTTAAAATTGCACTTTTTCCATGTGTTCATTCATAGAAAAAGAAAACCTCTGTGCTGACCCCTACGCCCTACAGTTTGTTTAAAGTTCTGCACACTCCATGATTTTTTTTTCTCTATTTTAATTGCTACACTCAGACTATTAATTGAACAGAATATAAATGTTAATCAATGCTGACCTGGATTTAAGAGTAATAGGCGGTAGTTTTTGTTGTGTACTGTTGTGTTGACTTTGTTTAAACGACTGCACGTAATCGGAATTGGCCGATCTCATTGATTGAAGATAGGGATGTTCCGATCAGGGTTTTACAATACCTGTTGTTCTCGTCCTGCCTCTTCAATACTGTGTAGCACAACTGCGCTCTGTCTCCTAGGCAACAGACAGGCCGCTGGGAATGAACGGTCTGGATGTGACGGGGCTCCGGCCCTTCGACCTGGTCATCCCCTTCACCATCCAGAAGGGAGAGATCACAGGTGGGACATCTGCCCAGCTGTCATTTCTGAGCACTGTGTCTAACTTCTGGGTCTTTCCTCAACTTTGAAGGCGAGGTCCGGATGCCGTCAGGCAAAGTGGCCAAACCTGACATCACAGACAACAAGGATGGCACGGTCACCGTCAAGTACGCGCCGGTGGAGGCTGGCCTACATGAGATGGACATCAAATACGATGGCATTCACATCCCCGGTATGATACTGGAGGCCCTGTAGTTGCAAGTCTGTGCCTTCATTCTCTTTGTTGGCGTTCGTAGGAAGTCCCCTGCAGTTTTATGTGGACTACATAAACAGTGGTAATGTCAGCGCTTATGGTCCCGGCCTCATCCATGGCACAGTCAACAAGCCTGCTGTCTTCACGGTCAACACGAAGGATGCCGGAGAAGGTACGTGTTTCAAGTGTCATAGAACGCCGTACAAGGTCCTGTATCTAAATGTGTATTTTCTTTTTTTTTTTAAATCTCGTTTCTTCGGCCAGGCGGTCTGTCTCTGGCCATTGAGGGGCCGTCCAAGGCAGACATCAGCTGCCTGGACAACCAGGACGGGACTTGCACTGTGTCCTACCTGCCCGTCCTGCCTGGAGACTACAGCATCCTGGTCAAATATAACGACAAGCACATTCCTGGCAGCCCCTTTTCTGCAAGGATTACTGGTAAAATATTAGTCATTTGGGTCGTGTGATGGTGTCAAAAGTTTGATTTTCAGATTAATCTCGATTCTTATTTGTAACTATTCTTAATCATAAAAAAAAAAAAAAGAATCAGTTTGTCCTGTCCAGACACACTTTTGTTGCCTTATTAAACAAAACACTTTATTTTAAGTAATATAAAAAAATATCAGCTGTTTTTCCAATTTATTCAAATATGTAGTTAATCATAGAAAAGGCAACAGATGTTAATAAAGTATTGTTTTTGAATCAAATCATTACCCCCAAAACTTGAATCGAATCTTGTGGTGCCCAAAGATTCACAGCCCTAATAGTTAAGATAAATCCCCCAACAAAAGAATTACATGACAGGGACGACATGGCGTAGTGCAGGGATCGGAAACCTTTTTTGGCTGAGAGCCATGAAAGCCAAATATTTCAAAATGTATTCCCTTGAGAGCCATATATTTTTTAACACTGAATACAGCTAAATGCGTGCATTTTTAAGTAAGACCAACGTTTTTAGAGTATAATAAGTCGCCTATGCTTTTTAATAACATTGTTATTCTAAAGCTAACCAATAATAAATAATACTTCTTCCCATTATTGCAACTTCTTGAACAGGTGGGATAGGAAATGGATGGTTGGATTAAAATGAATGACAATGTTATATAATTTGAACGTCATTTTTAACACTGTGATTACCAGCGGAATTATTCATTAATTATCGTGTTAAGCAATGTCAGGTAAGATTTATCTGAGAGCCAGATGCAGTCATCAAGAGCCACATCTGGCTCTAGAGCCATAGGTTCCCTACCCCTGGCGTAGTGGGTAGAGCGGCCATGGCAACGGCAGGGTTTCAGGTTCGCTCCCCGCCTCTTGCCATCCAAATCCCTGCTGTTGTGTCCTTGCCCCCGGTGCCACTGACACTGGTGAATGAATGATGGGTGGTGGTCGGAGGGGCCGTAGGCGCAAAATGGCAGCCACGCTTCCGTCAGTCTACCCCAGGGCAGCTGTGGCAACAAAAGTAGCTTACCACAACCAGGTGAGAATGAATGATGGGTTCTCACTTCTCTGTGAAGCGCTTTGAGTGTCTAGAAAAGCGCTATATAAATGTAATACATTACTATTTTTTGTAACCTTGTTTATTGGATTTTACTGATAGTTAAGCGGAATAGCCAAAAATGCATCAAATTGTTACCCCCAACAAGTAAAAAAACATGAAATAAAAACAAAACGGAATAAATTAAATGAAAAACAACAAACTGATATCAACATAAAAGACCGTTGCATTCCTGAATGGCCCTAGAGCAAGGATATTCAACTAAATTGTTTACGGGCCCACATTTTTAAAACACTAAGGGTGTTAAGTGTTTCTAAGAATCCGCTACAAAAATGTGAATAACATTTTTATTTTTATTTTTTTAAACTAAACTGGGCCACTAATTAAATGAAGACCTAAAATGGAACCTTAATGAACACCACTAAATAGGTTGAACAAATTTGGACTTCAGGGTAGATGACTGAATACATGATTTTTAATCCTCTAAAGAACATATACACTTTGAAGTCAAATCTATCCATCCATCCATTTCCTACCGCTTATTTTCATCCTTTTTCTACCGCTTATTCCCTTTGGGGTCGCGGGGGGCGCTGGTGCCTATCTCAGCTACAATCTGGCGGAAGGCGGCGTACACCCTGGACAAGTCGCGACCTCATCGCAGGGCCAACACTTAGCACATTTACATGCACTAATTCATTTGAAATTATCAACAAACTTAGACTGATTGGAAACCAGTTGTCCGGTTTAACATTTGGCTCACTGACCAGAATTTCCATGTTTCATATTCCCATCTCCAGTTATTTGTTAGCAAATACTGTGTACTTATATTTTTAATAGAATAGAAAGTTCTTTATAGATCCCTGGGGGAAATTCAGCAAGATACCTAAGGTCAAATGTAATGATGGTATTGATCCAGCAAATGAACATTATGAAACACTAAATGTTATTTAGCAGTGTGACCTTTGCGAACAAATCAAGTCTTTTAAACGGCTCTTAAGTGAACAATGAGAACAGATTCACCAGTTCATTTGGGAGCTGTTTTTATGCATATGCAAATCTAGTTTCTGCATTTGACCACACATGCGTGCCAACTGGATTAATGCATGGCAACTGGATTAAAAAAAATAGTCTGCATTAAAGAAAACTTTGGAGCACTTTTTTTTTTATATACAAAACTGTATAGCTTTTAAAAGAATGTTCGGGCATTTATTTTTTTCATTTATTTAACTCACTTTTTGCCTTCATTACTGTATTATGCAGAATAGTAGTTTAAGCCTATACACAGCAGGTAGGACCGGTTATCTTGTACTAATTTTTCTTATGTCCTAATTTTTATTGTAGTTTAAAAAAACAAACATATTGGTATAATACTGCACATTTTTTAGGTGAGGGAATGTTCAAAGTAGTGATGTCACTGCCAAAGCATATAAATATGGCAACTCCTGATGGAATACACACAAAAAATTATGTAATCAATATTTGAGAATCAAATATTGACTAAATATTTGTAATATTTAGTAATATCTGTAATATTTTTGTAAATTAAATCATTTTGATCTACATGTTAGTGTACAACTGACACCAGCGATTGTTTCCTTGATTTAAAAAAAACAATTTAAATAGTGAGCCAGTTTTTTGAACGGCTCTTTAAGACCAGTCTCTCGTTCAAGAGTCATAAATCCTATCTCTGGTGTCAATACAGGTAGTAAGTGTGCCGTACACTCCATCACTAGCTGTCATTAGCATTCTCTTCCTCTACTCACAATTTCCCAAACTGAAATGACCACAATCGACCCCTAATGTATGGATTAGAGCGTGTGAAAATAGAAATGTAATTATTTGGAAAATCGGACTAATTTAGTGCATATAAACGTATTGACTGATTCTGTTCCTGCCTCCAGGGGATGACTCCATGAGAATGTCCCATCTGAAAGTTGGATCAGCCGCTGACATTCCCCTGGACATCGGGGAGCTGGACCTGAGCCAGCTGACAGCCTCACTCACCACGCCCTCTGGTCGCGAGGAACCTTGCCTTCTGAAGATTCTGCGCAACGGCCACGTCGGTGAGTGTTAAACCAATATCCTTGATCCAAGGTTTGAGTCGCCTGCCTGAATATTTTCCCTCCTTTTTGGCCCAATGGAAGACCTTTTAGAAATGACTAGTTTGCTAGTTCTGCTCCGAGAAGATGAACAAAATGAATGCACTCTAGCGCTCTCACACATTTTATTCATGGTGTCATGAAATATCTGCCCCAAGAAATTGGAGGAGAATGTATGTGCTCGGTTCACACAAACTTGTCTTTCAGTTTCAATACCCGTCAAAACATATCAACCTGGGTGGACAAAAGAATGAGACGGGCAACCATTTTAGACTGCTTTGACCTTTTCGTTTTCTTTTTTTTTTTTTCCCTCACAGCCCTGATAGTATTTTAATTGATGGACCTACTCCTGTTTTGTAGAATACTGTATTTTACGGGCTAAAGAGCGCATAGGTGTTTAAGCCGCACACACTGAATTTTAGAGAAAAAATATATTTTTACATATATTAGCCTATAAGCTGCAGATATATACCGGTTTAAAAAGATGTTGTAAATGTTCATTCACATACGTTTTTATAGATTTGGGGTAATACCGTATTTTTCGGACTATAAGTCGCAGTTTTTGTAATAGTTTGGCCGGAGGTGCGACTTATGTGTGAAATTAACACGTTAGCGTAAAATATCAAATAATATTTATCTCATTTACGTAAGAGACTAGACTTATAAGATTTCATGAGATTTATGGATTAGGAGTGACAGGTTGTTTGGTAAAGCATGTTCTATATGTTATAGTTATTTGAATAACTCTTACCATAATGTTACGTTAACATACCAGGCACCTTCTCAGTTGGTTATTTATGCGTCATATAACGTACACTTATTCAGCCTGTTGTTCACTATTCTTTATTTATTTTAAATCGCCTTTTAAATGTCTATTCTTGGTGTTGGGTTTTATCAAAATTTCCCTAAAAAATGCGACTTATACTCCAGTGCGACATGTTTTTTTCTTCTTTATTATGCATTTTCGGCAGGTGCGACTTATACTCCGAAAAATACGGTAGTTTTTTTAATGCATCGCATTTCGGACGTGGACGATTATAAGTTTGATTAGTAAACGTCAATGGATTTATGTATTTTAAATAGTTCTAAAATTTGGCTGACTGCAGGAAGCCACGTAAACGAGAGATCCGACCAGCTTCTTTATCGGGCACTTAATTGTTAGTTTTGCACACATTTTCATTAATTCAATAAATGTTTGAAATAAACAGCCTATTTAATAAAATGAAATGTAAAAGTGCATCAATTCATAAATTAAAGATTCATCAATAGATTTTTAATTGAATCATAGCTCTTGAATTGTAGTCAAAATCAAATTGTGGGTTTTTCAAAGATTCCCACTTGTAATACCTTAAATGTTTCCAAACGGTGTCTGTAACACGGCAGTGAAACGGCTGATCAAGCAAACTCAAGTCATCGTCATGGACCCACTTGCTGTGCAAGCTAGCTCTCACTTAGCTAAACCAACTCCGTGACTCCACAGTGACATGTTGGTGAATTTACTGAGGCATTTGTGAAACTGAAACAATACAAAAATAAAGCCATTGTAGGTTAATACTTACAGACACTTGTAAACGTGTTGGCATATTAGCGCATGCTAACAAGGCTACCTTGATTACATTACGATAACACGTACAAATATGCATGACAACACTCCTGTAGGAATCACATATGGGATGGTTTAGTAAAAAATGCTTTAGTTATATTGTAACTAAAGCATATTGCTTGGAGTGGTGAATGAAAAATCCAGAAGCAGGACTGTTTTGGTTATTCTTCCAGTTCAAGGCATTAAAATACATTTCAACCACGTAGCACCTGCAGTGAGCAAACTTGTCCAAAAGATGGCGCCATAGTACAAACTAGCACATCTTTTCAAAGTCTGTCGGTGTAACTTGAAAACAATTTGTATAATAAAAACATAATTATGGCAGTTGGCAAAAAAATCCGTTGCATTGTTTTAAAGGTTGCAGGGTTCAAAGTGTGGGGAAAAAGTAGCGGCTTATAAGTCGGTAAATTGATCAACTTCAATTCTTTAGGCCGGTCATCATTTCAGGTGGCCTTAGAACAAAATGAATCTGGCATGAATCCCCTCCTAAACGGGTCCTTAATAGCATGGGTCTCTGTCGCAGGCATCTCATTCGTTCCCAAGGAGATCGGAGAGCATCTGGTCAACATCAAGAAGAACGGTCGCCACATTCCAAGTAGCCCCATCGCCGTCATGATCAACCAATCGGAGATCGGAGATGCAAGTCGAGTTCGCGTAAGCGGGCCGGGACTAAGCGAGGCCAAGACCTTTGAGCCTGCGGAGTTCATCATTGACACCCGGGATGCAGGTAACTGCTGGAGTCGACCACCTTGGGTAAAGAAGCGCTCACATGCTCGCTTTACACAGGCTACGGTGGCCTCAGCCTGTCCATTGAGGGACCCAGTAAGGTGGACATCAACACCGAGGACCAGGATGATGGCACCTGTAAGGTCACGTACTGCCCCACTGAACCCGGGAATTACATCATCAACATCAAGTTCGCTGACCAACACGTTCCAGGTGTGTGTCTGGGTGTAGACCACCGCTTGGACAACATCCAGAATTGCTACCGTTTGGTTCTTGTATGTGTGTGCAGGAAGTGCCTTCACGGTGAAGGTGACCGGTGAGGGCAGGATGAAGGAGAGCATCACCAGGAAGAAGCGAGCAGCGTCTGTGGCCAATGTTGGCAGCCAGTGTGACCTCAGCCTCAAGATCCCAGGTGACCAAGAGTACTGGACTTCCTGTAATGGGTCTGTCAAAAATATCGATACGAGATGCAAAAGTCAATCAATGCCGGCTTTTTCCGTTGCGTCCCCACCCAATACCCTATATTATTCCCTTGGTGAGACTCCTCAGTTCTTGGCAGGTCAGCGCGGAGTTATTGCCGAAGAACACAGGCTGTCTTCATAAAACAAAAAATCCAGTATTTTTATATTTTTCTGAACTTCATTTATAAATGTCGATCCTGTTGGCCCTCGCTCATAAACAACGGCTAATAGAAGTGAGTGTAGCATAAGTGTAGGTGTGGCCTAACTCCGCTGCACAACACACCTCACATGCACCTGCTTGGTCAGAGAATTACACATAGCAGAATTGGTCCACTTTGTTGCTATGTTTAGGGAGTAAATGTACAAAGACATATCTTGTGTTATTCAATAATCAAAATTACTCGCCAAGTGAGTGTAGATGCGCCCCCATAAGCCCGGGGAGTGTGCATTACCACAGCATGCGAGCCAACCTTTTAATGCTTGCATAAGTATAATACATTTTTGAGACCCTTTTCTGTCGTTTGGCAACACTTTGAACACCACTGCTTCACTTCTTTCACCAGGAAGGCAAAATTTATGCACCTCTTTTTATGGCACATTGGAGAAATTAAAACCCCAAAAAGTAAAAATATACAGGAAAAATGCATAATGTAATGAGGAATGGCTGAAATATTAAATAAGGAATAAAAATGCAAATATTTGTCTTTTTAAATGTTTGTCTTTTTATAACCTTTTTCCTTACACTTTTCATGTCACACTACCGCCAATCTGAAAGAATATTAGGCAAAATATTTTCAAAACTTTTGGGATAATATGTGGACTTACTAGTATGACACCTCAGTCATGGCCTGAGGTCTGTCTAGTGACTTTGAGGAGGGTGGCAGGAACCCTGCCACACAAAAAACTACAAATATGCTGACTTACTATACGGCATAAGTCACTTCTCCTTTCCCCATTCGTTAAAAAGACTGAAGTCGATGCAAACACCTGCGTGCTGCCAGACAAGAAAAAGAACGCCCATGTGCAATTACTGCTATCATGGCAGAAGTTCAAACGAGGAGACAAAAAAAGAAAGAGCCTACCCGGATAAAAGGACAGTCAAGGATCAACATTGGCTCGGCTTTCACTCGCTTGTTTGATTTCAAAGAGGAGGGTTTCACTTAAATTAGTAAGGGAATTTCGATGCTCAAATCAAAATGACCATGTTAATGTTAGCTATCGCATTTTTGCGTTATAGCAATTACACTATTTCCTAAGAGTGGCAAAATATTTCTCAATTTTTCACAAAAACGCACCTACATAAACAGCAACAAATTCCTCCATTTTGCACTCATGCACACCTACATGAAGGTTAAAGTATTTTTTGCACTGATGCCCACATACATAAATGTTCAAGTATTTTTTTTTGCACTCATGCACACCTGCATAAATGTACAAATATGTAGTTTTGCACCCATGCCCACCTACATAAATGTTAAAATATACCTCCATTTTGCACTCATGTACACCTACATGAATGTTAATATTTTTTGCACTCATGCCCACATACATAAATCTTAAAATATTTATTTCTGCACACATGCACACCTCAAATTAAAATATTCCCCCATTTTGCAAAAATGTCTGTCCAGAGATCAGCATCGCTGATATGACCGCCCAGGTGACCAGCCCGTCCGGTCAGGTTCACCAGGCCGACATCATGGAGGGAGAGAACAACACATATTGCATCCGATTCGTCCCCACTGAGACGGGCGTGCACACGGTCTGTGTAAAATACAACAACGTGCATGTGCCTGGCAGCCCCTTCCAGTTTACAGTTGGCCCCCTTGGAGAGGGAGGGGCACACAAGGTCCGTGCTGGAGGACCGGGATTGGAGAGAGCGGAGGCTGGAGTGCCAGGTCGGTGTGGTGGCCCGCTTGTTTATGCAACTGTTTGACTCAAACTTTTTAAATGTTTTTTTCTTTCTCCAGCTGAATTCAGTATCTGGACGAGGGAGGCCGGTGCCGGAGGGCTCAGTATTGCCGTAGAGGGACCCAGCAAGGCGGAAATTGCCTTTGAGGACCGTAAGGACGGCTCCAGTGGAGTTTCTTACATTGTGCAGGAACCAGGTGAGATAACAGACGCATGACGTTTTACACACATGAATAATTAGCTGGCTTGTATACAGTTCATTGGACCGGAGGAGCATGCCCCCAAACTTTATTGGAGTTATTGAATCTACATGTGTCGACTGAAAGGATTCTTAATGATTTTCACAGTATGAATTACTCATCTTAAAATAAAATACTCATTGGTTTTAATTAGGACTGAGGCGATATGGCTGAGAACTGTATCACAATACAAGTGTTTAATATCAATCAACACCAATAATTGTTGTTTTTTTATGAGCTTTGAAAAATAAGCATTTTTATTTGAAATTTAACATTCCTTTGATTTATAATCCCCTCGGCTATCAAGGCAGAAATGTCACCACAAGCATGGAAAATACATAAACGATTAAAACAAAATAGTAAAATCACATTGAGCACTTAACAAGCTCTTAAAATGAAGGTGCAAAAATAAGGAATATGTAAGATGCTTTATGAAGTGTAAGAAAATAGTGTGAAAATGTAAATTTAGAGAAACCTATTTTCTGCAGGTTTAGTGGCAGGAAATATAACTGTGCTCTAAAGGGTAAGTGCGGCAAAGGGGGTGTGGTATTGGCGGTCGTGCCTTGCATATTTTGCAGACCACATCGGTCTGACTACGTTTGGTGGGGGAAAAAATAAAAAATCCAAAAACCCGTCCAGGTGACTTCCTCAGGTGATCACTTCCTGCGTTGCTCGGTCACCAGAGAGCGAGTGCCTTTGGGGGACGGCGTGGCGAAGTTGGTAGAGTGACTGTGCCAGGAATCTAAGGGTTATTGGTTCAATCCCCACCTTCTACCATCCGAGTCATGTCCGTTGTGTCCTTGGGCAGGACACTTCACCCTTGCTCCTGATGGGTCCTGGTGAGCGCCTTGCATGGCAGCCTCCGCCGTCAGTGTGTGAATGTGTGTGTGAATGGGCTAATGTGGAAATACTGTCAAAGCGCTTTGGGCTCCTTTTTAAAAAGGGTTAGAAAAGCGCTATACAAGTACAACCCATTTACCATTTGTTCATGCAACCAATCTTGCTTCCATACTTCCGCATTCTTTCTACAAAAATAAATGTAACATTTTATCGAAAGTAGTTTTCATTGATATTGATTACATGTCTATTTAAATTTATTTTGACATTGTTTTATCCAAACTATTTTTGTATAGCAGGTCTAAACCTTGTCAAATCATATCTATCATAATTTATGCTTTTTTTTTTTTTTTGAAAATAAATTCCTATTAACCTGTGCTGTTTGTAACCAACACTTTGTATCCTGTTCTAAATTATTACGTGCTTGCTTTTCTTCCTGTGCTACTCATTGGGCTAAATCTGGGACCTCGGCTACCAGGGCCAAAAACAAATCAATTGAAAAATTGTTCAGGAATTTACTTTATTTAGTGTAAAATAAGAGATTTAAAACGATATATTTGCATTTCTTCCTAACACACTTTGATCCAAGAATGACCCTTTTACTAACACTGCACGCCATAGAGGACAATGAAAATGTCCACTATATTAGTGACAGAGCAGGAGGGGGCTTTATAATTTACTGGCATTTTATATGCTGCTCATAAAGTGAACAATTAATTTAGATAGAAAATTAACACATTTGTGCTTAAACTTCTTCACGTCTTCTGGTTGTTAGCATTACAGCCACAAGTGGGAGAAAAGCGTATTAGAACTGCGGTCCATATGAGCCACAGCTTGGAAAAGTATTTGGCGGCCTCTCAACCCCATGTTTAGGAAACCCTAGATTAAAACGTGTTTCTGGACGCCATGGTAGCGATTTGACGAAATAACCTTTTTGTTCCATGCTGCTTTAGGGGACTACGAGGTGTCGATCCGTTTCAACGACGAGCACATCCCTGATAGCCCCTTCATCGTTCCCGTGGCTTCGCCTTCAGACGACGCCCGACGCCTCACTGTTGCCAGTCTTCAGGTGAGGCTCTGAGACACACACACACGTCCGCGTGCAAGCACCCGCCAGGCCGCAGGTCATTGCCCAGAATGCAGCAGAAATCCTCCTCAGACAGGTGGGGGTACACTAAAATAAAGTAGATGGTAAAATGTAATAACGTAGATTGTAAAATTTAATGACAGTTTGTAAAAGCAAATAACGGTTGATGGTAAAAGTAAATAACGGTCGATGGTAAAAGCAACTAACGGTCGATGGTAAAAGCAACTAACGGTCGATGGTAAAAGCAACTAACGGTCGATGGTAAAAGCAACTAACGGTCGATGGTAAAAGCAACTAACGGTCGATGGTAAAAGCAACTAACGGTCGATGGTAAAAGCAACTAACGGTCGATGGTAAAAGCAACTAACGGTCGATGGTAAAAGCAACTAACGGTCGATGGTAAAAGCAACTAACGGTCGATGGTAAAAGCAACTAACGGTCGATGGTAAAAGCAACTAACGGTCGATGGTAAAAGCAACTAACGGTCGATGGTAAAAGCAACTAACGGTCGATGGTAAAAGCAACTAACGGTCGATGGTAAAAGCAACTAACGGTCGATGGTAAAAGCAACTAACGGTCGATGGTAAAAGCAACTAACGGTCGATGGTAAAAGCAACTAACGGTCGATGGTAAGAGCAACTAACGGTCGATGGTAAGAGCAACTAACGGTCGATGGTAAGAGCAACTAACGGTCGATGGTAAGAGCAACTAACGGTCGATGGTAAGAGCAACTAACGGTCGACGGTAAGAGCAACTAACGGTCGACGGTAAGAGCAACTAACGGTCGACGGTAAGAGCAACTAACGGTCGACGGTAAGAGCAACTAACGGTCGACGGTAAGAGCAACTAACGGTCGACGGTAAGAGCAACTAACGGTCGACGGTAAGAGCAACTAACGGTCGACGGTAAGAGCAACTAACGGTCGACGGTAAGAGCAACTAACGGTCGACGGTAAGAGCAACTAACGGTCGACGGTAAGAGCAACTAACGGTCGACGGTAAGAGCAACTAACGGTCGACGGTAAGAGCAAAAAACACGGTCGACGGTAAGAGCAAAAAACACGGTCGACGGTAAGAGCAAAAAACACGGTCGACGGTAAGAGCAAAAAACACGGTCGACGGTAAAATAAAATTGTAACATTTTTAATAAAATAAGATAGTAGATTGTGACATGAAATACAATTTTAAAATAGTGCTTTAACCAATGGTGGGGTATTTAGAAGTTTGTGCGTTTCGAATATGTGATACCGTCAATTCTTTATTTAGAATTCTACTTTGAATATTAGATAAAGTGGAGCTGGTTATAGGATTGCACTAATTATGATGAAGAGTAAAGAAATATAAATAGCTGACAGAGTAGACAAAGTGTGCGCAGCTGCTGCGTTGTTGGGCAGTGCAAGGCTTCTGGCATCCCAGAGGATTGTGTGTGTTTCTCGTGCCTCATTCTAAAGGCTCCCAACAGCCTCTCGCAGTTATGAGGCGCTAAAGGGTTAAAGAGGTCTGATATGGGCTGCTTTTCTCTCTGTTCTCTCACTCACTCACACACACAATCAAAATTACATCACAACTTGAAACTCAAGTCAAATACGTGATAGTAATCAGAATTTAAGTCAAAATTGTATTTGATATTCCTTGTTTGCACTCATGCACAGTTGTGCACCTACTTGAATGTTGAAATATTCTTCCATGGTAAAATATTCCTCCATTTGGCACTCATGCACACTTACATGAATGTTGAAATATTCCTCCATTTTGCACTCATGCACTCCTACAAACCCCGTTTCCATATGAGTTGGGAAATTGTGTTAGATGTAAATATAAACGGAATACAATGATTTGAAAATCCTTTTCAAACCAAAATTCAATTGAATGCACTACAAAAACAAGATATTTGATGATCAAACTCATAAACTTTTTTTTTTTTGCAAATAATTAACTTAGAATTTCATGGCTGCAACACGTGCCAAAGTAGTTGGGAAAGGGCATGTTCACCACTGTGTTACATCACATTTTCTGTTAACAACACTCTATAAATGTTTGGGAACTGAGGAAACTAATTGTTGAAGCTTTGAAAGTGGAATTCTTTACCATTCTTTCTTGACGTACAGCTTAAGTTGTTCAACAGTCCGGGGTCTTGTGGTCGTATTTTATGCTTCATAATGTGCCACACATTTTCGATGGGAGACAGGTCTGGACTGCAGGCGGGCCAGGAAAGTACCTGCACTCTTTTACTACGAAGCCACGCTGTTGTAACACGTGGCTTGGCATTGTTTTGCTGAAATAAGCAGGGGCGTCTATGGTAACGTTGCTTGGATGACAACATATGTTGCTCCAAAACCTGTATGGACCATTCAGCATTAATGGTGCCTTCACATATGTGTAAGTTACCCATGCCTTGGGCACTAATATACCATCACAGATGCTGGCTTTTGAACTTTGCGCCTATAATAAACCGGATGGTTATTTTCCTCTTTGTTCCGGAGGACACCACGTCCACAGTTTCCAAATATAATTTGAAATGTGGATTCGTCAGACCACAGAACACCTTTCCACTTTGCATCAGTCCATCTTAGATGATCTCAGGCCCAGCGAAGCCGGCGGTGTTCCTTGGTGTTGTTGATAAATGCCTTTCGCTTTGCATAGTAGTTTTAACTTGCACTTACAGATGTATCGACCAACTGTAGTTACTGACAGTGGTTTTATGAAGTGTTCCTGAGCCCAATGTGGTGATATCCTTTACACACTGTCGGTTTTTGATGCAGCACCCCCTGAGCGATCAAAGGTCTGTAATATCGCTTACGTGCAGTGATTTCTCCAGATTCTTTGAACTTTTTGATTTTACGGACCGTAGATGCTTAAATTCTTTGCAATAGCTTGTTGAGAAATATTGTTCAACAATTGCTTACAAATTGGTGACCCTCGCCCCATCGTTGTTTGTGAATGACTTAGCATTTCATGGAAGCTGCTTTCATACCCAATCATGGCACCCACCTGTTCCCAATTAGCCTGCACACCTGTGGGATTTTCCAAATAAGGGTTTGATGAGCATTCCTCAACTTTATCAGTATTCGTTGCCTTTTCCCAACTTCTTTGTCATGTGTTGCTGGCAACAAATTCTAAAGTTAATGATTATTTGCAACAAAAAAATAATTCATCAGTTTGAACATCAAATATGTTGTCTTTGTAGCATATTCAACTGAATATGGGAGGAAAATTATCATTGTATTCCGTTTATATTTACATCTAACACAATTTCCCAACTCATATGGAAACGGGGTTATTACATAAATGGTAAAATATTCCTCCATTTTGCACTCATGCCCATCTACATCAATGTTAAAATATGTAGTTTTGCTCTCGTGCACACCTAAATAAATAGTAAAATATACCTCAATTTTGCCCTCATGGCCACTTACATAAATGTTAAAATATGTAGTTTTGCACTCATGCCCACATACATAAATAGTAAAATATTTATCTTTGCACTCATGCACACCAACATCAATGTTAAAATATTCTATTTTGCCCTCATGAGCACCAACATTAATGTTAAAATAATTATTGCACTCATGCCCATTTACATACATTTTTAAATATTCTATTTCTAAAAATATATAAAATATATTTTTGCATTCGTGCTCACATAACTAAATCTTGCCAGCACAAGTGTTTTCCTCACTTTGTCAATGTGTTTGTCCAGCCCTCCTCTTTAGCCCTGTTAGCGAGCTCCTGGTAAGCAAATGTTTGTGTACTTATAAAACATGTATATATCCTTATTTGTTGTATGCTGTGTATGTCCATACAGTGTGGCAAAAAAGTATTTAGTCAGCCACCAATTGTGCAAGTTCTCCAACTTAAAATGATGACAGAGGTCTGTAATTTTCATCATAGGTACACTTCAACTGAGAGACAGAATGTGGGGAAAAAAATCCCGGAATTCACATTGTAGGAATTTTAAAGAATTTATTTGTAAATTATGGTGGAAAATAAGTATTTGGTCAACCATTCAAAGCTCTCACTGATGGAAGGAGGTTTTGGCTCAAAATCTCACGATACATGGCCCCATTCATTCTTTCCTTAACACTGATCAATCGTCCTCTCCCCTTAGCAGAAAAACAGCCCCAAAGCATGTTTCCACCCCCATGCTTCACAGTAGGTTTGGTGTTCTTGGGATGCAACTCAGTATTCTTCTTCCTCCAAACACCACGACTTGAGTTTATACCAAAATGGATACATGGATGATACAGCAGAGGATTGGGAGAATGTCATGTGGTCAGATGAAACCAAAATAGAACTTTTTGTTATGAACACAACTTGTCCTGTTTGGAGGAAGAAGAATGCTGAGTTGCATCCCAAGAACACCACACCTACTGTGAAGCATGGGGGTGGAAACATCATGCTTTGGGGCTGTTTTTCTGCTAAGGGGACAGGACGATTGATCCGTGTTAAGGAAAGAATGAATGGGGCCATGTATCGTGAGATTTTGAGCCAAAACCTCCTTCCATCAGTGAGAGCTTTGAATGGTTGACCAAATACTTATTTTCCACCATAATTTACAAATTATTTAAAATTCCTACAATGTGAATTCCTGGATTTTTTTTTCACATTGTCTCTCATAGTTGAAATGTACCTCTGTCATCATTTTAGTGGGAGAACTTGCACAATTGGTGGCTGACTACTTTTTTGCCCCACTGTATGTGCTGTATGTGTATGCCCATTAATGGTGTATATTGCAAATGTCCACACGTGGCGTGTGTACGATGTGTCCACACGTGTGGAGTTTAATGGTGTCATCCGCCTGCTTGAGTGTGAGAGTTACTGTGTTGAGCAGGAGTCTGGCTTGAAGGTGAACCATCCGGCATCGTTTGCGGTCAGCCTGAACGGCGCGAAGGGAGTGATCGACGCCAAGGTCCACAGCCCTTCAGGAGCTTTGGAAGAATGTTGCGTGACTGAGATCGATGAAGGTAGCTGCAGAGATGGTTGCAGGCGTTGAAGAACAAGTCTGACTTTGATATTTGCACGCAGATAAATACGCCGTGCGCTTCATCCCGAGAGAGAACGGTCTCTATCTGATTGATGTGAAGTTCAACGGCAGTCACATTCCCGGTAGTCCCTTCAAGATACGTGTTGGCGAGGCGGGGCAGGCGGGAGACCCCGGCATGGTGTCTGCGTACGGACCCGGCCTGGAAGGAGGCAACACAGGTAACCTTGCACGCACCTGAGCCGGATGTTCAGCTCGCTTGAATCCATGTTGACTTGCAGGGACCGCCTGCGAGTTTGTGGTCAACACCAGCACCGCCGGCCCCGGGGCCTTGGCGGTGACCATCGATGGGCCCTCCAAGGTGAAGATGGACTGTGTGGAGTGCTCTGAGGGCTACAAGGTCACATACACGCCCATGGCGCCTGGCAGTTACCTCATATCCATCAAATATGGCGGGCCCTACCACATCGTGGGAAGCCCCTTCAAGGCCAAGATCACGGGTGAGAACCAAGACTGAGCGCAAGCGGCGGATGATACAAACTCACGTTGTCGCCACCCTCCTTCAGGTTCCAAACTCGTCTCCAGCCACAGTATGCACGAGACCTCCTCCGTCATGGTGGACCCTGTGACACGTGCCATCAGCGCCACACAGCAGGGGGCGCCCGTCAAGTCGGACGCCAGCAAGGTGGCGGCGAAAGGCCAGGGTCTCACCAAAGGTTTTGTTGGTCAGAAGAACAACTTCACTGTGGACTGCAGCAAAGCAGGTGTGTTCCCCTAGTTGACCGTTAGGGGGGTTGAATCTTTGGGCAAATCCCGGGTGACGATTGTCGATTCAACGTGATTTTCTTAAAATGTTACAGGTTAGTTGACAAGTGGCCTAAAAATTTGTTTTAATTCCTCCTAAATGAATTGATATTCCTCTAAAAATATATATTTTATATTGATTTTTGACAATCTATTTAAAAGAATAACCATCGTGAATCAATGATTTGTACCCCAATAGTTTTTATCAAAATGTTATAAGTACACCTCTGCATGCTTATTGACATTAAATATAAATCAACTTAAAACAAAAAACTTAGTTTTTAGTGCATCGATTTGCCTGAAATTTAAAACCATTTTTGGACTGACTTGAACCTTTAGCCATGAAAATTTAATACATTCAAGTTGATCAGCAAAATTCACTCGGGAGCACAACAAATAAAACCTTTAATGAATAAAACAATTTGTGCTGATTAGTTTTAATCAGTGAGATGGCGACTTGTCCAGGATGTATGCTGCCTTCCGCCCGAATGCAGCTGCGATAAGCTCCAGCAACCCCGAACGGGACAAGCGGTAGAAAATGGATGGATGGTTTTAATCAAAATTAGGAAGTCAGGATTGTTTTGTCGGGCACAGCTTTTTAGAGCCATATTTATGAAGCATGAGAATAATGAAGCTTGTTCCTCCCCAGTGAGACCCTCTCCACAATTTGAAAAGAACTACCTTAAAGCTTACAAACAGCCCTTCTAGATCTGCATTTTGAGAAATATTACACAATACCATGCTTTCCAGGCTATAGAGTACAGCACAGATAATTAAGCCACACCCACCAAATTTTAGGATGAAAAATATATTTTTACATATTAGCCACACTGGGCTGTATTTTGTCTATTATAAATATACCCCAAATGTATGTGACACAGCAGTAAAACGGCTGATCAAATAAAACAGAAGTCATCATGGACCCACTACCTGCGCACAATAATTCTCCAATCCGCTAAACAGATGCAATAACTTCACGGTGAAGTTTTGGTTAATTTACTTAAGAATTTGTGAAACTGAAACGATACAAAAGAATGCTGCTGTTATAACACTAAAACAGTGGTAAACATGTTAGCATATTAGCTAAGACTGACGCCAGCTTTATTACATGATAGCACGAACAAATATGCCTAAAAACACTCCGACAGACAACACGTATGGGACAGTTTAGTAAGTGTAGTTATATTGTAGAACTTTTGAGCAGATGCTTTGACAGTTATACTTCCAGTTCAAGGGACAAAAACAGGAAATACATTTTCAACCCCGCAGTACCTGCAGTGAGCGAACTTAAACAATAACACACCTTTTCATTGAAAACTCTTTGATACAAAAACATTATGACCGTCCGTGAAGAACAATCCATAAATCAACCGCACCGTTTCATAAGCCGCTGGGTCCAAAGCGTTGGGAAAAAAGTAGCCATTGAGTTAAAAATACAGTAAATAATAGGGCTGTGAATCTTTGGGTGTCCCACGATTCGATTCAATATCGATTCTTGGGGTCACGATTCGATAATATATTGATTTTTTTCGATTCGGTTTCTCAATTCAAAAACGATATTTTTCCGATTCAAAACAATTCTGTATTCATTCAATACATAGGATTTCAGCAGGATCTACCCCAGTCTGCTGACATGCTAGCAGAGTAGTAGATTTTTTTTAAAAAGCTTTTAGAATTGTAAAGGACAATGTTTTATCAACTGATTGCAATAATGTAAATTTGTTTTAACTATTAAACGAACCAAAAATATGACTTATTTGATCTTTGTGAAAACATTGGACACAGTGTGTTGACAAGCTTATGAGATGCGATGCAATATGTAAGCCACTGTGACACTTTTTTTTTTTTTTTTTAATAATTGTCTAATGATAATGTCAGTGAGGGATTTTTAATCACTGCTATGCTGAAGTTATAACTAATATTGATACTGTTGATTTTTGTTTCATTACTTTTGGTTTGTTCTGTCATTTTTGTCTCCTCAATTGCTCTGTTTATTGCAGTTCTTAGTATTGCTGGGTCAGGTTTTGGAATTGGATTGCATTGTTATGGTATTGCTGTGTAGCGGTTTGTTGGATTGATTAAAAAAAAAAAAAGATTTAAAAAAAATAAGAATCGATTCTGAACCGCACAACATAAACTATTTGATTCGTATTCGAATCGATTTTTTTCCCCACACCCCTAGTAAATAACATCAGTCTTGTTCGCCAAAAATATTTCATTCAAGTGTCTTATCTCACGCATGACTTTCCTTTTGTGTGTCGCAGGTCGCAACATGCTGCTGGTCGGGGTGGACGGCCCCAAAGTCCCGTGCGAGGAAATCCTGGTCAAGCACTTGGGCAACCGCCTGTACAACGTCAGCTACCAGCTGAAGGACAAGGGCGAGTACGTCCTGGTGGTCAAGTGGGGGAACGACCACATTCCCGGCAGCCCCTTCCACGTCTCCGTCTAAGACAGCGAGCTGCAGCTTCCACTCTTGTTGTTGTTTACAGCTCCAAGTCCAAGCACGCCACACGCAGCGCTTCTTTTTTGCACCGACTACAAAACTTTACAAATGTCCTAAGAGCGTTCAGAACAATTTTTCCCGCTTTACAATCTGACATATTTTGACCAAGCAAAGTGTGTAGGAGAAGGCACCTTTTTTTTTGTACTGATGGTAAACTAGCACGTCATGTTTGAAACCACTCGGCTCCTTCAGATGGCGTCAAAGTGCCTTTTTAGGGAACAAGACTGCTAAAGTCTTAGTTGTAGCGCTAGCTCGTCCACTAATAACCTGCTGAGTGTGGCAATTTTTAGGCACTGCTGTTCTTTAGAGAAGCTCGTCAAAAGCGGGAAGCTGTAGTGTCACCTGCATGCTCACATTGCTAAAACAAAAAACTAACAAAAGTTTTTTTCCCCTGTGTCCTATTTCTAACGTGCGTGCGTGGATTCTCTGTAAAACACAAACACGGCGAGCGTTTGTTTCAAAAAGGGAACTTTTCTAAAACTATGCTGGACAAAAGGGTTAAACATGGCGTCTTTCCAAGACCGTGACCAAAAAACAAAAACAGATGTTGCTATTTCTCCTTTTTGAAGCGCCTTCTATTGCATTCCTGTTCTTTCAGCTCTATCTCTATGAATAAAAATGCTTTAAGTGTTTGTAAGACAGTATTTTGATACACAATAAACGTTGTCTAGAAGTTTTCTGCTTTGGTTTTTGTGTTAATGGTTTTACTCTAAAGCATGGGTTTCAAACTCTGGCCCGTGGGCCAAATCTGGCCGGCCGTGTAATTTCATTTGGCCCTTGAGGCAAAAAACCCTTGCAGCACTAACTCTTCCAGGATGCTACAATATCCACCCCCGCTAACACCAAACCCCACCACCACCCAACCCTGACCACCTCATTTTATTTTCAAATTTATTAGCTAGTGGAAAAAGTTAATGCTGAAATTTACTTCAAAAGGCTGCAAATACAAAAGAGGCATTACATTTTTTATTTAAATGTTATTTCTGTGATGTTTTTTCGTATGTTTTTTGAAAGTTGATTTTGCACTATTAGGTTGTATAAGCGTTGTTAAAGCAAATCAGTGTAGCAAATTGAACAATAATTAAGGTTTTCCTAATTCACTTTCTCTTGCTACTTCAAGGCTTAAATGTTTGATTCATTCCTTATTATTTTACTTTCAATATTTAATTTTATTGGCCTTTGGAAAATTTATTTTGATATTTACCTCAGAAGGCTGCAAATAGAAAAGAGGAATCCAATTTTTATTTAAATTTTATTTGATATGCCATTAATATTTTTTAATTACTATTTGAAACTCAATTTCGCATGTCACTAGAAAGTTATATAAGCCTTGCTTGTTCAATATTCAATGCAAATTTTGTTTGGGTCCCCTATTAAAAGGTTAATTTGTTTAACCTTGGCCCGCAGCTTTGTTCGGTTTAAAATGTTGACCCACTCTGTATTTGAGTTCGACACCCCTGATCTAAAGGGTGATGCAACTTCTGCACACACATCAAATTGCCAATCAGCGATTTTTTTTTTTTTGATTGATTCTTTTGTTTTTTTTTGATTGATACTTGTATTAGTAGATTGCACAGTTCGGTACATATTCTGTACAATTGACCACTAAATAGTAACACCCGAATAAGTTTTTCCACTTGTGCGCCACTCATTAGCTGTATGGATAATTTGCTGGATTATAAAAAGCAAATTAACCCTGTGTTCCACAAGTTTTGGGCACATTGCAAGATGTATAAAAGGGGGCACCAGGTAGCCCGTAAGGACCAGATGAGTAGCCTGCTGGCCTGTTCTAAAAATAGCTCAAATAGCAGCACTTACCAGTGAGCTGCCTCTATTTTTTTTTAAATTGTATTTATTTACTGGCAAGCTGGTCTCGCTTTGCTCGACATTTTTAATTCTAAGAGAGACAAAACTCAAATAGAATTTGAAAATCCAAGAAAATATTTTAAAGACTTGGTGTTCACTTGTTTAAATATATTCATTTATTTTATTACTTTGCCTCTTATAACTTTTAGAGAGAATACAAACATAAAAATGATTTTAGGATTTTTAAACACATATACCTTTTTAAATTCTTTCCTCTTTCCTGACAATTTAAATCAATGTTCAAGTCTTTTCTTCTTCTTATTGTAAAGTATTACAAATTTTAATATAATTCTTCATTTTAGCTTCTGTTTTTTTCGACGAATATTTGTGAAATATTTCTTCAAACTTATGATTAAAATTAAAAAATATATATTCTGGCAAATCCAGAAAATCTGTAGAATCAAATTTAAATCTTACTTCAAAGTCTTTTAAATTTCTTTTAAAATTTTTGATCTGGAAAATCTAGAAGAAATAATTTGTCAGAAATATAGCTTGGTCCAATTTGTTATATATTCAAGTGCAGATTGGATTTTAACCTATTTAAAACATGTCTTAAATATATATTTATTGTGAGAAATCATTAAGATGATCAGTGTTTCCACAAAGATAAATATCAATAGAGTTAAATGTAAATTGAGCAAATTTGCTATTTCTGGCAATTTAAGTGTGTATCAAACTGGTAGCCCTTCGCATTAATCAGTCAAGAAGTAGCTCTTGGTTTCAAAAAGGTTGCTGACCCCTGTCGTACATGAATGCCACTGGTACCATTTTATAACTAAATTCATTAAGATTTTTGTAATGCCAATTTAATTTTTGATGCAGTAATGATGTTCACTCCACCATAAAAGGCATTTTGTGTCTTTGAATTTGCAAAACACAATGTGGAATGCATTTGGCAGGATTTGGACTATCTGCTTAAAGTGTGCCGACATTGAACATTCCATGAAAAACTTAAGATTGCAAGCTTCCAGAATATATCAGAAGTCTTTTTATATCAATAATTTTTTAGATATTTAATGTCAAAATGTGCCCAAGACTTCTGGAACACTCTGTATTAATAGTCTGTATGTGATTTATGTTGTATTGCTTCTCTTCACTGGATTGGCCTGTTCTGCGTATAATATGATAGTAACTCTTTTATAGACCCCCTGTTAAATTCCTGGGGCCCTGGTAAGAAACTTCTGCTTTGTTCTTATGACCCACCCGGAACCCTGTGATGCTGGCCATCATTAATTAGTTATTTTCCGTTCATTTCAGTTAGGCCCTATTGGAATTGCTTCATTATTCTCCCACTTGGACCGTATTTTAGAGCAGTAATGGCATCGTGGGCTGGAAGCTGATTATTTTATTTACTTTGGAGCAGGTTAAAAATAAGACGATAACTTATCAAAAAAAACAAAATGTATAATTTAATATGTTCCACATGGCAATATGTGTACATCTGGGAGAAAGTGAAGAGGACACATTTTATTTTTACTGCTGCGATGCCATCAGCAGGCCAATCCTCGATCATGATATCCACGCAATATCAATACATATCATAGCAACATAATGCCTTTATTTCACAGAAAAGAGCAATTCGTATTATTTTTAAAGTACAATATAGAGACCACACAAATCCACTCTTCATTAGGTCAGGATTACTAAAACTAAAAGACATTGTAGAATTGAATACTCTATTTATGATGTTCAAAGCGAGAAATAAAATTATTCCGAAGGACATACAAAAGTTATGTGTTCACATCTGAAGATGAGAACCACAAAAGGCCGAATGACTTAAAACATCCAAAAGTGCGAACAAATTTGAAACAAATGTGCTTGTCTGCTGTTGGTGTGAAAGCATGGAATTCTCTAAACAAAGACGTAAAAAGCTGTAAAAATATCTTTGTATTTAAAAAGAGTTATAAATAGAGAAAACTGGAATGACGTCAAACTGAATTTTGATTTAGATTGGACGTGTCATTGTGAAAATGCTTTAAGTCATCCAAAATAATTTGTGTTAAAGAAGGGGCGGATAAATATAAGAATGTTATTCTTCCATCTGCTCCTTTCTGATCATGGAAATGTATAAGAAACAAAAAACAATGAAAGTGTCAATTGTACGTGGCTTTTATGTATGAATTTTCATGAAAGGAATAAATATAAATGATGATGATGATGAACTAAATCTTGGTTGTCAAACTCTGGCCCGCGGGCCAAATTTGGCCTGCCCTACAATTTCATTTGGCCCTTGAGGCAATATCAAATTAACATTAGAGCTGTCCCGCCGGTACTATAAAGGCACTGCCTTTAGCGTTGTCCACAATATGTTGTCACGTCCGCTTTTACTCCATACAAACAGCGTCCCGGCCATGTCACATGATATATGCGACTTGTACACACACTCACATAGCCATACAGGTCAGACTGAGGGTGGCCCTATAAACAACTTTAACACTGTTACAAATATGCGCCACATTGTGAATTGTTGGATTTGGTTGTCTTTTTATTTCCTCGTCAGATTTTAGAACAGCTAAATTGTGAGCCTTTTACATAGACCTTGAATTTGGAATGTTGGAATGAAGACATAACAATCTGTTATCTCAACTGTCCGAGGTAGGGAGGAGAAGAAGAGGGGCAGGTGAGAGTGAGTGAGGAGGGAGAAACTGACATTTTAGGATTAGATCAATTTGGACTGTGCCTTTGAAATGTATCTAGATTGATCTCCCAATGCGCTTTGGTTATAAAATATCAAAATGAGCAACCTCTGTCTCTGATTTAAAACCAGCTTATGTGTCATAAAAGAATCAGGGGGCGTTGACCGAAGGAAGAACGGGTCAGAACACAACAATTTGGGGGCTCGTCCGGGATGACACGCTGAAAATTGGACTGCTCTTGCAAACTTACGGACAGACTCACTTGGCCAACATTTAGGGTAAGCAGAGCCTTTTTGTAAAATCTGCATTAGGAGTCTGTCCAAAAGTCTTGTAAGTCAAACACTGTTATGTACCACAGAGACAGGGTGCTGATTTTGATAGGTTGGTTGCATTATTGCCTTGTCCGCCATTGCATAAAAGTTGTAAATAAGTGGTCAACTCAAGTTATTGTGTCTACACCATACAAGAATGACCAACACATTTCGGAAGAACATCCACACCGTAACACAACATAAACACAACAGAACAAATACCCAGAACCCCTTGCAGCACTGACTACCACCAAAACCCACCCCCCACCACCAACCCCACCCATCTCATTATTATTTTATTTTAAGATTTATTAGCCTGTGGAAAAATGTAATGTTGATATTTACCTCAGAAGGCTGCTAATAGAAAAGAGGCATTAAATGTTTTATTTAAGTTGTATTTATTTGACCAATTTTTTTTTTTTCGTTTGTTTTTTTAATGTTGATTTTGCACTATTAAGTTATATAATTATTGCTTGTTCCATATTCATTGTTCAAGCAAATCAGTGCAGCAAACTGAGGAATAATTAACAATTTATTCATGCGCTTTCTCTTGTTACTTTAAGGCTTGAATGATTGATTCATTCATTATTGTTATTTTTTTTTCAAATTTATTATTAGCCTGTGGACAAAGTGTATTTTGATATTTACCTCAGAAGGCTGCAAATAGAAAAGAGCCACTCAATTTCTATTCAAATTTGATTTGATATGCCATTGATATTTCTTTATTATTATTATTATTATTTGAAACTCGATTTTGCATGTCACTATAAAGTTATATAAGCCTTGCTTGTTCAATATTCAATGCAAAACTTGTTTGGGTCCCTTTTAAAAGGTTCATTTGTTCAACCTTGGCCCGCGGCTTTGTTCAGTTTTAAATTTTGGCCCACTCTGTTTTTGACTTTGACACCCCTGACATGCATTTTTAAGTAAGTCCAACATTTTTAGAGTATAACAAGTCTCTGATTCTTTTTAATAACATTGTTATTCTGAAGCTAACCAACAATAAATAAAATAATTCTTACCATTAATGCCACTTCTTGAACAGGTGCGGTAGAACCGGATGGATGGATTAAAATGGATGAGAATCTTTTATATTTTGAATGTTATTTTTGACACCGTGATTACCGGCGGAATTATTCATTACTTACCGTGTTTAGCAATGTCAGCTAAGATTTATCTGAGAGCCAGGTGCAGTCATCAAAAGAGCCACATCAGGGTCTAGAGCCATATGTTCCCTACCCCTGCCTTAGCAGAAAAACAGCCCCAAAGGTTGATGTTTCCACCCCCATGCTTCACAGTAGGTTTGGTGTTCTTGGGATGCAACTCAGTATTCTTCTTCCTCCAAACACCACGACTTGAGTTTATACCAAAATGGATACATGGATGATACAGCAGAGGATTGGGAGAATGTCATGTGGTCAGATGAAACCAAAATAGAACTTTTTGGTATAAACTCAACTTGTCGTGTTTGGAGGAAGAAGAATACTGAGTTGCATCCCAAGAAAACCAAACCTACTGTGAAGCATGGGGGTGGAAACATCATGCTTTGGGGCTGTTTTTCTGCTAAGGGGACAGGAAGATTGATCCGTGTTAAGGAAGGAATGAATGGGGCCATGTATCGTGAGATTTTGAGCCAAAACCTCCTTCCATCAGTGAGAGCTTTGAATGGTTGACCTAATACTTATTTTCCAACATAATCTACAAATAAATTCTTTAAAATTCCTACAATGTGAATTCCTGGATTTTTTTTCACATTCTGTCTCTCACAGTTGAAGTGTACCTATGATGAAAATTACAGACCTCTGTCATCATTTTAAGTGGGAGAACTTGCACAATCGGTGGCTGACTAATTACTTTTTTGCCCCACTGTATGTTAAAACGTCTCCGTTGTACCAAAAACCGATTCCCACCACGATAAATCTGCACCGCTGGGGCTATCCACGACCAATTACTGGATGTTGGACAAACACTTAACATTTGTGAATATTGTAACAAAATTATTCAAGCCTTTCTCGGCCGTAAAGCAATGTATTGTTGGTTGCAAAAAAGGGATTCAATGTAGTATTTGGTTATTGGGGCAGCACGGTGGAACAGGGATTAGTGCATGTGCCTCACAATGCGAAGATCCTGAGTAGTCCTGGCTCGGGATCTTTCTGTGTGGAGTTTGCATGTTCTCCCCCTGACTGCGTGGGTTCCCTCCGGGTACTCCGGCTTCCTCCCACCTCCAAAGACATGCACCTGGGGATAGGTTGATTGGCAACACTAAATTGGCCCTAGTGTGTGAATGTGATTGTCAATGTTGTCTGTCTATCTGTGTTGGCCCTGCGATGAGGTGGCGACTTGTCCAGGGTGTACCCCGCCTTCTGCCCGATTGTAGCTGAGATAGGCACCAGCGACCCTGAAGGGAATAAGAGGTAGGAAATGGATGGATGGATTTTGATATTGACACATATCATCTGTGCATACATTAGGGTAATGGTTCTCAACTTTTTTTAAGTGATGTACCCCCTGTGACCATTTTTTTAATTCAAGTACTCCCTAATCAGAGCAAAGCATTTCTGGTTGAAAAAAAGAGATGAAGAAGTAAAATACAGCACTATGTCATCAGTTTCTGATTTATTAAATTGTATAACAGTGCAAAATATTGCTCATTTGTTGTGGTCTTTCCTGAACTATTTGTATAAAAAAGATATGAAAATAACTAAAAACTTGTTGAAAAATAAACAAGTGATTCAATTATAAATAAATATTTCTACACATAGAAGTAATCATCAACTTAAAGTGCCCTCTTTGGGGATTGTAATAGAGATCCATCTGGATTCATGAACTTAATTCTAAACATTTCTTCACAAAAAAAGTGCACTTTAAAGGCCTACTGAAACCCACTACTACCGACCACGCAGTCTGATAGTTTAAATATCAATGATGAAATATTAACATTGCAACACATGCCAACACGGCCTTTTTGGTTTTCTAAATTGCAATTTTAAATTTCGCGCTAAGTATCCTAGATTGTAGCGGACATTTTGCTCCAGCACCGATCACAGCTATAAGTGGTCTGCTTTAGTCGCATAATTACACAGTATTCTGGACATCTGTGTTGCTGAATCTTTTGCAATTTGTTCAATTAATAATGGAGACGTCAAAGAAGAAAGATGTAGGTGGGAAGCGGTGTATTGCGGCCGCCTTTAGCAACACAAACACAGCCGATGTTTCCTTGTTTACATTCGGCTCTTACTGTAGACATGAGCGGAGAGTTTGCGTTGTTCCTCCTGCAGCTGTGGACTCTCTTGCCTCCTCCCACCAACCGCCACCGACCGTCGGATGCTGTGAGGGAAATCTTTTTTTAAATCTCAGCCCGGCTGCCTTGCCTCGTCGAGAAACGTGGCTTCCCTCGGAGACACTGGCTGTCACCACACCTCTGCGACTTTCAGGTACGACAATATAATCTCACTAAAACACGAGTAACACAATAGGCAGATAAGGGATTTTGCAGAATTATCCAAGTAAATGTGTCTAATAACATCTGAATCGCTCCCACTGCCCTCGTCTTAATTTTTTTTTCTAGTCCTTCACTCTCACTTTCCTCATCCACAAATCTTTCATCCTCGCTCAAATCAATGGGGAAATTGTCGCTTTCTCGGTCCGAATCGCTCTCCCTGCTGGTGGCCATGATTGTAAACAATGTGAGGAGTTCCACAACCCGTGACGTCACGCACACATCGTCTGCTACTTCCGGAACAGGCAAGGCTTTTTTATTAGCGACCAAAAGTTGCAAACTTTATCGTGGATGTTTTCTACTAAATCCTTTCAGCAAAAATATGGCAATATCGCGAAATGATCAATTATGACCCATAGAATGGACCTGCTATCCCCGTTTAAATAAGAAGATCTCATTTCAGTAGGCTTTTAACATCTATATTTATGGAACATGTCCACACTGAATATTGCATTGTTGCATTTCTTTTCACAGTTTATGAACTTACATTCATATTTTGTTGAACTATTATTCAATAAATATATTTATAAAGGATTTTTGAATTGTTGCTATATTTAGAATCCATCCATCCATCCATTTTCTACCGCTTATTCCCTTTTGGGGTTGCGGGGGGCGCTAGCGCCGATCTCAGCTACAATCGGGCGGAAGGCGGTGTACACCCTGGACAAGTCGCCATCTCATCGCAGGGCCAATGTGGTGCATTATGAAGTGTTTAGAATTTCATGGCTGCAAAACGTGCCAAAGTAGTTGGGAAAGGGCATGTTCACCACTGTGTTACATCACCTTTTCTTTTAACAACACTCAATAAACGTTTGGGAACTGAGGAAACTAATTGTTGAAGCTTTGAAAGTGGAATTATTTCCCATTCTTGTTTTATGTAGAGCTTCAGTCGTTCAACAGTCCGGGGTCTCCGCTGTCGTATATTTAGAATATATTTTTTAAATCTCACGTACCCGTTGGCATACCTTCAAGTACCCCCATTTGAGAACCACTGCATTAGACGACCCTTTGAAGAGAATTCCGTAAATGATAATGTACATAATGTACTGTTTAGTTTTGAGGTACCCTTTAAAAAACTGAAATCAAACCTAAACTTCTGGTTGCCGAAGTGGTTCAAAATAATATTTTGATATTGACACCTCACCTGTGAATACCCTTAGAGTGGTCAAGTCGTGTATCCACAGATGATGTGTCAATTCCAAAATATTACTATACTATGTGCATGGATAATTAACAGGTGATAATGCATATAAATTTAAATGCACTTTTCTTTCAACAAAATCTCAAAGTGCTACAAAGTTAAGTGTGGAGGAGACAAGACATACCCCAAAAAAAAATATATATAGTTTAAATGATCAAATCAAACTTTGTATGCATTTTTTTAGACACAGGCAAGTGTATAAAGACAAAGCAAAAACAAAACACGGCATGGCACTGACGATTTGAGGAAAAATGCCGACTTTGAGGCGTCCACACTGGAGAATAACTCAAATCCATCCATCCGTCTATCCCTCTTCTTCCGCTTATCCGAGACAGGGTCGTGGGGCAGCAGCCTAAGCAGGGAAGCCCAGACTTTCCTCTCCCCAGCCACTTCATCTAGCTCTTCCTAGGGGATCCTGAGGCGTTCCCAGGCCAGCCGGGAGACATAGTCTTCCCAACGTGTCCTGGGTCTTCCCCGTGGCCTCCTACCAGTTGGACGTGCCCTAAACACACCCCTAGGGAGGCGTTCGGGTGGCATCCTGACCAGATGCCCGAGCCACCTCATCTGGCGCCTCTCGATGTGGAGGAGCAGCAGCTTTATTTTGAGTTCCTCCCGGATGGCAGAACATCTCACCCTATCTCTAAGGGAGAGCCCCGCCACCCGGCGGAGGAAACTCATTTCGGCCGCTTGTACCCGTGATCTTGCCCTTTCGGTCATGACCCAAAGCTCATGACCATAGGTGAGGATGGGAACGTAGATCGACCGGTAAATTGAGAGCTTTGCCTTCCGGCTCAGCTCCTTCTTCGCCACAATGGATCAGTACAACGTCCGCAATACTGAAGACGCCGCACCGGATCTCACGATCCACTCTTCCCTCACTCGTGAACAAAAATAACTCAAATCAAGGAGTCAAAAGTGTGCTGGTTTGAAATTATCTAATTTTGGTAAAGCTTCTCCTTCTGGACTTCAGGATCTGTAACTTAAACCTCTGTTGTATCCTGGTTGAGCTTAGTGATGAGCCATCGTATGCCTTTTGGAACAAAAAGGTTATCAGGCCTATTTTTTTAAATTCCAGTTTCTGAATAACCCTCAGATGGATTGGGGGGGCTGTTCCAAAGGTTTGGTGCGGGCGAGCAGAAAGCTCCCGGTGCCGGGTTCTTGGAGGGGCAGGGTGTTTCTGGACCGTGGGGTGATGAGTTCTTGACGGTAGGTATGGGAAATGAATGCATTTATGAATGAGGGACAACATTTCGGAGTCTACCCGTGACGAGACAGTGAGCCAAAGCAATGCTTGAAGTTAAAGTTAAAGTTAAAGTTAAAGTTAAAGTACCAATGATTGTCACACACACACGAGGTGTGGCGAAATTATTCTCTCCATTTGACCCATCACCCTTGATCACCCCCTGGGAGGTGAGGGGAGCAGCGGGCAGCAGCGGTACCACGCCCGGGAATAATTTTTGGTCATTTAACCCCCAACTTAACCTCCAATTCCAACCCTTGATGCTGAGTGCCAAGCAGGGAGGTAATGGGTCCCACTTTTATAGTCTTTGGTATGACTCGGCCGGGGTTTGAACTCACAACCTCAGACTAGGCCACTGAGTAGGTTAGGATGGGGGAGGGGGGTATGCTCGTGTTGATGGGCTCTCTCAGGGCCCTGGTTGTTATTCTATGGAGAGAGGATCTTAAAAAGTCCTTTACAATCTCATTAATACCACAGAAATGGCCAACTCTTCAAATTTTGGCAGAGTCCCCCTGAAAAAAAGTTCTCTCAATATTTAGGGAATGTAAGGCCTTGAACTGCAGGCAGCACTTTCAATAAGCTGCACAGACTTTAAAAGAGCATTTAGAGACACCTTGTGGAAATTACTAAAAACATATTAGATTAGATTAGATAGTACTTTATTTATTCCGTCAGGAGAGTTCCTTCAGGAAAATTCAAATTTTCAGCACAATCCCATTCAAGATCAGACAAACATTGCAGGGAGACAGAACGGGATCGCTGACGGGTCTGCCGGCTTCCAGCGCCCCTTACAAAAAAGATGAGATACAGGTAAACAAGTGGGAGGAATGGGAGAAAAAAAACGAAGATTAAAATAAAATAAAAAAATCGGTCTTAGCCTGAGCCCTGGAGAGGGAGTGCAGACTGAGGCCCAGGAAAAAAAAAACAACAACTCATAGCCATAGTACACATCCCTCTTGCATGTGTGTAAGAGGGAAACATCAACCATCAAAGAACACAGAGGACATTAAAATCATTAAAGCAGCAGATATAACCAGACACTTCTACATACAGCTATGAATAAAAAGTAAATGAAACATATCCACTGTGGTGGCCTCTGTGGTGTTCCACGCCATCGTCCGCTGGGGTGGAGGGAGCATGGCCAGAGACAGGAGCAGACCCAACAAAGCAACCAAGACAGCCGACTCCACTCTCGGCCAATGTCCAGTCCGCATGGATGAGCAAGGATACGTCCAAGGTGACTGAAGTGTCCGACACCTGCTCACCCAGCCAAGACACCGCGAAGCCTCTCCGTCCCGGTGCTCAGTGCTAGCTCCGCAACCCTGTCCCCTCATCCGCATCTCCTCCAGTCCCTCCAAACCGACTCCGGTGTGGCAGACACCCAGCAGCTGGTCTCCATGGCCAAAAGGCTCCTGGGAGGCAGATCCAGAAGTCCCCAAAAAAAGCACCACAGAGGTCACGAAAGTGCCACCCTTTGTCACACAGTCCCGAAGGGTCCTGGACCAAAAGGCAAACAAATATAATAACACATGAAAACAAGAGGGAAACACAGTAGGATGACACAAGAGCACAGAGCTCCTGCCAACAGCAGCCACTACAGCAGCGCCATTTTGGAAAAAAAACATCGCAGCCTGGAGATTTTTACAGACATCTTCAAAAATCTCTCGGAAGGATCCAGATGCTGTGTGAAAGTTAGATCAGGAAACACAGACTTCTGCGATATCATCACAGGAGAAAGACCACCACGACCATGTTCTTAGTAAGGCAATGGACCAACCACCCTCTGGTGGTACACAACACCAGACCTGGACTCTGCGGACGACATGGCTTTGCTGGCAGAATCAAGAGCAATCTTTCAAGAAAAGACATCCACTCTTGAGTGAAATGCAGCTATGGTCTACAGATCAGCTGGCAAAAGACAAACACCATGCAGATTGGGGACCACCAGCCAACCGACCAGGTAACAATAAGTGGAGAATTGTTGGTAAAGATCCACATACCTTGGAAGTAAATTTACATCCGGTGGGAATGTTGAGACGGACATCAGTTCCCGCATCGGTAAAGCCAAAGCTGTCTCCAGAAGAATGCAGCCAATATAGTCTCGTGGGGGAATATCCATGACGCTAAAAGTCAAAGCTCTTCAGGTCTGTTGTACCTCCTACAGATTTCTGTGCTAGCAAGACCTGGAAAATCCCTGTAAGGATTAGGAGAAACTGGATGCTTTCCAACAACGCTGTCTAAGAACAATCCAGAAGATCAAATGACCAACAAAACTAAGACACAACCACTCAGCCAAGACACAGAAACATGACATGATGAAATACTTGGAATGCCACCAAAACATGACCCAGAGGTAGCAATGACATGCTCCCTGGTGGAAGAAGATAGGAGACGACCAAAACACACACACAGACAAGAACTCTTCTCAAAGACCAAGACCTCAACTTGGCAGGGGCTGAAGAGGTATCCCATGATTGAACAAAATGGAGAAGGCTTGCTGCCAAAGTTCTCAACAGAAGCTAAGTCAGACTAAGTTTTTGCTAGGAACATTCTCTAAAGGTCTGTTCCAGGTTGGGTTTCTAACTGAACATTGGGGAACCCTTAAAGCCTACTGAAATGAGATTTTCTTATTTAAACGGGGGATAGCAGGTCCATTCTATCTGTCATACTGGTCATTTCGCGATATTGCCATATTTTTGCTGGAAGGATTTTAGTTTCTCCTATGTCCCACTCTCCCTTGAGGAGGGGGTCAGGTCCGTATGACCATGGATGGACGTACTGGCTGTCCAGAGTCGGGACCCAGAATGGACCGCTCGTCCAGAGTCGGGACCCAGGATGGATTGCTTGCCTGTGTATCGGCTTGGGACATCCTGCGCTGCTGATCCGCCTCCGCTTGGGATGGTTTCCTGCTGGCTCCGTTGTGAACGGGACTCTCGCCTGCTGTGTTGGATCCGCTTTGGACTGGACTCTCACGGCTGTGTTGGATCCATTATTGATTGAACTTTCACAGTATCATGTTAGACCCGGTCGACATCCATTGCTTTTGTCCTCTCCAAGGTTCTCATAGTCATCATTGTCACCGACGTCCCACTGGGTGTGAGTTTTCCTTGCCCTTATGTGGTCCAACCGAGGATGTCGTAGTGGTTTGTGTTGTGGTTTGTGCAGCCTTTGAGAAACTAGTGATTTAGGGCTATATAAGTAAACATTGATTGATTGATTGATTGATAGAGAACATCGACGATAAAGTTCGCACTTTTGGTCGCTACAGAAAAGCCCTGCATTTACCGGAAGTTGCAGACGATGACATCACCCGTTGATAGCTCTCACATCCTCACATTATTTTTAATGCGACCCTCCAACAAAAAGAGCTATTCGGACCGAGAAAACGAACAATTTCCCCATTAATTTGAGCGAGGATGAAAAATTTGTGTTTGAGGATATTGATAGCGACGGACTAGAAAAAAAAATGAATAAAAAAGAAAAAAGTTTAAAAAAAGAAAAACGTGACTGCATTGGGACGGATTCCGATGTTTTTAGACACATTTACTAGGATAATTCTGGAATCCCCTTATCTTTCTATCTGGGTTGCTAGTGTTTTATTGAGTTAACAGTACCTGATAGTCGGAGGTGTGTGTCCACGGGTGTTTTGACACCAGTGTCTCAGGAAAGTGGACGGCAGCTTTATGGACGGCGCAAGCTCAGCTGATCTCCGGTAAGAAGCGAATTTTTACCACAATTTTCTCACCGAAACCTGCTGGTTAACAACGTGGTCGGGAACCATGTTCGCCTGACCGCTCTGATCCATAGTAAAGTTTCACCTCCGGGAATTTTAAACAAGAATCACCGTGTGTTTGTGTGGCTAAAGGCTAAAGCTTCCCAACTCCATCTTTCTACTTTGATTTCTCTAATATTAATTGAACAAATTGCAAAAGATTCAGCGACACAGATGTCCAAAATACAGTGTAATTACACAGTTAAAGCAGACGACTTTTAGCAGTGTGTGTACGCAGCGCTCATATTTCCTAAAGTCCGTGACGTCACGCTTACACGTCATCAATACGCAACGTTTTCAAGAAGAAACTCCCGGGAAATTTAAAATTGCAATTTAGTAAACTAAAAGGCCGTATTGGCATGTGTTGCAATGTTATTATTTCATCATTGATATATAAACTATCAGACTGCGTGGTGGGTAGTAGTGGGTTTCAGTAGGCCTTTAATTAACGTTATTTTAATGTTCCGTGTCCACAGTGAACCATACGAACCAAATTAAATCAAGTTTGACTAAAAAAAGTGATAAAAATCGATCCCCATGATAAAAAAATATTATTATTTTTTTTTAAAATAAGAGGCCTAAAGTTAAAATTCTGCAGAGGGCCTCAACGTGGCCAGTGGTGCTCACGTTAGTGTGTGCGTGTGGTCTGCTGTGCAAGTTGTACATGGACTACTCTGAGTCATGTCTATACGAGGGCCACATCTTGATAAATTTGCGCCATGCCACAATTTTTTTTTTTTTTTGAACCACCCTTGAATAAAAAGTTTCAAACTTCTTATTTGTAAAACGATTTCACAGTTTTTTAAAATCAAATTTGGATTTCATTTGATGCATGCTTATACAAAACTTATTGGGGAACATATTGTTCAATAATCAATGTTTTTATTGCAAAATAATTATTCAAAAAAAAAATTCTAGCAAAACATCCAATTTGGGATCCGAACCCACAAGTGATACTATTCCTGCTCATGAGCCCGCCACCAAAACATGTTGCCATCGACAAGAACGACATCATGCCCAAACAAGGTTATATAACTATGCTAATAAGGCCTTAAGATGTGGTTGTCAAAAAGTAATAGTGTGCCTCATTTATCACGACTAAAATGTATTTACCGAAATGGCGACTCGTCCAGGGTGTACCCCACCTTCGCCCGATTGTAGCTGAGATAGGCGCCAGCGCCCCCGCGAACCCAAAAGGGAATAAGCGGTAGAAAATGGATGGATATATATAGAAATTATTAATTCACGTCTCCATTAAATCCACTGTAGTGACGTCATTCAGACATTCCAGGGGTGACGCCCTCTTTTCAACTTATCAAGCTAACCCGTCCGCACGCTTTTTTTTCCACAACCCGGAACTCTTTTCTTTGTCAAACGTAAGTTTGAATCTTTTCATTTTGCATTCCAACCTCTTTTTTGTTTTATTGTTTTTCATTTCTGACTTTTTGACTGGACAATTTTACGGACTTGTGCCCATAGTTTGACGTATTAACCTATCTTTTCCGCAAAGAATCTGCGTAACTAGCGATAAACAGGAGTATGTCTATCTATCTATCTATCTATCTATCTATCTATCTATCTATCTATCTATCTATCTATCTATCTATCTATCTATCTATCTATCTATCTATCTATCTATCTATCTATCTATCTATCTATCTATCTATCTATCTATCTGTCTATCTGTCTATCTATCTATCTACAAACCCCGTTTCCATATGAGCTGGGAAATTGTGTTAGATGCAAATATAAACAGAATACAATGATTTGCAAATCATTTCCAACCCATATTCAGTTGAATATGCTACAAAGATAACATATTTAATATTACAACTGCTAAACATTTTTTTTTCTTCCAAATAATCCTTAATTTTAGAATTTGATGCCAGCAACACGTGACAAAGAAGTTGGGAAAGGTGGCAATAAATACTGATAAAGTTGAGGAATGCTCATCAAACCCTTATTTGGAACATCCCACAGGTGTGCAGGCTAATTGGGAACAGGTGGGTGCCATGATTGGGTATAAAAGCAGCTTCCATGAAATGCTAAGTCATTCACACATAAGGATGGGGTGAGGGTCACCAATTTGTAAGAAAATTGTCGAACAGTTTTAGAACAACATTTCTCAACGAGCTATTGCAAGGAATTTAGGGATTTTACCATCTACGGTCCGTAAAATCATCAAAAGGTTCAGAGAATCAGGAGAAATCACTGCACGTAAGCGATGATATTACGGACCTTTGAACCCTCAGGCGGTACTGCATCAAAAACTCACATCAGTGTGCAAAGGATATCACCACAAGGGCCCAGGAACCCTTTATAAAACCACTGTCAGTAACTACAGTTGGTCCCTACATCTGTAAGTGCAAGTTAAAACTCTACTATGCAAAGCGAAAGCCATTTATCAACAACACAAAGGAACGCCGCCGGCTTCGCTGGGCCCGAGCTCATCTAAGATGGACTGATGCAAAGTGGAAAAGTGTTCTGTGGTCTGACGAGTCCACATTTCAAATTATATTTGGAAACAATGGATGTTGTGTTCTCCGGAACAAAGAGGAAAATAACCATCCGGATTGTTATAGGCGCAAAGTTCAAAAGCCAGCATCTGTGATGGTAAGGGGGTGTATTAGTGCCCAAGGCATGGGTAACTTACACATCTGTGAAGGTACCATTAATGCTGAATGGTCCATACAGGTTTTGGAGCAACATATGTTGTCATCCAAGCAACGTTATCATGGACGCCCCTGCTTATTTCAGCAAAACAATGCCAAGCCACGTGTTACAACAGCGAGTCTTCGTAGTAAAAGAGTGCGGGTACTTTCCTGGACCGCCTGCAGTCCAGACATGTCTCCCATCAAAAATGTGTGGCGCATTATGAAGCGTAAAATACGACAGCGGAGACCCCGGACTGTTGAACGACTAAAGCTGTACATAAAACAAGAATGGTAAATAATTCCACTTTCAAAGCTTCAACAATTAGTTTCCTCAGTTCAAAAACGTTTATTGAGTGTTGTTAAAAGAAAATGTGATGTAACACAGTGGTGAACATGCCCTTTCCCAACTACTTTGGCACGTGTTGCAGCCATGAAATTCCAAGTTAATTATTATTTGCAAAAAAAAATTAAGTTTATGAATTTGAACATCAAATATCTTTTCTTTGTAGTGCATTCAATTGAATATGGGTTGAAAAGGATTTGCAAATCATTGTATTCTGTTTATATTTACATCTAACACAATTTCCCAACTCATATGGAAACGGGGTTTGTATCTATCTATCCATCTATCTATCTATCTATCTATCTATCTATCTGTCTATCTATCTATCTATCTATCTATCTATCTATCTATCTATCTATCTATCTATCTATCTATCTATCTATCTATCTATCTATCTATCTATCTATCTATCTATCTATCTATCTATCTATCTATCTATCTATCTATCCATCTATCTATCCATCTATCTATCTATTTTTGTAATCAATGCAGATGTCTTTGGGTGAAAAAAGTGATGAAGAGCTCAGCAAGATGCTGACAGATTATGGAATAAAACATGGACCAATAGTTGGTAAGAAATGCAAATATTTTCTGCTCAAAACTCACTGAAGTGTTTGGTTATTCAATTTTTTTTTTGCCTAGCTATCATAAATACATAAATAATAGTTAATCGTTGTTGAGAAGTGGATATTGTAGTCAAGTCATTTTTGGAAAATGGATGTATTTGTTTAATTAAACGTCTTCTTAATGCACATTATTTGGAGATAAAATGGTGGAATGTTTGTGTTTATTTTTTTATAGAGGTTAAAGTGTGTCTTTAATATGAAAAACTTTTTTGGGGACTGAATTTATGAATCTTTGAATATTTTGTTTTGGGATTTTGTGAACTGAATTGTTTATTTACATCAAATTATGCTGACAAGTTCATAAAATAAAAATGTATGGGAAAACTTTGTGTGTTTAAAAATTTGGTGTGTGAACACAGTGTTTTGGTATTCAGTGTAAAACAAAATCAGTGTGAAGTAACTCAGTTTTTAAATGTCTTAATATGTGAAATGATTTTTACACTTTTGTAATCAAATCTGGATTTAACTTAATGCATGTTTCGTACAAAACTTATTGGGGAATACATTCTTCAAAAAGTAATTTTTTAGTGCAAAACAACAATTTTTAACTAAATTCTTGCGAATAGGAAAGGTGGGAATCGAACCCATTACATCCGTACTTTTTGGGCAAAATGTGTTTGTTTTGAAAATTCAGTGTGTGAAAATACATTGTTTTGGAATCCAGTTTAAAGAAATTGAGTTTATAAAATTAAATGTAAAGACATGCAGTGTGAAATTATTCAGTGTAAAAATAATTCTGTGTAAAATACTTCAGTGTATAACATTCAATGTAAAATAATTAAGTGTAAAATAATTCAGTGTATACAATTTGATGTAAAATAATTCACTGTAAAATAATTCAGTGTAAAAAAAATTCTGTGCAGAAATAACCGTTGCTTCAACTCAAGACTCATTTCACTCAATCTATGCAACTGAGGAATAAATACTGACGATTTCATTACATTTTTATTTAATTTCATTTATCAGATGTGGCTCTTGAGTTTTGAAGCAACAAATGTTTCTGCATTGATTTTTTGTTTTTTTGCACAGCATTTTACATTACTTTATCTGAACAAAGTGAGTTTGCGCACATATTTTGTTCATTCAAATCTTGCGGATTGAATAAAAAATTTTCAGCAACATGTTTTTAAAAATGTTTTTTTTTTTTTTTTAAATACATTGTTTTGAAACTTATTGTGTAAAAATCCGGTGCAGAAATATTAGTTGTGTCTAAACTCATGACCTATTCTGGTGAATTAAATGAAAATGTAATGAAATCGTCAGCACAATTTGATTTCTAACATCCAGTTCACAAAATATAAATGCAAAGCTACTTAAATTCAGTGAAATCACAAATTTACCTCCATGTTTTTTCCGGTAGACTCCACTCGCAGGTTGTACGAGAAGAAGCTTGACAAGGCCATGAAAAAGCAGCCAGAGAAAGCCTCCTCGGATAAAACTTTCTACAGGGAGGAAGGTGAGAATCTATTTTATTTCCTGCTGACAACATCCTGGATCTGTTTTCTTTGCTGAAATCTCTAGATCAGTGGTTCCCAAACGTTTTTCACCAAGTACTGCCTCAGAAAACACTTGGCTCTCCAAGTACATTAGAACACAGTAGCACAACAGCCAGAAGTATTTAAACAAGTCAGAGGTTTTATTTAACAAGTATATTTAATATGTTTAGCTATTTTAACATTCCACACAGATTTGAACAGTAACACTGGGTTTGAATGTTTAATTATAAGTGATTCTTTGGCGTACCACTAGATGGAGCCCACCGTAGTTCACGATCACTGCTCTAGATCCACTTAAGATCCATCAATACAAAACGTAAACCTTTCTTTTAAATGTTTTATGCTCTTTTTGATCAAGAAAACCCAGTTTTTTTATGGCAAAAACACAAAACATGCAACATTTCCCTGCCAAAATGTTCAAAGTGGAATATTTGATGTGAAGTATTTTGAGCCTGAAGTAGGCCGATAATTCATAACGTTGATTTTGATTCATTATTATTTTTTAAACAATGACATTTAAAAAAAAAATACAGTAACTCTTAAAGATCCACTCATAAAAGTGTTGGATAAGGCCACATATTATTGTTTTACATCTTTCAATATTGCTGTCGTATCGGAAGTGTAAAAATTGTATTGGTACACTCCTATTTATCTATTAATGCCTTTTAATCATGAAGTTTTATTTATCTACTCAAATATTAATATTTGTGGTGGATTTTGTTCCACAAGCAATTTGTTTTTATCATGAAAATACATTTTGTACCACATTATCCCACACTCTCCATTTAAAAACCTAATCAAAATGTTAAAATTATAATTTACATGATTTTGTCCCGTGTTAGGATCACAACTATTACAAACACACAATGAACATGTTTTTGGTAAAAGTGCCTCATAATAAAAAAAACATTGTCGTGAAATCCAAAAACAAAGCAAGAAAAGCAGTGAAAATTGTTTGTTATTGTTTTGTTTCTTTACAGAAGAAGAAGTAACATACATCACGTATCACAACACGGTGAGTACTTTTATTATCAGCACTCTTTGATTCCAATTTATATGCTTTAACTCTATTTCATAATCTCACATTCCTTCATAATAATAATGATAATACAAAATAATAATGATGATGATAATAGCAATAATGATAACAATAATAGTAATAATTAGAGATGTCCGATAACGGCTTTTTTGCCGATATCCGATATTCCGATATTGTCCAACTCTTAATTATCGATTCTGATATCAACCGATACCGATATATACAGTTGTGGAATTAACACATTATTATGCCTAACTTTGTTGTGCTGCCCCGCTGGATGCATTAAACAATCAATTCAAGTTATGGAAAAAAATCCCAACAAAGAACTGCCATGCATTTTTTTTTTTTAACATGCCTCAAAACAGCAGCTTGGAATTTGGGACATGCTCTTCCTGAGAGAGCATGAGGAGGTTGTGGTGGGGGGGATTGGGGGCGGCGGTGTTCAAGTGGGTAGCAGGGGTGTATATTGTAGCGTCCCGGAAGAGTTAGTGCTGCAAGGGATCTGGGTATTTGTTCTGTTGTGTTTATGTTGTGTTACAGTGCGGATGTTCTCCCGAAATGTTTGTCATTTTTGTTTGGTGTTGGTTCACAGTGTGGCGCATATTTTCAACAGTGTTTAAGTTGTTTATACGGCAAGCCTCAGTGTGACCTGTATGGCTGTTGACCAAGTATAAATTGCACTCACTTGTGTGTGTGTGAAAAGCCGTAGATATTATGCGATTGGGCCGACACGCAAAGGCAGTGCCTTTAAGGTTTATTGGAGCTCTGTACTTCTCCCTACATTCATTTACCACTCCGTACAGCGGCCTTTTAAAAAGTCATAAATTTTACTTATTGAAACCGATACCAATAATTTCCGATGTTACATTTTAAAGCATTTATCGGCCGATAATATCGGACTGCCGATATTATCGGACATCTCTAGTAATAATGACAATAATAATAATAATGATCAAAATAATTATAATGGCAATAATAATGATTATAATAACGATAATAATAATAATAATGATAATAATCATGATGACAATAAAGATGATGATAATAAAAATTATGATAATAATACCCTGCCTTCCGCCCGGTTGTAGCTGAGATAGGCATCGCGACCCCAAAAGGGAATAAGCGGTAGAAAACGGATGGATGGGTAATAATTATGATAATAATAATAATGATAATACTAATGATAATGATGATAATAATAATAATGATAATAACATTTATGTTTTTAATAATATTGATGTTGATAATAATAAAAAAGTTGATAATCATATTAATGTTAATGATAATAATAATGATGATAATAATGATAATAATAATATTAATGATGATGATAATAATAATAAAGATAATAATAAAAATGATAATAATAATATTGATAATAATAATGATGCTGATAATAATAATAATGATAATAAAGATAATGATAATAATAATGATGAGGATGATGATAATGTGTATAATAATGATAGTAATAATAATAAAAATAGTAATGATACTATAAGAATAATGATAACAATAATGATGATGATGATGATAATAATAATAATATTGATGGTAATAATGATAATAGTGATATTAATGATGTTAATGATCAGGGTAATAGTAAAAATAATAATGATAATGACAATAGTAATGATGATGATAATAGTAATGGTAATAATGATAATAACAATAATTATAATAAAAATAATGATAATAATAATAATGATAATAATAATAATAATAATAATGATAATATTGATAGCGTTGAAAGGGCTCTCGCCGTCGCTGTCCCGCAGGGTTCATGCGAGTCAGCCAGCATGCCTTACTGACCTTACGTGACCTGCCCAAAAAAATTTCGGGACCCCCAAATATAACATTTTTCTCCATACCTGACACCTACAAAATAGGGGTACTTTTTGTGCATTTTAAAGGCCTACTGAAACCCACTACTACCCACCACGCAGTCTGATAGTTTGTACATCAATGATGAAATATTAACATTGCAACACATGCCAATACAGCTTTTTTAGTTTACTAAATTATCATTTTAAATTTCCCGGGAGTTTCGCCTTGGAAACGTCGTGTAATGATGACGTGTACACAGGACGTCACCCGTTTTTAGGAAATATGGGCGCTGCGCACACACACAGGTAAAAATCGTCTGCTTTAACCGCGTAATTACATAGTATTTTGGAGATCTGTGTTCCTAAATCTTTTGCAATTTGTTCAATTAATATTGGAGAAGTCACAGTAGAAAGATGGAGTTGGGAAGCTTTAGCCTTTAGCCACACAAACACACGGTGATTCCTTGTTTAAAATTCCCGGAGCTAAAACTTTACTATGGATCAGAGCGCGGTCAAGCAGACATGGATCCCGACCACATGTCAACCAGCAGGTTTCGTTGACAAAATTGTGGTTAAAAAGTCGCCACTTGCCAGATATCAGCTGAGATTGTGTTGACCGTACAGCCGTCGTCAACACCCGTGAGACATGGCGTCAAGACACCCGTGGACAAACCCCTCCGACTATCAGGTAATATTAAACTCACGAAAACACTAGCAACACAATAGAAAGATAAGGGACTTCCCAGAATTATCCTAGTAAATGTGTTTAAAAACATCGGAATACGTCCCAATGCTATCGCGTTTTTTTTTTTAACTCGTTTTTTAATTTTTTTTTTTTTTTTTCTAGTCTGTCGCTATCAATATCCTCAAACACAAATCTTTCTACCTCGCTCAAATTAATGGGGAAATTGTCGTTTTCTCGGTCCGATTAGCACTTTTTGTTGGAGGCTCCCATTAAATTCAATGTGAATATGTTAGGAGCCCCCACATTTGCGACGTCATCGTCTGCGACTTCCGGTAAAGGCGAGGCTTTTTCAGCAAGTACCAAAAGTGGCAAACTTTATCGTCGATTTTCTCTACTAAATCCTTTCAGCAGAAATATGGCAATATCGCGAAATGATCAAGTATGACACATCGAATGGACCTGCTATTCCCATTTAAATAAGAAAATCTCATTTTAGTAAGCCTTTAAGAGCCTCAAAAAGACATCCCAACATTTCAATAGGGCCCTAAAAATAATAACAACAACAGTCCATCACCTCACATTCCTTCTGCTTTCATTTTCTTAGGTCAAACAAGAAGGATACTCTGACATGTGAGTGCAGTTTAACACACACACACACGCACACACAGGCACACACACACACGCTTAACATCAATCTCTTAAAATGAAGGAATATGTAAGAAATGCTTCGTAAAGTGTAAGAAAATAGCGCAAAGTGTGAAAATGCAAACAGAGAGAAACCGAGGAAGAACTATTTTCTGCAGGTTTAGTGGCAGGAAGTTACAGTTGTGCTCTAAAGGGTGAGCACACCTAAAGTGGTGTGGTATTAGCAGTCTTCCCCTGCATCATTTACAGACCACACTGGTATGACTATGGTACCTTTTTAAAAAAAATCCAAAAACCTGTCCAGGTGACATTTTTCTCTTTTACCCACAATTTCTTAATTTTTACATTCTCTTCTCACTCCATGCAAAGAATCAACCAAACCCGACCGTTGATACTGTCACCTGATTGGCTGTTAGCGTGACACTCCCACTGATCGGGGATGACTTTCTGCATTGCTCGGTTACCAGAGTGCGAGTGTCTTAGTTCATGCAACTAACCTTGCTTCCATACTTTCACTTTCTTTTCACCAAGAAGGAAAAAAAATTATCAAATGTTTTAGTGAGCCCATTTTTTATTGATATCGTTTTATCGACCAGCCCTATCACTAACAGATAACAACACTTCTTTCAGGTAACCAACCATCCACGCTTAACGTAAAGGAACATGTGCGGGAAAAATTAATGGCACAGTTAGTCTGCGTTTATTCATGATTAATGTGATCCTTTTTTGGGATGAACTCAAAGAGATCCCTGATGTGTGCGTGTGTGTGTGTGTGTGTGTGTGTGTGTGTGTGTGTGTGTGTGCGCGTGCGCGCGCGCGTGCGTGCGTATGTACAAACCCTGCTTCCATCTGAGTTGGGAAATTGTGTTAGATGTAAATATAAACGGAATACAATGATTTGCAAAACATTTTCAACCCATATTCAATTGAATGCACTACAAAGACAAGATATTTGGTGTTCAAACTCATAAACTTTATTTTTCTTTGCAAATAATAATTAACTTAGAATTTCATGGCTGCAACACTTGCCAAAGTAGTTGGGAAAGGACATGTTCACCACTGTGTTACATCACCTTTTCTTTTAGCAACACTCAATAAACGTTTAGGAACTGAGGAAACTAATTGTTGAAGCTTTGAAAGTGGAATTCTTTACCATTCTTGTTTTATGTAGAGCTTCAGTCGTTCAACAGTCCGGGGTCTCCGCTGTCATATTTTACGCTTCATAATGCGCCACACATTTTCCATGGGAGACAGGTCTGGACTGCAGGCGGGCTAGGAAAGTACCCGCACTCTTTTTTTACGAAACCACGCTGTTGTAACACTTGTCTTCCTGAAATAAGCAGGGGCGTCCATGATAACGTTGCTTGGATAACAACAGATGTTGCTCCAAAACCTGTATGGACCTTTCAGGATTAATTGTGCCTTCACAGATGTGTAAGTTACCCATGCCTTGGGCACTAATACACCCCCTTACCATCACAGATGCTGGCTTTTGAACTTTGGGCCTATAACAATCCGAATGGTTATTTTCCTCTTTGTTCTGGAGAACACCACATCCTCTGTTTCCAAATATAATTTGAAATGTGGACTCGTCAGACCACAGAACACCTTTCCACTTTGCATCAGTCTATCTTCGGTGAGCTCGGGCCCAGCCAAGTCGGCGGCATTTCAGGATATTGTTGATAAACGGGTTTGGCTTTGCATAGTAGAGTTTTAACTTGCACTTACAGATGTAGGGACCAACTGTAGTTAATGCCAGTGGTTTTATGAAGTGTTCCTGAGCCCATGTGGTGATATCCTTTACACACTGATGTCGGTTTTTGATGCAGCGCCTGAGGGATCAAAAGTCCGTAATATCATCTCTTATGTGCAGTGATTTCTCCAGATTCTCTGAACTTTTTGATTATTTTACGGACCGTAGATGGTAAAATCCCTAAATTCCTTGCAATAGCACGTTGAGAAATGTTGTTCTAAAACTGTTCGACAATTTGCTAACAAAGTGGTGACCCTCATCCCATCTTATCCTTGTTTGTGAATAACTTAGCATTTCATGGAAGCTGCTTTTATACCCAATCATGGCACCCAACTGTTCCCAATTAGCCTGCACACCTGTGGGATGTTCCATATAAGTGTTTTATTAGCATTCCTCAACTTTATCAGTATTTATTGCCACCTTTCCCAACTTCTTTGTCACGTGTTGCTGGCATCAAATTCTAAAGTTAATGATTATTTGCAAACAAAAATTGTTAATCAGTTTGAACATCAAATATGTTGTTTTTGTAGCATATTCAACTGAATATGGGTAGGAAATGATTTGCAAATCATTGTATTCCGTTTATATTTACATCTAACACAATTTCCCAACTCAAATGGAAATGGGGTTTGTGTATATATATATATATATATATATATATATATATATATGTATATATATACACAAAAAAAAAAATATATATATATATATAATATATATATTAGGGCAAAAAAGTATTTAGTCAGCCACCGATTGTGCAAGTTCTTCCACTTAAAATGATGTCAGAGGTCTGTAATTTTCATCATAGGTACACTTCAACTGTGAGAGACAGATAGTGAAAAAAAATCCAGGAATTCACTTTGTAGGAATTTTAAATAATTTATTTGTAAATTATGGTGGAAAATAAGTACTTGGTCAACCATTCAAAGCTCTCACTGATGGAAGGAGGTTTTGGCTCAAAATCTCACAATACATGTCCCCATTCATTCTTTCCTTAACACGGATCAATCGTCCTGTCCCCTTAGCAGAAAAACAGCCCCAAAGCATGATGTTTCCACCCCCATGCTTCACAGTAGGTATGGTGTTCTTGGGATGCAACTCAGTATTTTTCTTCCTTCAAACACGACGAGTTGAGTTTATACCAAAAAGTTCTGTTTTGGTTTCATCTGACCACATGACATTCTCCCATGTGCTCTCTGGCAAACTTCAGACGGGCCTGGACATGCACTGGCTTAAGCAGGGGGACACGTCTGGCACTGCAGGATTTGATTCCCTGTTGGCGTAGTGTGTTACTGATGGTAGCCTTTGTTACTTTGGTTCCAGCTCTCTGCAGGTCATTCACCAGGTCCCCCCGTGTGGTTCTGGGATTTTTGCTCACCGTTCTCATGATCATTTTGACCCCGCGGGATGAGATCTTGCGTGGAGCCCCAGATCGAGGGAGATTATCAGTGGTCTTGTAGGTCTTCCATTTTCTGATAATTGCTCCCACAGTTGATTTTTTCACACCAAGCTGCTTGCCTATTGTAGATTCAATCTTCCCAGTCTGGTGCAGGTCTACAATTTTTTCCTGGTGTCCTTCGACAGCTCTTTGGTCTTGGCCATAGTGGAGTTTGGAGTCTGACTGTTTGAGGCTGTGGACAGGTGTCTTTTATACAGATAACAAGTTCAAACAGGTGCCATTAATATAGGTAACGAGTGGTGGACAGAAGAGCTTCTTAAAGAAGAAGTTACAGGTCTGTGAGAGCCAGAGATCTTCCTTGTTTGAAGTGACCAAATACTTATTTTCCACAATAATTTACAAATAAATTCTTTAAAATTCCTACAATGTGAATTCTTCGATTTTTTTTTCACATTCTGTCTCTCACAGTTGAAGTTTACCTATGATGAAAATTACAGACCTCTGTCATCATTTTATATACACACACACACACACACATATATATATATATATATATATATATATATATATATATATATATATATATATATATATATATATATATATATATATATATATATATATATGTGTGTGTGTATATATATACATATATATATATACACACACCTACAGAGTACATATACAATTTCAGTCAGCCACCGATTGTGCAAGTTCTCCCACTTAAAATGATGACAGAGGTCTGTAATTTTCATAATAGGTACACTTCAACTGTGAGAGACAGAATGTGAAAGTTGAATTTATACCAAAATGGATACATGGATGATACAGCAGAGGATTGGGAGAATGTCATGTGGTCAGATGAAACCAAAAAATAACTTTTTGGTATAAACTCAACTCGTCGTTTTTGGAGGGAGAAGAATACTGAGTTGCATCTCAAGAACACCACACCTACTGTGAAGCATGAGGGTGGAAACATCATGCTTTGGGGCTGTTTTTCTGCTAAAGGGACAGGACGATTGATCCGTGTTAAGGAAAGAATGAATGGGGCCATGTATCGTGAGATTTTGAGCCAAAACCTCCTTCCATCAGTGAGAGCTTTCAATGGTTGACCAAATACTTATTTTCCACCATAATTTACAAATAAATTCTTTAAAATTCCTGCAATGTGAATTCCTGGATTTTTTTTTCACATTCTGTCTCTCACAGTTGAAGTGTACCTATGATGAAAATTACAGACCTCTGTCATCATTTTAAGTGGAGAACATGCACAATCGGTGGCTGACTAAATACTTTTTTGCCCCACTGTACATACACACACACATATATATATATATATATATATATATATATATATATATATATATATATATATATATATATATATATATATATATATATATATATATATATACATACATATACATGTGTATATATATATATACTATTCGTTCAATCAATTTTCATATTAAAACCAAAATGATCATCTAAACATAAACACATTTTGTTTGGTTTTAGTAAGTACATTTTGTATTTTTTTATATGTAAAGCTACTACAGTAAATACAGTAAAATTTAATAACCTACTCAGTGGCCTAGTGGTTAGAGTGTCCGCCCTGAGATTGGTATGTTGTGAGTGCAAATCCTGGTCGAGTCATACCAAAGGCTATAAAAAAAATGGGACCCATTGCCTACCTGCTTGGCACTTAGCATTAAGGGTTGGAATTGGGGGGTAAATCACCATAAATGATTCCCGGGTGGGGCACTGCTGCTGCCCACTGCTCCCCTCACTTCCCAGGGGGTGATCAAGGGGATGGGTCAAATGCAGAGGACGAATTTCACCACACCTAGTGTTGTGTGTGACAATCATAGGCACTTTTCACTTTTACATGTGGTAAGCCAGTAAAACAATCTTGTTATATATATATATATATATATGTTATATATCAATGATGAAATATTAACATTGCAACACATGCCAATACGGCCTTTTTAGTTTACTAAATTGCAATTATAAATTTCCCGCGGAGTTTCTTGTTGAAAACGTCGTGAAATGATGACACGTATGCGTGACGTCACGGACTGTCAGGAAATAATGGCGCAGCACCACTTGCAGCTAAAAGTCCTCTCTTTTCATCGCGCAATTACACAGTAATTTGGACATCTGTGTTGCTGAATCTTTTGCAATTTGTTCAATTAATAATGGAGAAGTCAAAGTAGAAAGATGGAGGTGGGAAGCTTTAGCCTTTAGCCACACCAACACACGGGGATTCCTTGTTTAAAATTCCTGGATCAGAGTGGTCAAGCGAACATGGTTCCCGACCACTTGTCAACCAGCAGGTTTCGGTGGTAAAAAGTCGCCTCTTACCAGAGATCAGCTGAGCTTGCGCCGTTCATGCAGCTGCCGTCGACTTCCCTCAGACACTGGCGTCAACACACCCGTGGACACACCCTTCCGACTATCAGGTACTATTTAATCTCACTAAAACACTAGCAACACAATAGAAAGATAAGGGATTTCCCAGAATTATCCTAGTAAATGTGTCTAAAAACATCTGTATCCGTAACAATGCAATCGCCTTTTTTTTTCCAACTTTTTTTATTTCATTTTTTATTTTTTAGTCCTTCGTTATCAATATCATCATCCACAAATCTTTCATCCTCGCTCAAATTAATGGGGAAATTGTCGTTTTCACGGTCCGAATAGCTGTTGCTGCTGGAGGCTCCCATTATAAACAATGTGAGGACGTGAGGAGCCCTCACCCTTGTGATGTCATTGTCTGCGACTTCCGGTAAAGGCAGGGCTTTTTTCATTAGCGATCAAAAGTTGCAAACTTTATCGTCGATGTTCTCTACTAAATCCTTTCAGCAAAAATATGGCAATATCGCGAAATGATCAAGTATGACACATAGAATGGACCTGCTATCCCTGTTTAAATAAGAAAATCTCATTTCAGTAGGCCTTTAAGAAGCTAATTAAAGGGTCCCAACATATTGAAAAAAAAAAAGAATATAATCAATGAAATATTTGTTTAATGCATTAAATTGTTATTAGAAATATTTATTGATTTCATGACCACACAATCACAAGTCCTTGTTCAGAGTGTACTCCGCCTTCCGCCCGATTGTAGCTGAGATAGGCACCTGTGCCCCTCGCGACCCCAAAGGGAATAAGCGGTAGGAAATGGATGGATGAATAGACAATCAGAAGTGAAGCACATTTCTATGCTTGTAAAAAAACTCAATGACTGTACTGTCCGCTAGTTTGATGACTAATACTCAGTTTTGGAATCACGTTAATATTATCCACGCAGGCTGATGCGAAGACGCGACGCCGAAAATGAAGAAGAGGAGTCGGATGATGAGATACAGTAAGTGATGAACATTTCACATCACGGTTGTTATTGTTATTGTTGTCACGCTATTGTTTTGTTTTTTTTAAACACTTGAAGTCACACGAAATTGCTGTATTTTCTTGTCTTTAAAGGGGAACATTATCACCAGACCTATGTAAGCGTCAATATATACCTTGATGTTGCAGAAAAAAGACCATATATTTTTTTAACCGATTTCCAAACTCTAAATGGATGAATTTGCTCTTTTTGCGATGACGTCAGAACCTGACGTCTCCGAGGTAATACAGCCACCATTTTCATTTTCAACACATTGCAGACACCGGGTCTCAGCTCTGTTATTTTCCGTTTTTTCGACTGTTTTTTGGAACTTGGGAGACATCATGCCTCGTCGGTGTGTTGTCGGAGGGTGTAACAACACTAACAGGGAGGGATTCAAGTTGCACCACTGGCCCGAAGATGCGAAAGTGTCTGCCCCCAGAACCCCATTGAATGTGCCAAAGTGTCTCCACATTTTACCGGCGATGACAGACATAGCACAGAGATGTATGGTTAATCTGCAGATGCATTTGCAACGATAAATTCAACGAAATCACAAAGGTGAGTTTTGTTGATGTTGACTTATGTGCTAATCAGACATATTTGGTTGCGGCGTGACTGCCAGCTAATCGATGCTAACATGCTATGCTAATCGACGCTAACATGCTATTTACCGGCGGTGCTAAAGCAGACATGGCACAGAGATGTATGGATAACCTGCAGATGCATTGGCAACTATAAAGTCAACAAATTCACAAAGGTGAGTTTTGTTGATGTTGACTGCCAGCTAATCGATGCTAACATGCTACGCTAATCGATGCTAAAATGCTATGCTAATCGACGCTAACATGCTATTTACCGACGGTGCTAAAGCAGACATGGCACAGAGATGTATGGATAACCTGCAGATGCATTTGCAACTATAAAGTCAACGAATTCACAAAGGTGAGTTCTGTTGATGCTGACTGCCAGCTAATCGATGCTAACATGCTACACTAATCGATGCTAACATGCTATTTACCGGCGGTGCTAAAGCAGACATGGCACAGAGATGTATGGATAACCTGCAGATGCATTTGCAACTATATTACGTTTCCTTCCACCCACATTTAAAGCGAAAAAAACACTTACCAATCGAAGGATTTAAGTTGCTCCAGTGTCACAAGATGCGAAAGTCCCGATCGTTTGGTCCGCACATTTTACGCAGCTATTCGGCCATGCTATGGCTATGAATAGCGTCAATAGCTATTCGCTCAATAGCTTCAGTTTCTTCTTCAATACTTTCATACTCCAACCATCCGTTTCAATACATGCATAATCTGTTGAATCACTTAAACCGCTGAAATCCGAGTCTGAATCCGAGCTAATGTCGCTATATCTTGCTGTGCTATTCGCCATTGTTTGTTTACATTGGCAGCACTGTATGACGTCACAGGGAAATGGATAGTCGCATCGCAAATAGCGAAAATCAAGCACTTTAAAGCTTTTTTTCAGGGATATTCGGGGACCGGTAAAATTTTGAAAAAAACTTCAAAAAATACAACAAGCCACTGGGAACTGATTTTTATTGTTTTTAACCCTTTTGAAATTGTGATAATGTTCCCCTTTAAATACATTAGTAAGTCCACAATATAACTTCCTTGGCAGAAGAAATGTGAAATATTGTTCTGGCTTCTCAAGAGACAAACAGTAATCGCTTGTTTATGGCTGTTAATTGGTTCCAAACATGATCGTGATAAACACCTTTCTGCCATGTAGGAATTATTCATTATCAATTGATCATCACTATCATAACTAGAACTTCAAAAACTGTTTACGACTTTATAATAATGTTTTTTGCCATTATGAGAGCCCCCTTGACATGAAATAAGTCACGTTTACACTCTTAATTTATTACAGCAAGGCAGCCCAAACATTTTCCACGGAGGGACCCACCCACCGCAGACGCAGAGCTTCCAATCAGAACGCAGCACCGGCCAAGGAGGCGGTCCAGTCGGGATGCAGCATGTGGGGAACGATGAAGATGCTAATGCTGCTAGCGCTGCTAGCTGCTGCCTACTACACGTACCGCCACATGATCAGCCAGGAGAATCCTTCCAAGCTGGAATGATGACGTCATCCTTCACGGATATAATATTCAACCACCAGCAATATTTTGTGTGGTTCTTGTCAATGCTGCCTGCACATCAAGTGAAAGATGTCATGCGACGTCATGTGACATCCATTTGCCAAAATAAAAACATAATGTGGCCACAAATTCATAAAACTGTGTGAAACTTTGCAAGCATACTGTCTCACATTTTTCCTGCTTCTCTGTCAAATACACCAGTGTTTTTCAACCACTGTGCCGTGTGCCGCGGGATACAGTCTGGTGTGCTGTGGGAGATTGTCTAATATCACCTATTTGAGTTAAAGGCCTACTGAAACCCACTACTTCCCACCACGCAGTCTGATAGTTTACATATCAATGATGAAATATTAACATTGCAACACATGCCAATACGGCCTTTTTAGTTTACTAAATTGCAATTTTAAATTTCCCGGGAGTTTCGTCTTTGAAACGTCGTGTAATGACGTGTACGCAAGACGTCGCGGGTTTTTAGGAAGTATGAGCGCTGCACACACACACAGCTAAAAGTCGTCTGCTTTAACCGCATAATTACACATTATTTTGGAGATCTGTGTTGCTGAATCTTTTGCAATTTGTTAAATTAATATTGGAGTAGTCAAAGCAGAAAGACGGAGTTGGGACGCTTTAGCTTTTAGCCACACAAACACACGGTGATTCCTTGTTTAAAATTCAAAGAGTTGAAACTTTACTATGGATCGCAGCGGACATGGATCCCAACCGAATGTCAACCAGCAGGTTTCGGTGAGAAAATTGTGGTTAAAAAGTCGCTTCTTACCGGATATCAGCTGAGCTTGTGCCTCCCATACAGCTGCCGTCGACCTCCCTGAGACACTGCGCGTCACTTCCGACTATCAGGTACTGTTAAAGTCACTAAAACACTAGCAACACAATAGAAAGATAAGGGATTTCCCAGAATTATCCTAGTAAATGTGTCTAAAAACATCTGCATCCGTCCCAATGAAATTGCTTTTTTTTTTTCTAGTCCGTTGCTATCAATATCCTCAAACACGAATCTTTCATCCTCGCTCAAATTAATGGGGAAATTGGCGTTTTCTCGGTCCGAATAGCTGTTTTTGTCGGAGGTTCCCATTAAAATCAATGTGAATATGTGAGGAGCCCTCACACTTGTGACATCATCGTCTGTGACTTCCGGTAGAGGCAGGGCTTTTCTCCAGTTGCAAACTTAATCGTCGATGTTCTCTACTAAATCCTTTCAGCAAAAAATATGGCAATATCGCGAAATGATCAAGTATGACACATAGAATGGACCTGCTATCCCCGTTTGAATAAGAAAATCTCATTTCAGTAGGCCTTTAAAATTGTTTTCAGCCCAGTAATTATAGTCCGTAAATTATGTGTTGTTAAATGTCAGTGTTTTCTAAAGCTCGGCAGAGTAACCGTGTAATACTCTTTCATATCAGTGGTTGGCAGCCGGTGCTAATTGCTTTGTAGATGTCGGAAACAGTGGGAGGCAGTGTGCAGGTAAAAAAGGTGTCTAATGCTTAAACCAAAAATAAACAAAAAGTGAGTGCCCCTTAGAAAAGGCATTGAAGCTTAGGGATGGCTTTGCAGATCGAAACCAAAACTGAACTGGCTACAAAGTAAAGAAAAACTGAATGCTGAACGACAGCAAAGACGTACTGTGGAGTAAAGACGGCTTTCACAAAGTACATCTGAACAAGGGCGTAGAATTGGGTAGGGACGCTAGGGACACGTCCCTACCAATATCCAGCCGCAACTGTGTAGTGTAGTCACTATCAATACAAGCGCTGCCCGTAATGTTTAGTCAATGATTATGGCACAGAAAGGGTTAAATGTCGGTCTCTGCTAGAAGTCCCGCCTCTAACCCAAATATCGCTCCCTGATTGGTTGCCGGTTTCATGGTAACTTACGTGTGATTGGCTGTCCCCGCTGTCACTCCTTCTGCTTGTAAAAGCTAGCCTACATGCTAGTTGCTAGCGACCAGTGCAAGTTGTCATAATGTTCGGCATTTGTTGTTCCTGGCACACGGTAGCTAGATGGATTTTAATATCAGTGCTGTGATTGACATTGTGTTTGTGTCTGTTTGCGTGCGTGTGTGCTGTAGGTTTTGAAGGATGTAAATGAAAAGAAAACTGAATATAAGAGACTTCTTTAGGAGTCAAACTAAGTTACTTCAAGGGTGTATAGAGGCTCAACAATATTGAATAATTCAATAATATATCACTCCAGTCACACCCCTTAGAGTGCAATAATGAGCATATACCATGGACTGGAGTTATATATTGCTTTTATAAAACGGTTACAAATAAAGGCATTATGAAATAGGAATACTCAATCAATTTAATGTAGTTTTATTCAACCAGAAATACATATTATCCAATAAAATAGCCTCACTGTGGAAAAAATAGTCCCACCTATCCAGACGTTAGCTCCAAATTAGCACTGCATTTCGTCTTTTCCTCCGCTTTTTTTCAGGTGAAAGTCAATGCTCAGTCCCCTGTACCATTGTTAACCCTCCCCGGAGGTGAAAGTTAACCTTAAACATGTGAATTCAACTACTTTAGTCTCCGTCTTTTAACATCGTAAAAACATCAGCTGTCTTTTACTACGGACTGCAACATTCCGTTGTCATGGATACATGACAACAACTTCCATTCATACCAGTCATGCGTGCCTGAGGCAGAGTGATAGCCTGCGCTGTGATAAGGCTTTAGAATATTTAAACCACCGTTAACAGCCAATCAGATCACCGGTTTTAACCTCTCCGTTTTATTTTTTAAATTACTTTTTTAATTTCATGTATTTGTGTAAAAGTGAGCAACAGTTTGAAAATACCATAGAACAAAACTTTGTGGTGGAAATACGATAAAACCTCACTAGATGATCGTGTGATTTTACAATGATAAAATATAATTAATTAATATTAAGTAATATTCATATTTAATAAAAGCCTTTTTGCTCAGGCAGTAACTGTACCATCAAGCTCTATGGTCGTTGTCCCTAATGTATCTGTCATGCATCAACATATTTTTTTGTAAGGTGACAGACAGCAGAGAGGCTGGAGGAGATGGAGGAGGAGAGGCCAGAGAAGTTAGAGGAAGAGAGGCAGGAGGAAGTAGAGAAGGAGAGGCTGGAGATTATTACAGTTCATTTATGTTTATTTACAATGTTGTATTGCATGAATGTATTTCTGATGTTGTTGATGGACAGTAGGCTATGATAATTGACGGTATGATGCACAGTTGCACTACAGCCCTACACTACAGAGTAAAGATGAGAACTCTTCCAAGTTGTCTCCTTTGCTTTCATTTTAGTTGCTTTACCCTAACATCTGCATGACGTGAAATTATGATTGCTAATGTAAAAAAAAAAAAAGGAAACTTTCAGAGTGCTGCCTTGGAGCACTTTTGTGTCCCCACCAATCTCAAAATCAAGCCTACTCCCTTGCATCTGAACATGACATGACAATCAACTGTCCCCACAAAGAAAGATAAAAACAACTGAAATATTGTTGAATTGCTAAAACAAAGTAGATGCAGGAAATATCGCTCAAAGGAAGACATGAAACTGCTACAGGAAAATAACAAAAAAAAGAGAAAACGCCACCAAAATAGGAGCGCAAGACCAGAGTTAATACACTACATACAGGAATACAGCAAAAAACTCCAAATAAGTCAGGGCGTGATGTGACAGGTGGTGACAGTACACCTACTTTGAGACAAGAGCTATAGTGATGCATGCTTGGTTATGCTTTAAAGTCATATCCAACAATTGCACCGACTTTTTACTGTCAACTGAGTTTCATTTTTTGATGATTTATGCTGGTGGTGTGCCTCCGCATTTTTTCAACGCAAAAAATGTGCCTTCACTCAAAAAAGGTTGAAAAACGCTGAAATACACCATCAGCAGCTTCTTCATGTTGTGACAGTTCTTATTCTGAAAAACTGGTGAGTTGAGTTATTACTGTAGATCAGGGGTCACCAACGCGGTGCCCGCGGGCACAAGGTAGCCCGTAAGGACCAGATGAGTCGCCCACTGGCCTGTTCTAAAAATAGCTCAACTAGCAGCACTTACCAGTGAGCTGCTTCTATTTTTAAAATGTTATTTATTTACTAGCAAGCTGGTCTCCAAAATCCAAGAAAGTATTTTAAAGACGTGATCTTCACTTGTTTAAATGAATTATTTTTTTATTTTTTAGTTTGCTTCTTATAACTTTCATGAAGACAATTTTAGAGAAAAAATACAACCTTAAAAATGATTTTAGGATTTTTAAACACATATACCTTTTTTACCTTTTAAATTCCTTCCTCTTCTTTCCTGACAATTAAAATCAATGTTCAAGTATTTTTTTTTTATTGTAAAGAATAATAAATACATTTTAATTTAATTCTTCATTTTCGATGAATAATATTTGTGAAATATTTCTTCAAACTTATTATGATTAAAATTCCAAAAAAATATTCTGGCAAATCTAGAAAATCTCTAAAATCAAATTCAAATCTTATTTCAAAGTCTTTTGAAATTCTTTTAAAATTTTTGTTCTGAAAAATCTAGAAGAAATAATGATTTGTCTTTGTTAGAAATATAGCTTGGTCCAATTTGTTATATATTCTAACATAGTGCAGATGGGATTTTAACCTATTTAAAACATGTCATCAAAATTCTAAAAGTAATCTTAATCAGGAAAAATTACGATTATGATGTTCCATAAATTCTTCTTTTCATTTTTTTCGGTTGAATTTTGAATTTTAAAGAGTTGAAATTTAAGATAAACTATGTTTCAAAATTTTATTTTCATTTTTTTCCTGTTTTCTCCTCTTTTAAACTGTTCAATTAAATGTTTTTTTAATAATTTATTCTCTACAAAAAACCTTCCGTAAAGGGAAAAAAAAGAACGACTGAATGAAAGACAGAAATAACCATTTTTTTTATATATATAGATTTATTTATTAAAGGTAAATTGAGCAAATTGGCTATTTCTGGCAATTTATTTAAGTGTGTATCAAACTGGTAGCCCTTCGCATTAATCGGTACCCAAGAAGTAGCTCTTGGTTTCAAAAAGGTTGGTGAACCCTGCTGTAGATCAACAAATGAATGCTTTGATTAATTGACAAAAACACCAACTTTTTTTGAAAAGTTGTCTCGGAAGAGTAGAACATTTTAATAGTTGCATGTGTGGATCAACCATATTTTCACATAATATGAACATGTGTTCAAAATGGTGACTTGCAACAAACATTGAAGATGAGCATAGAAAGACGACATTCTGAATAACGAGCATAAAAAGTACTTTTTAAATAGCTTAGCATGTGCAAAAGAAAACAATGTCATAAAAACACTTTAAGATAATGTTCAAAAGACCGTCGTGTTGAGTTGAAAAGGCGGAGGATTTATGTGAGGTATGGCTTCCATCATGATTGGCTGTTGTGCTGACCTGGAAGGTAAGAAGAAAGTCCACTTAGTGCTTCTCTTTGTATTTACCTTTTTCTTTGTCGCTGGTCTTGTGACACGCGACACTGTAGTGGGCAATATCAACCTGGCCATGTTGCCACCTTCGCAGGCAGGACCGCCAAGTAAGTCGAAGAACGCAAACTGGAGTACAAAAAGGTAAAAGGAAGATAAAAGAAGTCAGGAAGTTGGTAAAAAGAAACTAAAAAAGGTCAAGGACAGTTGAAACAAGGGTTAAAAAAAGAGGTAAACACAGGTAAAAAGAATGTAGAAAGAATGTTGTTGCATAAGAAAGGCAAACAAGGGTAAAAAGAAGGTAGAATAAAGTAAAATGAGAGTAAATATTAAGTAAAAAAAGAGGTGAAAGGTAAAATTAAGTATTAAAAAAGTAAACAAGAGTTTAAAGAAAATAACAGAAGGTAAAAGGGTAAACCAAAGTAAAACGGAGTCAAACAAGGGTAAGAAGAAGGTCTAAAAGTAAGCAGAAGGTAAACTAAGGTAAAATGAAGGTTAAAAATGTTTAAAACAGGTAAACAAGGGTAATAAAAGGTGAAGAAAAAAAAGTTCAAAGAAGATAAAAATAATGTTTAAGGTAAAAACAGAGTCAAGGAAGGTGGACACATTTATAAAGATAGTAAAAGGTAAAACAAAGGTCAAAAAAGTTAGAGTTAAACATGGTTAAAAAGGTCAAAGAAGGTAAAAAGAAGTTAAAGGAATAACTAAAGACAATAGAATATAAAAAGAAGGTAAACAATGCGAAAAAGAAGATCAAAGAAAGTTAAAAGGTAAAACTTTGGTATAAAATAATAGAGAAGGTAAACAAGTGTAGAAAGAAAGTTAAACAAGATAAAACAAAAAGAAGGTAAAAGGTAAACCAAAGTGAAAGGAAGTTAAAAAAATGGTAAAAAGGTCTAAGGTAAAACAGAAGGTAAACAAGGGTAAAAGGAAAGTGAAAGAAGCTAAAAGTTCAAATAAGGTAATAAAAAAAAAGTTCAAATAAGGTATAGAAGAGTCCAAGTAAAACGTTGCAAATAATGTCAAAGAGGGAAATGTTGAAAAAAAGTACAAAAAAGGTAAAAAAAAAAGAAGGTAAATGTAGGGTAAACAAGGTCAAAGAAGGTGGAAAAAGTTATAAAGGAGGTAAAGATAAAACAAATGTAAAAAGAAGGTAAATAAGGTTAAAAGGGATTTAAAAAAAAAAGGAAAATAAGGTAAAGATAAAAATAAAATAAAGTTAAAAACTACAAAAATAAAGATAAAAAGAAGGTGAAAAAAGACCCAAAAAAAAGCAACAGAAGGTCAAATAAAGTAAAAAGAAGGTCAAAGAAGGTAAAAAAAAACAAAACAAGGGAAATGAAACCTTCAAAAGAAGGTAAAAAAATTAATTTGCTCAAATTTACTTCTTCCACACTGTTGTGTTGGAAGCGATTGTTACTGTCTGACGGCTTCTGCGTCACAACAGACAAGTTGTGCTGACAGTGAATGGCGCCCACTAGAGATGCGCGGATAGGCAATTATATCATCCGCAACCGCATCACCAAAGTCGTCATCCACCCGAACCAATATTTTATCAGAACCGTACCCGCCCACCAACCGCCCGCTGAAATACATCAGAGGTCAGCCGCCTTTACCACTCACAGAGCTATTTAAGCCTGTTTCACAGAGTAATGAAGACATTTGGAGCCGCTAACGCTCTCGCGACTATCCAATTGTGCTCATACTGATGACAAAAATATGGGCGTGCTGTGAAGCCATTGCCTTTGACACCTTCAACAACATGTACGAACCGATTGTTAGTCCGGCAACATGTTGTGTGTAGCTTCCACAATCACACGTACAATATTGAAAGGTATACTGGGTGATACAGAGTGAAAGAAACAACTTTAACACTTACTAATATGCGCCACGCTGTGAAGCCACACCAAACAAGATTGACAAACACATTTCGGGAGAACATGTGTTTGTCATGTGGCGGGGTTTTCTGCTAGCGGGGTGTATAAAATAGTCAGGGATAGTCACGGATACAAAGGATTCTGGGTATTTTTTGTGTTGCATTTATGTAGTGTTACTGATCTTGTATTGTGTGGCTTCACAGCGTGGCGCATTTTACTAAGAGTGTTAAAATTGTTTATATCACAACCATTAGTGTACTCTGTGTCACCCAGTATGCCTTGCAGTCGTGTGCGTGTTGCCGCGGAAGCCACACACAACATATTGCTGGACTGACAAGCAGATTGTTCATGTTGTAGAAGGCGACAAAACTAATGGCTTCATAGCACGCCCTAATACTTATTATCTGGGTGACTGCCGGCAGTCATTCTAGAGGATAATAGCGGTTCCTATTGCCTTCTTCGCTTTATGACACGGGTCTTAAAATTATGTGGGTGACTGCCGGCAGTCATTCTAGAGGATAATAGCGGTTCCTATTGCCTTCTTCGCTTCATGACACGGGTCTTAAATGGCTTTTTGAATGGTAAAGGATACCGATCCCAGAACCATGTATATCAAATATTTCCGGATGGTTCAACCGCCACCCGCCCGAATATAATTAAAATAAATTTTTTCGTCATGTCAACCGCCCGACCCACGGTTTATCCGCGGACTCCGCGGATGAGACCGCAAACCGCGCATCTCTAGCGCCCACCCTCTCACACCTATCAGGTGCGCCCACACCACACACGGGGCGCTAACCCCACATACGGGAGGTCAACATGTGACCTGAGACCAAGGTCATCTTGAGTCTAGTTTCCAGACAAGATGGGTCCCATCATTCTTGTGTAAAGGAAACATTTGGAACAAAACGTTTGTCTGTCTGCACAAAACATAGCAAGTTTAACTAAAAGGTGTATAAACATTCAAGTGTACCTCAGGGCGTGTCCCTCAAAGCCCAGGGCTGTGATGAAGATGTTAACAAGGACGGTGAAGAAGACAAAGACCGTGGCCAAGTTGTTCATCATGTTCAATTTGGCGTGCTTGCGCACGTCGTTCAAATCGTACTTCACTGCTGGAGCAAACACAAGATAGGGTAAAAAAGAAACATGCTTTAAAATAAGGAGATCAGGTGAATGCGGCATCATTAACAGCCACAACCGCGGTCAAGAACTCTTCGGAAAAAAACTAAACAATTCGGCCTAGCGAGCTAATAAAGAGTCGGCGAATAGCCTGCACAGCAGCTGTGAGACCATCAAACATGACTTTTAACGCCATCACCTGCTACATTTTCCGCCAAGTTTGAATCTAAGCATGTTTTATTCTGTTGCACACGTAGCATTTAGTAGGATATTAGCGTTATGTGTCATACTTGATCATTTCGCGATATTGCCATATTTTTGCTGAAAGGAACATCGACGATAAAGTTTGCAACTTTTGGTCGCTAACAGAAAAGCCCTGCCTTTACTGGAAGTCGCAGACGATGACGTCACCCGTTGATGGCTCCTCACATCCTCACATTATTTTTAATGGGAGCCTCCAACAAAAAGAGCTATTCGGACCGAGAAAACGACAATTTCTCCATTAATTTGAGCGAGGATGAAAGATTTGTGTTTGAGGATATTGATAGCGCTGGACTAGAAAAAAAAAAAATCGAGTTAAAAAAAAAAATGTTTTTAGACGCTTTTACTAGGATAATTCTGGGAAATCCCTTATCTTTCTATTGTGTTGCTAGTGTTTTAGTGAGTTTAATAGTACCTGATAGTCGGAAGGGTGTATCCATGGGTGTGTTGACGACCAGTGTCTGATGGAAGTCGACGGCAGCTGTACGGACGGCACAAACTCCACAGATCTCTGGTAAGTGGCGACTTTTTACCACAATTTTCTCACCGAAAACTGCTGGTTGATATTTGGTCGGGATCCATGTTCTCTTGACCGCTCTGATCCATAGTAAAGTTTCACCTCCGGGAATTTTAAACAAGGAATCACCGTGTGTTTGTGTGGCTAAAGGCTAAAGCTTCTCGACTCCATCTTTCTACTTTGACTTCTCCATTAATAATTGAACAAATTGCAAAAGATTCATCAACACAGATGTCCAAAATACTGTGTAATTATGCCGTTAAAGCAGACGACTTTTAGCTGTGTGTGTGTGCAGCGCTAATATTTCCTAACAGTCCGTGACGTCACGCATACACGTCATCAAGCTGCGACGTTTTCAACAGGACACTTTGCGGGAAATTTAAAATTGCAATTTAGTAAACTAAAAAGGCCGTATTGGCATGTGTTGCAATGTTAATATTTCATCATTGATATATAAACTATCAGACTGCGTGGTCGGTAGTAGTGGGTTTCAGTAGTCCTTTAAATTGGTCATATTAGGATTTATTTCTTCTTGGTGGTCTACATAACATATGGTGGTCAAAATGGTGCATAGATGATGTTCTTTGATACTTTGACTTCGCCTCTTCCCCACCACCTTTGTTGTGTTTTTTTGCGCTTCCATAGCGAGACTACCGACAGACTGAAGTTTGAACTATACGCTACTTTGTACTAGAAATGACGACATATGCATGTACGAGCCAGTCTGCCCCACAACAAGAGGGTTGAGAAAAAGAAGGAGCTTATTGACTAGTGTAGAATTACAATGGCGGACACGTGCAAAGCACTCTGGGTAAGTCTCTACCTTATATGGATAAAACGCATACTTGCCAACCTTCCCAATTTTCCCGGGAAACTCACGAATTTCAGTGCCCCTCCTGAAAATCTCCCAGGGCAACCATTCTTCCAAATTTCTCCCGATTTCCACCCAGACGACAATATTGGGGGCGTACCTTAAAAGCACTGCCTTTAGCAGCATTGCTCACCTGAAATCTTCACCCCTTAACATGCGGACCTGAGTGAGGACAACCTGTTGTCACACCCGCTTCTTCGACATACCAACTTTTCACACACACACACACACACACACACACACACACACACACACACACACACACACACACACACACACACACACACACACACACACACACACACACACACACACACACACACACACACACACACGTGTGAACACAAGGCATACTTGGTCAACAGCCATACATGTCACACTAAGGGTGGCCGTATAAACAACTTTAACACTGTTACAAATATGCGCCACACTGTGAACCTACACCAAACTAGAATGACAAACACATTTTGGGAGAACACCCGCACCGTAACACAACATAAACACAACAGAACAAATACCCAGAACCCCTTGCAGCACTAACTATTTTCTGCTTAAGTAACGAGTAACTATAATGAATTACTTTTGAAAAGTAATTTTCAGAACACTGGCAGTAACGTGGTGTTGAGTCGAAACCAGGGGTGTCAAACTTTTTTGTCAAACTGTTTTCATTGAGGGCCACATCGCAGTACTGAATGCCTTCAGAGGGCCGCATTTAAAACAATTAATCAAAAATAATAAAAACATTTGACAGCATTGATATAAATATGTACCAGTAATCACCTCATATTACATTATTGCCTATGCACTTATTAGAATTGTTCATGTACAAATGCATGGATACATCATACGTAAATGGGGCAAGCAAGTAGTACGTGTATTTTTATCTTTACTAACATATTTTTTGTAATACTGTATGAATATTATGTGTAAGTTATCACTCAACTCGTATGCTTAAAGGTTGTTGCTGTAGTTATTATCAATTGTGCTGAAGTTGTACTTTTCTATCTGTGCAAAGGGACAACTTGCAAAGCCATTTTTTTTCCTTCTAAAATTTAGTGGGCGTGGACAGAAAATACGGTAAATATCTCCTTCGGTTAAGCGGAAGATAATGAATGGATGGAGATGGGCATATTTCAAATGACAGAAGATATGATGGATCTATGGATGATGCATCGAAAAAGTAAAAAACTGCAGCACAAGCTGCTATAAACAAGCAGCCATTGAGTTATTTAAATTTAAAACAAGGGTAAACATCAAGTGTGCCTTGGTCCAAGGTCGAACTGCTTGAACTGGTTTAAATTAAAATGCCACAGTAGGGAAGGGATCTTGTGTGAGAGTAAGAGGGGGGCGGAGGGTTAATCATTTTGCAATGCAGTCTGCTGAAAATGATGGAAAGCGCCACTCTACATATCAACTGGCGCTGTGGTCGCAAAACACATTTTAAGGTGTTCAACACTCTGCTGCCATCTGGTGGCTAGAATGGATTTCGTCACGTTTAATGTGTCAGGTAAACCCGCTTCGAATGGGGCCGTGTGGGTCCCCCTTGCTACTGTGTTCATTGCCGATATGAGCACGCGGAAACACGCAAAAAGATGACTGTTTCCTTGCCAATGAAGACGAGCAGCAGGCCCACGATGACTTGCAGCGAGATGGACACGGCCAGGAGGACGATGAGGGGGATGTAGAAGCGGTACTGGGGCCCCACGTAGAGGACGGTCTTCAGCTGCGACGAGTTGGCCATCAGCAGGGCCACGTCCAGCATGCTCTGTGCCGCACTCTTCTTGGTGGAGTAGTGGTTGAGGTTCATGGGCCGGTACTGTTTGCCCGAGAGTGACGTCCCCGCCTATGGAGGATACCGCGGAGGTGAAAAAATATATACACACTTTATTTTCTTTTTTTTTTGTCGTGCTCAGAAGTTTACATACCCTGGGAGAATGTATGATCTCTTGGCCATTCTTCAGAGAATATGATTGATACAACAACAACCTTCTTTCCACTCATGCTTAATGGTTGTGTGAAGCTACTTATTGGCAAACAACTGTGTTTAATCTTTTTAAATCAAAATGACAAAAGAAAGTACCCAAATGACCCTGATCAAAAGTTGACATACCTCAGTGACTTTGATCTGATAACATGCACAAAACTTGACACAATCAGGTTTGAATGGCTAATCAAGGTTCCAATTCTCACCTGTGACCTGTTTGTTTGTAATTAATATGTGTGTATTAGAGATGCGCGAATAGGCAATTATATCATCCGCATCCACGTCACCTTAATCGTCATCCACCCGCCGTTCACTCGAACCATCATTTTGTCAGGACCGAACCCGCCCGCTAACCGCCCGCTGAATTACATCAGAGGTTGGCCGTCTTTACCACTCACAGAGCTATTTAAACCTGTTTCATAGAGTAATTAAGTCAATTGGAGCCGCTAACGTTCTCACGCCTTTTCAATAGCGTTCATCCTGAAGACAAGAATATGGGCGTGCTGTGAAGCCATGGCCTTTGACAACTTCAACAACATTTACGAACCGATTGTTGGTCCAGCAACATGTTGTGTGCAGCTTCCGTAATCGCATGTATGAGATTGAAAGGCATACTGGGTGTTACAGAGTACACTGATGGTTGTGATATAAACAACTTTAACACTTACTAATATGCGCCACGCTATGAAGCCACACAATACAGGATTGACAAACACATTGCGGGAGAACATCCTCACAGTAACACAACATAAACACAACACAACTAATACCCATAATCCTTTGTATTCATGATACCTCCTGAATATATTTTACACCCCACCCACCTTACCGACGCAAGATTGAAAGGCATACTGGGTGATTCAGAGTACACTGATGGTTGTGATATAAACAACTTTAACACTTACTAATATGTGCCACGCTATGAAGCCACACAATACAGGATTGACAAACACATTTCGGGAGAACATCCTCACAGTAACACAACATAAACGCAACACAACTAATACCCATAATCCTTTGTATTCATGATACTTCCTGAATATATTTGACACCCCGCCCACCTTACCGACGCACAGGGGTGGGGGTGGCGGGGTTTGGGGAGTATAAAATAGTCAGGAAGTTTCATGAATACAAAGGATTATGGGTATTTGTTGCGTTGCGTTAATGTCGTGTTACTGTGAGGATGTTCTCCCGAAATGTGTTTGTCGTTCTTAATCGGTGTGGCTTCAAAGCGTGGCGCATATTACTAAGAGTGTTCAAATTGTTTATATCACAACCATTAGTGTACTCTGTGTCACCCAGTATGCCTTGCAGTCGTGTGCGTGTTGCCACGGAAGCCACACACAACATGATGCTGGACTGACAAGCAGATCGTACATGTTGCAGAAAGCGACAAAGCCAATGGCTTCATAGCATGGACTAATACTTATTATCTGGGTGACTGCTGGTAGTCATTCAAGAGAATAATAGCGTCTCCTATTAACTTCTTCGCTTTATGACACTGGTCTTAAATGGCACGGGTCTTAAATGGCACTTTGAATGGCAAAGAATACTGATCCCAGAACCATGTATATCAAGTATCTCCGGATGGTTCAACCGCCACCCGCCCGAATCTAATTCAAATCTATTTTATTCGTCATGTCAACCGCCCGACCCGCAGTTTACCTGCGAACTCCGCGGATGAGACCGCAAACCGCGCATCTCTAGTGTGTATTAAAGGCCAGTGAGTTTCCGGGCTTCGGACAGACCATTGCATCTTTCATCCAGTGTTGCACACATGTTTCTGGATTCTGAGTCATGGGGAAGGCAAATTAATTGTCAAAAGATCTGCGAGAAAAGGTCATTGAACTGCATAAAACAGGAAAGGGGTATAAAAAGATATCCAAGAAATTGAGAATGCCAATCAGCAGTGTTCAAACGCTGATTAAGAAGTGGAAAATGAGGGATTTAGGTAGACCAGCAAAGATTTCAGCCACAACTGCCAGTAAAATTGTTCAGGATGCAAAGAAAAATCCACAAATAATTTCAGCTGAAATACAGGACTCTCTGAAAAATTGTGGTTTGGCTGTTTCAAGTTGCACAATAAGGAGGCACTTGAAGAAAAATGGGCTGCATGGTCCAGTGGCCAAAAAGTTAAATTTTGGTCTCATCACTCCAAATTACTTTGTTCCAAAAGTTTTGAAGCTTGTCTCTGTGCTGTTTGGCGTAATGTAAGCGGGATACTTTGTGACATTTGCGCAGAAATGGCTTTCTTCTGGGGACTTGGCCAAGAAATCATAAATTCTCCAAGGGTGTATGATCCGCGGTTTGCGGTCTCATCCGCGGAGTCCGTGGATAAACCACAGGTCCGGCGGGTGATATGACGAATAAACAGATTTTAAATAGATTCGGGCTGGTGGCGGTTGAACCATTCGGGAATATCTAATATACATAGTTAAGGGATCGGCAAACTTTATCACTCAAAGAGTCATTTTGACCTGTGTCTCAAAGTAGAGAAGACAATAGGAGCCGCAAAACATTCTTGCGAATATCTGCTGGTGGTCACCCAGTTAACGAGAATAAGGACGTGCTATAAAGCCAACGCCTTTGACGCCTTCTACAAGATGTACAAACTGCTTGCCAGTCCAGCAACATGTTGTATGTGGCTTCCGCAGACACACGCACACGACTGCAAGGCATACTGGATGACACACAGTACACTGAAGGTTGTGATATAAACAATTTTAACACTCTTACTAATATGCGCCACACTGTGAAGCCACACCAAACAAGAATGACAAACATATTTCTGGAGAACATCCTCACAGTAACACAACATAAACGCAACATAACAATTACCCAGAATCCTTTGCATCCATGACCCCTGTACGTCGGTAAGGTGGGTGGGGTTGGGGGCACGGGGATGTAAAATATTGTCAGGATGAGACATGGATGCAAAGGATTCTGGGTATTTGTTGTGTTGCATTTATTCTGTGTTACTGTGAGGATGTTTTCCCGAAACGTGTTTGTCACTCTTGTTTGGTGTGGCTTCACAGTGTGGTGCATATTAGTAAGAGTGTTAAAATTGTTTATATCACAACCATCAGTGTACTCTGTGTCACCCAGTATGCCTTGCAGTCGTGTACGTGTATTTGCGGAAGCTGCATAAAACATGTTACTGGACTGGCAAGCAGTTTGTACGTGTTGTAGAAGGCTTCAAAGGCGTTGGCTTCATAGCACGCCCTTACTCTCGTTAACTGGATGATAACCAGTAAATATTCGCGAGAGTGGTTGCGGCTCCCATTGTTATCTTTACTCTGTGAAACGGGTCAAAATAGTTCTGAGTGGTAAAGGTTGCCGACCCCTGATATATACAAAGCGGGCGGGTGGCGGGCGGTTACGGTATTGATAAAATGTAGGTTCGGGTGGTTGGCGGTTTGATGACGACTTTAGTGATGCGGTTGCGGATGATATAATTGCCTATCCGCGCATCTCTAGTATGTAAACTTATGAGCACAACTCTCCACTAGTTGGCGTAGTGAATGTGAACCCCTTTAGATCCGACCAAAACATCCGCTCTTACTTGCTAGCATTAGCTCCTACCTAGCTAAGGACATAACTTAGTTTTTCCGAATGTGGTTGTGAAGACAGTGAGTGCCGAGAAGAAGAAGTGGATGATATTCATGGAGTTAAAGAAATAAATCATCAAAAACATGACCAAGCATTGATGCTCGCTAACTTGGGGAAGCAGTTGGAGCGCAGTACTGCATCGGGGATGTTACTAGATCTTTAAACGAAGGACATTTATCCATGGAAATACGGAGAAGCAGCTGGGCGGAAATACCATAGGACAGGCCTGGGCATTTATTTTGACCCGTGGGCCACATTTAGAGAAAGAAATGTGTCTGGGGGCCGGTATATCTATCTATCTATGTATTTATACTGTATATATATATATATATATATATATATATATATATATATATATATATATATATATATATATATATATATATTAGAGATGCGGGGTTAACATGACGAAAAAATAGATTTTAATTAGATCCGGGCAGGTGGCGGTTGAACCATCCGGAAATATTTGATATGCATTGTTCTGTGATCGGTATTCTTTGCCATTCCAAGTGCCATTTATGACCCGTGTCATAAGGCGAAAAAGACGATGAGAGACGCTATTATTCTCCTGAATGACTGCCGTTAGTCACCCAGATAATAAGTATTAGGGCGTGCTGTGAAGCCATTAGCTTTGTCGCCTACTACAACATGTAAGATCTGCTGGTCAGTCCAGCATCATGTTGTGTGTGGCTTCCGTAGCAACACGCACACGACTGCAAGGCATACTGGGTGACACAGAGTACACTAATGGTTGTGATATAAACAATTTTAACACTCTTAGTAATATGCGCCACGCTGTGAAGCCACACAAATTAAGAACGACAAACACATTTCGGGAGAACATCCTCACAGTAACACAACATAAACGCAACACAACAAATACCCATAATCCTTTGTATTCATGACAATTCCTGACTATTTTGTACACCCCACTAGCAGCAAACCCCGCCACCTCCCCCGTGCGTCGGTGAGGTGGGCGGGGATGGGGGCACGGGGGTGTAAAATATATTCAGGGGTGTCACGGATACAAATGATTATGGGTATTTGATGTGTTGCGTTTATGTTGTGTTACTGTGAGGATGTCCTCCCGAAATGTGTTTGTCAATCTTGTTGGGTGTGGCTTCACAGCGTGGCGCATATAAGTAAGTGTTAAAGTTGTTTATATCACAACCATCAGTGTACTCTGTATCACTCAGTATGCCTTTCAATCTTGAACGTGTAATTGCGGAAGCTGCTCACAACTTGTTGCCGGACCAACAATTAGTACGTACACGTTGTTGAAGGTTTCTAAGGCAATAGCTTCACAGCACGCCCTTATTCTTGTAATCAGGATGAGCGCTATTGGATACTCGTGGGAATGTTAGCGGCTCCAATTGTCATCATTAGTCTGTGAAACAGGTTTAAATAGCTCTGTGAGTGGTAAAGGCGGACAACCTCTGATGTATTTCAGCGGGCGGTTGGCGGGCGGGTACGGTCCTGATAAAATGTTGGTTCGGGTGGATGACGACTTTGGTGATGCGGATGATATCCGTGCATCTCTAATATATATATATATATATATATATATATATATATATATATATATATGTATGTAAAAATAAATATATTTATATATATATAAGGACACACACAGAGACACACACACACACACACACACGCACACGCACATGCACACGCACACATATAAGCTGTGAAAATGTGCTGTACAGAATGTGTGTTTGGGTCCTAACACTGATACAAAACCGAACAATAAATTCTGATTGAATGCTAAAAACGTTATGACAGACAGCCTTAAAAAACGGGATGGAATTTTACATTTTCTACTCAATGAGACACCCAGAAAGTACATGACAATAATGTGGGATTTACAATATTAACTATGAACGATAAAACACTGAATATTGACAACATATGAACGTCGCTCCTCTTTTACTTCTCACACCCCCTTCTCGATCTACAATATTTACAATCAAGTGAAATACAACAAAAATGCAAACAAACACGACGAAATATGAACGGAAAGAGTAAAAAAAAAACCCACCTACAATCTGATATAATATCACTTTTATTCCAGAACTTTGTTATAAAAATCTCCTTCCTTGTCTGTCCCTGACACCCACATTTCAGGCTCTGAAAACACTCTGTGGAAACGCTCCCAACCTACACTGCTTGGTCTGAACTGCTGTGATTTACATTACCATAGTAACCAATTTAAGGGGTCGGCAACCTGCAGCCCCGGAGTCGCATGCGGTTTATTGATCATTCGGATGAGGCTCAGCCAGTTTTTTCCGGGAGGTTTCCGATTACCAGTGCCTCTTCCAGAGCAAATTGTCTCCGAATTACACCCGGATAACAATATTAAGAACGTGCCGTGATGGCATTGCCTCAAACGTCCTCCAGAATATGTTGTCGCGTTTTTTACACCTTGCTATCTGCATGCCAGCCAATCTCATGCGATGTGCGGCCTCTATAAATGTACGTAAGTGACTGCAAGGCATACTTGGTCAACAGCCATACAGGTTACACTGAGGGTTGTGATATAAACAACTTTAACACTCTTACTAATATGCGCCACACTGTGAACCCACACCAAACAACAATGACACATTTCGGGAGAACATCCGCACTGTGACACAACATAAACACAACAGAACAAATACCCAGAATCCCATGTATCCCTAACTCTTCCGGGCTACATTATACACCCCCGCCCCCGCTATCCCCCAACCCCACCCTCCCCCCAACCCCGCCCACCTCAATCGACGCACGGAGGGGGGCGGGGAATTCTGTGGTAGCGGGGGTGTATAATGTACCCCGGAACAGTTACGGATACATGGGATTCTGGGTATTTGTTCTGTTGTGTTTATGTTGTGTTAGGGTGCAGATGTTCTCCCGGAATGTGTTTGTCATTCTTGTTTGGTGTGGGTTCACAGTGTGGCGCATATTAGTAAGAGTGTTAAAGTTATTTATACGGGCACCTTCAGTGTGACCTGTATGGCTGTTGAACAAGTATGCCTTGCAGTCACTTACGTGTGTCTGCAGTAGTCACGGGCATCATGTGACTAGTCTGGCAAGCTGATAGTTAAGGCTGTAGAGGGCGCCAAAGGCAGTGCCATTACATTACTCCCTTATTATAGTTGTTAGGGTGAAGATCAGCGGACATCCGAGAGAATAGTTGCTCTGGAATTCGGAAGTCCCCTGAAAAAATTGGGAGGGTTGGCAAGTGTGATGACGTCAAGCAGCATTCAAATTAATCACGCGGGCCGCACTAACATTATATTTTCATATTAAGGTGCGGACCCCTGGTTTATAGATACCACAAAGCAAAACAAAAACTTTGTAAGCAGTGTTATTTCATTTTAAATTTCAAAAGAGTTTTGTGGCTCCCATTGTTTTCTTTATTTTGTTAAACGGGTCAAAATTGCTCTTTGAGTGGTAAAGGTTGGCGACCCCTAAACTAGTTGAATAACCATCCATCCATCCATTTTCTATTGTATCTAATTAGATGACCATAGCAACTAGTTAGATGACCATTGTATCTAATTAGATGACCATAGCAACTAGTTAGATGACCATTGTATCTAATTAGATGACCATAGCAACTAGTTAGATGACCATAATAACTAATTACATGACCATAGTAGCTAATATATCATGCAAAAGCACAGAATCCAAGCATTGAAATACTTTGTATAGTTCAAGACTTACGGTCTTTAGAAAACATCCCTGCACAACATAATGGCAGCTACACTTTCCATCTTCCATCCATCCATTTTCTACCGCTTATTCCCTTTGGGGTCACAGGGGGCACTGGTGCCTATATCAGCTACAATCGGGCGGAAGGCGATGTACACCCTGGACAAGTCGCCAAAAATGTAAAACTTTCCATCTTAAAGATCTAAAAAAATTATTACGTAATGTCCGGGCGGGCCAGATTGAAAAACTTAACGGTCCGCATGTGGACTAATGAGGTGCCCAAGGAGTCCCACTTAATGGTTGCCAACCTTATGATATCATAAAATAATTTAAAATAAACTAAACCTATATCAACACGCCCATATTTAAACAGACCCAGAAGAATATGACTTCATCCTTTAATCATCTCAAAAAACATTTTTTAATTGACAGTTGGCCCTCGTTTCTCATCTAATTGGTTCCAGGCCTGACCTTGGTAAACAGATATCAGTGAAGTAGGATTATTGTTAATAAATCAAGTATCATACTTGCCAACCTTGAGACCTCCGATTTCCGGAGGTGGGGGGCGGGGGGCGTGGTCGGTGGTGGGGTGAAGGCGTGGTTGGGGGCGTGGTCGGGGCGGGGGGCGTGGTTAAGAGGAGAGGAGTATAATTCACCAACTGGAGTATTTCATATATATTTCATATATATATAAATGTATATATATATATATATATAAATGTATATATATATATATATATATATATATATATATAAATGTATATATATATATATATATATATATATATATATATATATATATATATATATATATATATATATATATATATATATATATATATATATATATATATATATATATATATATATATATATATGTATGTATGAAATACTTGACTTTCAGTGAATTCTGGCTATATATATTTGTTTTATTATATATATAAATAAGAGAAATAGTTGAATTTCCGACGGCACCTATCAAATACACAGTAATTAAAACACAATTGTTCTACTAACTGTACTGTGCTTGCTGGTTACTAAAAAAAATTCCAACAACACTTACCTTCCACTATTTGAGTAACTTTTGTTCTGCCATTTGCGTATTGGCGAGCGATCTCCGAATCCGGGAACATATCCTTCACGGATTTGTTGTAGACATTCGCAAATGAGAACGGGATGTTGCTTCCAGCTATCAGCATAGCCATCTTTGTCTCAGCAAAAGTTACACCATCGGGTCTCCATTTTGCGAGGTTGCCCATAATACTGGGTTGTGAACGATGCTGCGCTGCGGACGCTTTGTTCTTCGCTGACCGTTCATGAAAACCCTGGAGGGTTGGCAAGTGTGTATTCTATTCCATGTACAGTAGATGGCGGTATTGTCCTGTTTAAGAGGGTCCCAACATTGCTGAGTCAGGTTCTCATGGAGCTGGAGGGGGCGTGGCCTCCAGCTCCGCCTGAATTTCGGGAGAAAATTTGTCCCAAGAGGTATTCGGGAGAGGTGCTGAATTTCGGGAGTCTCCCGGAATATCCGGGAGGGTTGGCAAGTATGTTGAGTATTTTCATTGTTGGAAGGAAATCATTTGTCTAAGACCTTCTAGATACATTTTTGACATGATGATTCCTCTAAATATGAAATGACAGCTAAGGGACAAGCGGTAGAAAATGGATGGATGTATGTGGAAGCTATTTCCAAATTTGCCATAAAGTGCATTATACAAATTTGCAAAATGCGCAACCACATTTTGCAAATTGTGCCCATTGATTTGCAAAATGTGCACCACACATTATTCAATATATAGCTGGAAACAATTTGCAAAAAAATTGCGCATTATACAAGTTTGCAAAATGGTGTTAGCATTTTGCAAATTGCTCCCATTGGTATTGTGCTTACAACATCGACAGCTAGATTTTTTTTTGTGGACATGTTTCATAAATATTGATGTTAAAGATTTCTTTTTTGGTGAAGAAATGTTTAGAATTAAGTTCATGAATCCAGATGGATCTCTATTACAATCCCCAAAGAGTAAACTTTAATTTGATGATTACTTCTACTGTATGTGTAGAAATCTTTATTTATAATTGAATCCCTTGTTTATTTTTCAACAAGTTTTTAGTTATTTTCATATCTTTTTTTCCAAATAGTTCAAGAAAGACCACTACAAATGAGTAATATTTTGCACTGTTATACAATTTAATAAATCAGAAACTGATGACATAGTGCTGTATTTTACTTCTTCATCTCTTTTTTTCAACCAAAAATGCTTTGCTCTGATTAGGGGGTACTTGAATCAAAAAAATGTTCACAGGGAGTACATCGCTGAAAAAAGGTTGAGAACCACTTCTATAGGCTACTAGCAGTTAGCAGCTACACGTCAGATAAGCAAACAATCTAGACATAAGTAATAATCATTGAAAAATAAAACAGCACATTTGTCACTATAAACAAGTGTCTAATAATTGTAGTTACATATTAGTTACACATCCAAGGTCTCCAATACAGAATTAAAAGTATTTTCCACCGTAATTTACAAATAAATTCTTTAAAAGTCCTACAATGTGAATTCCTGGATTTTTTTTTTCACATTCTGTCTCTCACAGTTGAAGTGTACCTATGATGACAATTACAGACCTCTGTTCATTATTTTAAGTGGGAGAACTTGCACAATCAGTGGCTGACTAAATACTTGTTTGCCCCACTGTATGATTCAATGTCTTTAGCTTGTGGCCCAGTGGCATATTGATCGATTTGGCCTCTGGGGGCAAATAGTTTGGGCACCCCTGGTCTTGGGATTTTCTTTGGTTTCATCCCCGGACCCCACAGATTGTGATTTGTTTTATTGCCCTAGGCGTGCAGGTGTGGCAAGAAGCAGGCGTGTCAGTGACTTACAAGGCCAGAGACCAACTCTTCAAGACACAACATGTTTCACCGCCAAAAGAAAGTCCTCAACTCAAGTCTCCTCACACAGAAAGTATGGTGTCGGGTAAAAGTTGTGTGGACTTTTGTGTAACGCACACACACCTCAGGTAGGTGAGAGATGACGCCTACACAACAACTGCCTCAGGTAACAGAGCCGCCATTCAACGTCCTTGAGAAACCACAAGTCCTACCTAGTCCTATAGTATCTGTGCGCTTACCTCAACGTCCGAGGGTTTATTCAGAGCCACGGCCTCTTTGTGCCGTGCGTTCCCTCGGTCCATGTTGTGGTCTTCTAGGCTAAGTCTGAAGAGAGTCGTTGCCAGGAGCACACTTGAGAGACAGGATGAACGAGTCAGGAAGCTCCTCCAGTTTCACCGGAGAGACGAAATAGGCTCCTCCCACTGCCTGGCTTGGGGATAATAACATATGTACCATATATTTCAGGGCTTGTGACTCCGCCCCTTTCGGCTGGTCCCAACAAAACAATAGTCACTGCCCGCGGGACATTTGTTATTTTTTTAACGACACATTCTAAAAATACTATTACAGCAACAACAACAAAAAAACATAAAAAGTGGAATAAAAGAGCAAAAAGGTGAAATATAACTAGAAAAAGTTGCAATGTTGACACTGATGCTGCAACGCTGTCATGCAGGCTGTTTTTTTTTTCTCATTACAACTGTAAATGCTAAAAAAATGTATTATTAATCAAAATCCATGTTCATATCAATTGTTGACATATTTAAGGATCCGAGATTATTTCCCCCTTGAAATATTATTTGGGCAAAATATTGCAGGTTGGGTTTGTGTCAGACTTGTCCAGGGTGTACCCCGCCTTCTGCCCGATTGTAGCTGAGATAGGCACCAGCGCCCACCGCCACCCCAAAAGGGAATAAGCGGTAGAAAATGTATGGGTTTGTTTCATTGAAAAAAACGTGGAAAAATATTACAAACGTAAAATCAACAGATAGATCTAAAGTTCATCTCTAGCGACTTAAGAATTGAAAGTAAAAAAAATAAAACAAATAAAAGGAATAATTTATGATTTATTTTCAACACTTTTATGAGTGGGGCCTTTTTGGATCCCCAATATTTCCATCCATCCATCCATCCTCTTCCGCTTATCCGAGGTCGGGTTGCGGGGGCAGCAGCCTAAGCAGGGAAACCCAGACTTCCCTCTCCCCAGCCACTTCATCTAGCTCTTCCCGGGGGATCCCGAGGCGTTCCCAGCCCAGCCGGGAGACATAGTCTTCCCAACGTGTCCTGGGTCTTCCCCGTGGCCTCCTACCGGTTGGACGTGCCCTAAACACTTCCCTCGGGAGGCGTTCGGGTGGCATCCTGGCCAGATGCCCGAACCACCTCATCTGGCTCCTCTCGATGTGGAGGAGCAGCGGCTTTACTTTGAGTTCCTCCCGGATGGCAGAGCTTCTCACCCTATCTCTAAGGGAGAGCCCCGCCACACGGCGGAGGAAACTCATTTCGGCCGCTTGTACCCGTGATCTTATCCTTTCGGTCATGACCCAAAGCTCATGACCATAGGTGAGGATGGGAACGTATATCGACCGGTAAATTGAGAGCTTTGCCTTCCGGCTCAGCTCCTTCTTCACCACAACAGATCGGTACAACGTCCGCATTACTGAAGACGCCGCACCGATCCGCCTGTCGATCTCACGATCCACTCTTCCCCCACTCGTGAACAAGACTCGTAGGTACTTGAACTCCTCCACTTGGGGCAGGGTCTCCTCCCCAACCCGGAGATGGCACTCCACCCTTTTCCGGGAGAGAACCATGGACTCGGATTTGGAGGTGCTGATTCCCATTCCGGCCGCTTTACACTCGGCTGCGAACCGATCCAGTGAGAGCTGAAGATCCCGGCCAGATGAAGCCAACAGGACCACATCGTCTGCAAAAAGCAGAGCCCTTATCCCGCGGCCACCAAACCGGAACCCCTCAATGCCTTGACTGCGCCTAGAAATTCTGTCCATAAAAGTTGTGAACAGAATCGGTGACAAAGGGCAACCTTGGCGGAGTCCAACCTTCACTGGAAACGTGCCCGACTTACTGCCAGCAATGCGGACCAAGCTCTGACACTGATCGTACAGGGATCGGACTGCCATAATAAGACAGTCCGATACCCCATACTCTCTGAGCACTCCCCACAGGACTTCCCGAGGGACACGGTCGAATGCCTTCTCCAAGTCCACAAAGCACATGTAGACTGGTTGGGCAAACTCCCATGCACCCTCGAGAACCCTGCCGAGAGTATAGAGCTGGTCCACAGTTCCACGACCAGGACGAAAACCACACTGTTCCTCCTGAATCCGAGGTTCGACTATCCGGCGTAACCTCCTTCCAGTACACCTGAATAAACCTTACCGGGAAGGCTGAGGAGTGTGATCCCACGATAGTTGGAACATACCCTCCGGTCCCCCTTCTCAAAGAGTGGGACCACCACCCCGGTCTCCCAATCCAGAGGTACCGCCCCCGATGTCCACGCGATGCTGCAGAGTCTTGTCAACCAAGACAGCCCCACAGCTTCCAGAGCCTTAAGGAACTCTGGGCGGATCTCATCCACCCCTGGGGCCTTGCCACCGAGGAGCTTTTTAACTACCTCAGCGACCTCTGCCCCAGAAGTAGGAGAGTCCACCACAGATTCCCCAGGCACTGCTTCCTCATAGGAAGACGTGTTGGTGGGATTGAGGAGGTCTTCGAAGTATTCCTTCCACCTACCCACAACATCCGCAGTTGAGGTCAGCAGAACACCATCCGCACCATACACGGTGTTGACAGTGCACTGCTTTCCCTTCCTGAGGCGGCGGATGGTGGTCCAGAATCGCTTCGAAGCCATCCGGAAGTCATTTTCCATGGCTTCCCCAAACTCTTCCCATGTCCGAGTTTTTGCCTCTGTGACCGCTGAAGCTGCACACCGCTTGGCCTGTCGGTACCTGTCCACTGCCTCTGGAGTCCTATGAGCCAAAAGAACCCAATAGGACTCCTTCTTCAGATGGACGGCATCCCTCACCGCTGGTGTCCACCAGCGGGTTCTAGGATTGCCGCCCCGACAGGCACCAACTACCTTGCGACCACAGCTCCGGTCAGCCGCCTCGACGATAGAGGTGTGGAACATGGTCCACTCGGACTCAATGTCCAGCACCTCCCTCGTGACATGTTCAAAGTTCCTCCGGAGGTGGGAATTGAAACTTTCTCTGACAGGAGACTCTGCCAGACGTTCCCAGCAAACCCTCACAATGCGTTTGGGCCTGCGTTTAGTGACAGATAAAAAAATATTAATAAAACAAAATCGATGTTGTTACGAATTATTGACTTATTCAAAGGCCTGGTTACTTCTCCATTGAAATATTGTTTGGGGAAAATATTGCAGGTTGGGTTTGTGTCATAAAAAAACATGAAAAAATAATACAAAAATAAATTCGACAGATAGATCTGAAGTTCATCTCTAGAGACTTAAGAATTGAAAGTTTAAAGGGGAAAATTCTCGCAATTTCAAAACGGTTGAAAACAATAAAAATCAGTTCCCAGTGGCTTGTTGTATTTTTTGAAGTTTTTTTCAAAATTTTACCGGTCTCTGAATATCCCTAAAAAAAGCTTTAAAGTGCTTGATTTTCGCTATTTGTGATGCGACTATTCATTTCCCTGTGACGTCATACAGTGCTGCCAATGTAAACAAACAATTGCGAATGCCACAGCAAGATATAGCGACATTAGCTCGGATTCAGACTCGGATTTCAGCGGCTTAAGCGATTCAACAGATTACGCATCTATTGAAACGGATGGTTAGAGTATGAAAGTATTGAAGAAGAAACTGAAGCTATTGACCGAATAGCTATTGACGCTATTCATAGCCATAGCATGGCCGAATAGCTGCGTTAGCATCGCCGGTAAAATGTGCGGACCAAACGATCAGGACTTTCGCATCTTGTGACACTGGAGCAACTTAAATCCGTCGATTGGTAAGTGTTTTTTTTGCATTAAATGTGGGTGGAAGGAAACGTAATATAGTTGCAAATGCATCTGCAGGTTATTCATACATCTCTGTGCCTTGTCTGCTTTAGCACCGCCGGTAAATAGCATGTTAGCATCGATTAGCGTAGCATGTTAGCATCGATTAGCTGGCAGTCACGCCGCGACCAAATATGTCTGATTAGCACATAAGTCAACATCAACAAAACTCACCTTTGTGATTTCGTTGACTTTATCGTTGCAAATGCATCTGCAGGTTATCCATACATCTCTGTGCCATGTCTGTCATCGCCGGTAAAATGTGGAGACACTTTGGCACATTCAATGGGGGTCTGGCGGCAGACACTTTCGCATCTTCGGGCCAGTGGTGCAACTTGAATCCCTCCCTGTTAGTGTTGTTACACCCTCCGACAACACACCGACGAGGCATGATGTCTCCAAGGTTCCAAAAAATAGTCGAAAAAACGGAAAATAACAGAGCTGAGACCCAATGTTTACAATGTGTTGAAACTGAAAATAGCGGCTGTATTACCTCGGCGACGTCACATTCTGACGTCATCGCCTCCAGAGCGATAAACAGAAAGGCGTTTAATTCGCCAAAAGTCACCCATTTAGAGTTCAGAAATCGGTTAAAAAAATATGTGGGTTTTTTTCTGCACCATCAAGGTATATATTGACGCTTACATAGGTCTGGTGATAATGTTCCCCTTTAAAAAAAAGGAAACATGTATAATTAATTTAACGCCTAGTGGTTAGAGCAGGGGTCTCAAACTCAATTCACCTGGGGGCCACTGGATGCAGAAACTGGGGGAGGCTGGGCTGCAAGAATAGATTTCTTAAAAAAATCAAACAAGCACTTTTTAATGAATTTACCTTCTTTTTATGGCTTTCCCGGCCTAGCAACATCCTTGCCAACTCTCGCGATATTTCTGGGAAACAACCGAAAATCAGAGCCCCTACCGACAATCTCCCAAGGCAATCATTGTCCCGGTTTACACCCGGACAACGATCTTAAGGGCGTGCCATAATGGAGCTGCCTTAAGCGTCCTCTGGAGTCTGCGGTCTCGTCCGCGTTTACATCATACAAACAGTGTGCCGGCCCATTCATACATTCCACAAAAGTGACTGCAAGACAAACTTGATCAACAGCCATACAGGTCACACTGAGGGTGGCCGTATAAACAACTTTATCACTGTTACAAATATGCGCCACACTGTAAACCCCACACCAAACAAGATTGACAAACACAATTTGGGAGAACATCCGCACCGTAACACAATATAAACACAACAGAACAAATACCCAGAATCCATTGCAGCCCTAACTATTTTGGGCTACAATAGGGGGGGTATATTGTATACAATAGATGTATATTGTCACGCCTGTAAATCTGGTTTTATGTTTGATCATGTTTTGTTTTGTTTTCTGGACTCTTGTTCCGTTTTTTCACTTCCTGGTTTGTTTTTGTTACCATGACAACTCTTTGATTTTCACCTTGCCCTCCTAGTCCCGCACCTGTTCCTAATTATCACAGCCGCTACTTAAGTCATTTTCTTTCTGTCCATCAGTCTGGGAACATTAACTATCATTGTATTCTACGACCTTTGCTGCTCATTGATCCCCTGCCACGCACCTTGCTGTTTATGCCTCTCGTTTTTTGTCACAGTAAGTTTTTGTTTGAAATTATGTTTTTGATAGTATCTTTTGTTTGTTTTGTAGATTGTATTGCCATTGTGCTGTTTTCGTTCTAAGTTTTAGCATTGATTATTATCCGCCATCGAGCGTGCTTTTTGTTTTGCCTTTTTGTATGTTGAGTATAATTAAAACATTATGTACCTGAATTCTCGCCTAGCTCGTCCTGTAATCCCTCTGTGTCGAAGGAGTCAACCAAATCCAAGTCCAGGTCTGACATATATTGTAGCCCGGAAGAGTTAGGGCTGCATTGGATTCTGGGTATTTGTTCTGTTGTGTTTATATTGTGTTACGGTGCGGATGTTCTCCCAAAATGTGTTTGTCATTCTTGTTTGGTGTAGGTTCACAATGTAGGAAAATATTTGTAACAGTGTTAAAGTTGTTTATACGGCCACCCCGTTGTGACCTGTATGGCTGTTGATCAACTACCGGTATGTCTTGCAGTTGCACGCTGCGTCAACACGCCAAATACAACATGTGGCTGGGTTGGCACGCTGTTTGTATAGGTTGTGGAGGACGCTAATGACAGTGCCTCCACGGTGACCCCTAAATATTATTGTCTGGGTGAAATTAGGGAGAATGACTACCCCCGGAAGGGACACTGAAAATTGGGAGTCTCCCGGAAAAATCGAGGGTATATAAGTACGACGCTGTAAAGCGCTTTTCATATAAAACTGGCGGGCCGCACCAACAATAAAATTTCGTATTTTGGTGCGGGCCGCAAAATAACGTCTCGCGGGCCGCGTGTTTGAGACCCCTGGATTAGAGTGTCCGCCCTGAGATCGGTAGGTTGTGACTTCAAACCCCAACCGAGTCATACCAAAGACTATAAAAAAAATGGGACCCATTCCCTCCCTGCTTAGCACTCAGCATCAAGGGTTGGAATTGGGGGTTAAATCACCATAAATGATTCCCGGGCGCGGTGCCGCTGCTGCTCACTGCTCCCCTCACTTCCCAGGGGGTGATCAAGGGCATGGGTCAAATGCAGAGGACAAATTTCACCACACCTAGTGTTGTGTGACAATCATTGGTACTTTAACTTTAATTTAACTTAACACTTTTATGAGTGGGGCCTTTTTGGATCCCTAATGATTTTAGTGTTTTATTTTTTTTTTAAAGAAAAACTGTCTGTTTAAAAAATAATAATACCTAAAAATCAATGTTGTTAGGAATTATTGACCTATTCAAGGGCCTGGTTACTTCTCCATTGAAATATTGTTCGGGGAAAATATTGCAAGTTGGGTTTGTGTCATAAAAAACATGAAAAAAATAATACAAACGTAAAATCGACAAATACATCTGAAGTTTATCTCTAGAGACTTAAGTATAGAAAGTTAAAAAAATAAAATAATTTATGATTTATTTTTAACTTTTTTGTGAGTGGGGCCTTTTTGGATCCCCAATATTTTTGGTGACATTTTTGTGAGACTTGCGAGGCATAGCGATGCCGGGTTCGTTCTTCCAAGGATGCGTCGGGCAAGAACACAGCGAACGGTAAGAAATAAAGATTTATTAAACTAATAAACAGACAATGAAAAAAAACCCTGGCACAAGGGCACAAAAAGGCAAAACAAAAGCTACTAGCATGAGAGCTAGGGATAAATAAAGGCGTACCGCGAAAGTTAGCGAGTATAAACATATAAACCAGTCATCACTTGTTGCGTGAAAGCAAATTAGGAACCGAGTACGAAATAACAAAAGGGGCAGGCTTAAATAAGGCAGTCATCAAGAGGAACAGGTGTGCGTGGAAAACAAGGGGCAGGTGGAAACTAATGAGCAACCATGGTAACAGACTAAACACAGGAAATAAGGAGGTCAAACTACAAAATGTGATATAAAAAAAGGAACAAAGCAACAATATGGTATGATCCGGGCATCGGATCATTACAATTTTTTTTTTTTCAAAGAAAAACTGTCTTTGCTCCAAAAAAGATAATAAATCAAAATCAATGTTGTTATGAATTATTGACCTATTCAAGGGCCTGGTTACTTTTCCATTGAAATAATTTTTGGGGAAAATATTGCACATTGGGATTTTGCCATAAAAAAAACAGGGGTTTATTTCACACAAAAAGCATTAAACGAAAAAAAACAATGTAAAAATATTAAAAACTTATAATCGACTGATAGATCTAAAGTTCATCTTTAGAGACTTGAGTGTTGAAAGTTTTTTTTAAAAATGAATGAATTCTGATTTACTTTAACACTTTTATGAGTGTTTTGGATCCCCAATAATTTTAGTGACATTTAAAAAAAAAAAGAAAAACTAAAAAAAATTATATGATTAATCAAAATCAATGTTGTGAATTATTGACAGGTGAGTCAGACAACAATGTCGTTAATGGTCTGACTAACCCGAATCGCAGTTCTGTCAGATTTTCATTTGGTCTGTGGAACCAGCATGTATGCTGGACATTGATTTTTTGGAGTTTTTTTTTATACATCTATTCATCCATTTTTCTAACGCTTGTCCCTTATGGGATCGCGGGGGTGCTGGAGCCTATCTCAGCTGCATTCAGGTGGAAGGCGGCGTACACCCTGGACAAGTCGCCACCTCATCACAGGGCCAACACAGATAGACATACATCATTCTCACTCACATTCACACAAGTTTTTGAAATGTATTACTGCTTTTATTTCTTTTATTTGGGTTTTGTCGTTGTATAGTTTCTTTTTCTGTAATATGGGTCACCTTGGGTCTGAAATAAAATTACTACTACGACTTTCGACCTATCCAAGGCTCAATTTACTTCTAATCAAATATTCCACCTTGCAATATTTTTGGGAGGAAATGATGCATATTTTGTGTTAGCCACATAAAGAAATAAAGTTGTTTGTGATTTTGCCATCAGAAAACTAAATTTTCCATGACAGAAAGGGCATAACTTACACCAGATTTACACCATTGGTTCTCAGACTTTTTTTTTTTTTTTTTTTTACCAATTACCACCTCAGAAAACACTTGACTCTACAAGTGCCACCATGGTGACCAACAGTAAAATACAGTAGCGTGGTAGGCTTAAGTGTTCATTAAGAACAAGGCAGAGGTTTTATTTAACAAGTATAGTTACTATTTTTGTGACACAACACACAATGCACAAACATCATCAACAATAGTACATATTTACAGACTACATATAATAAATATAATGTTATATTAAATGGATACATTTAATAACATGTTTAATTCCATTTTAATTAAATAATGACACATCCGAGTAATTATTTAAAAAGGTATTTATTTTAGGGCTGTCAAAAGAACCAAGTTAGCAAAAGTGATAAATCTAAAAAAAATAAAAATTATTGCATTTTTTATTTAAACATGCAGAATAATCACACAATTTATTTTAACACTATGTGCTCCTTTACTTTTTTATATGACCAGTGATCAGGTCAATTTTCAAATAAAAAGGTACCCCAAAAATAATAAATAAATGTAGCTGAGATAGGCGCCAGCGCCCCTCGCAACCCCGAAAGGGAATAAGCGGTAGAAAATGGATGGATGGATGGATGAATCCAAAAATAAATTTAAATTAAATAAAAATAGACTAAAATAAAAATATTATAAAGATGAGTGTGGTAACTTTGTATAAATATAAATTATCCATCCATCTTCTTCCGCTTATCCGAGGTCGGGTCGCGGGGGCAGCAGCCTAAGTAGGGAAGCGCGGACTTTCCTCTCCCCAGCCACTTCGTCTAGCTCTTCCCGGGGGATCCCGAGGCGTTCCCAGCCCAGCCAGGAGACATAGTCTTCCCAACGTGTCCTGGGTATTCCCTGTGGCCTCCAACCGGTTGGACGTGCCCTAAACACCTCCCTAGGGAGGCGTTCGGGTGGCATCCTGACCAGATGCCCGAACCACCTCATCTGGCTAATCTCGATGCGGAGAAGCAGCGGTTTTACTTTGAGTTCCTCCCGGATGGCAGAGCTTCTCACCCTATCTCTAAGGGAGAGCCCCGCCACACGGCGGAGGAAACTCATTTCGGCCGCTTGTACCCGTGATCTTGTCCGTTCGGTCATGACCCAAAGCTCATGACCATAGGTGAGGATGGGAACGTAGATCGACCGGTAAATTAAGAGCTTTGCCTTCCGGCTCAGCTCCTTCTTCCTCACAACGGATCGATACAACGTCCGCATTACTGAAGACGCCGCACCGATCCGCCTGTCGATCTCACGATCCACTCTTCCCCCACTCGTGAACAAGACTCCTAGGTACTTGAACTCCTCCACTTGGGGCAGGGTCTCCTCCCCAACCCGGAGATGGCACTCCACCCTTTTCCGGGCGAAAACCATGGACTCGGACTTGGAGGTGCTGATTCTCATTCCGGTCGCTTCACACTCGGCTGCGAACCGATCCAGCGAGAGCTGAAGAACCCGGCCAGATGAAGCCATCAGGACCACATCATCTCCAAAAAGCAGAGACCTAATCCTGCGGTCGCCAAACCGGAACCCCTCAACGCCTTGACTGCGCCTAGAAATTCTGTCCATAAAAGTTATGAACAGAATCGGTGACAAAGGACAGCCTTGGCGGAGCCCAACCCTCACTGGAAACGTGTCCGACTTACTGCCGGCAATGCGGACCAAGTTCTGACACTGATCATACAGGGAGCGGACCGCCACAATAAGACAGTCCGATACCCCATACTCTCTGAGCACTCCCCACAGGACTTCCCGAGGGACACGGTCGAATGCCTTCTCCAAGTCCACAAAGCACATGTAGACTGGTTGGACAAACTCCCATGCACCCTCAAGGACTCTGCAGAGAGCTCTTCTCTTCTCTAATTAAAAATAAATACAGAAAAAGAAAAAAATACACAGATAAATTGAAATAATTCCAAAAAAAGTGTTAAAAATATGTTCTTGTGTGACATTCTGACAATATATTTGCATGTGTGTCCAAATACGGGGGTCTTTTTAAAATGTAATGCAAAGTATGCAACCTATAATCACACAAAATTATTCCCGGGTGTGGCCACCACGCTGCCCACTGCTCCCCTCACTTCCCAGGGGGTGAACAAGGGGATGGGTCAAATGCAGAGGACAAATTTCACCACACCTAGTGTGTGTGTGACAATTATTAGTACTTTAACTTTTTTATTTGTCTGTGATTAACCGTGATCAAAGGAAAGGACAAGATCACGGGTACGAGCGGCCGAAATGAGTTTCCTCTGCCGGGTGGAGAGGAGCCAGATGAGGTGGTTTGGGCATCTGGTCAGGATGCCACCCGAACGCCTCCCTAAGGAGGTGTTTAGAGCACGTCCAACCGGTAGGAGGCCACGGGGAAGACCCAGGACACGTTGGGAAGACTATGACTCCCGGCTGGCCTGGGAACGCCTCGGGATCCCCCAGGAAGAGCTAAACGAAGTGGCTGCGGAGAGGAAAGTCCGGGCTTCCCTGCTTAGGCTGCTGCCCCCGCGACCCGACCTCGGATAAGCGGAAGAAGATGGGTGAATGGATAACCGTGATTAATCCAAATTCAAAAGGTTGACTAATCTGATTAAACAATAAATCATGTTTGCATGGGCGCGGCCACCGCTGCTGCTCACTGCTCCCCTAAACTCCCATGGGGTGAACAAGGAGATGGGTCAAATGAAGAGGACAAATTTCACCACACCTGTTTTGGCCCTAGTGTGTGAATGTGAGAGTGAATATTGTCTGTCTATCTGTGTTGGCCCTGCGATGAGGTGGCGACTTGTCCAGGGTGTAGGCCGCCTTCTGCCCGAATTCAGCTGATATAGGCTCCAGCACCCCCCGCCACCCCAAAAGTAGTGAACTATGGGGAAACAACTACAAATGTGCGCTACATTCGTTAACTGTGTTACAAAAAAGATCAATTAGAATATGGGTGTCAAACTCTGGCCCGCGGGACAAATTTGGCCCGCCGTGTGATTTCATTTGGCCCTTGAGGCAATATCAGATTAACATTGGAGCTGGCTCGCCGGTTAACATCGCATTCTTAATACTCATACTTGCCAACCCTCCCGATTTTCCTGGAAGACTCCCGAAGTTCGGTGCCCCTCCCGAATATCTCCCCAGGAAAACCATTCTCCCGAATTCTTCCCGATTTCCACACGGATAACAATATTGGGGGCGTGCCTTAACGGCACTGCCTTTAACGTTCTCCACAACTTGTAGTCATGTCTGCTTTCACTCCATACAAGCAGCTTGCCGGCCAAGTCACACAATACACACACATAAGTGAATGCAACGCATACTTAGTCAACAATAAAGGTCACACTGAGGGTGGCCGTATAAACAACTTTAACACTGCTACACATATGTGCCACACTGTGAACCCACACCAAACAAGAATGACAAACATATTTTGGGACAACAACCACACCGTAACACAAGATAAACACAACAGAACAAACACCCAGAACCCATTGATTTTTTTTGTTTGTTTTTTGAAAGTTGAATTTGCACTATTAAGTTGTATAAGCGTTGCTTGTTCTTAAAGCAAATCAGTGTAGCAAACTGAGCAATAATTAACGTTTTATTCATGCACTTTCTCTTGCTATTTCAAGGCTTGAATGTTTGATTCATTCATTATTATTTTATTTTCAAATTTATTATTAGCCTTTGGAAAAAGTTTATTTTGATATTTACCTCAGAAGGCTGCAAATAGAAAAGGGGAATTGAATTTTTAGTTAAATTTGATTTGATATGCCATTGATATTTTTTAATTTGTATTATTTAAAACTGGATTTTGCATGTCACTTTAAAGTTATACAAGCCTTGCTTGTTCAATATTCAATGCAAAACTTGTTTGAGTCCCTATTAAAAGGTTCATTTGTTCAACCTTGGCCCGCGGCTTTGTTCAGTTTAAAATTTTGTCCCACTCTGTATTTGAGTTTGACACCCCTGAATTAGAATAATACATAATGTTGGATATACAGAACATACAAACTCTTTATTTATTGAGTCAAAAATATTAAAGTTTGGTGATTTGGTAAATTTGCAAACAGCTAAATTAATGTACAAAGCAAATTATAACCTGCTACCAAAGAATGTACAACAATTCTTCTCAACTAAAGAGGAAAAATATAACCTTAGAGGAAAATCTAATTTAAAACATTTGTATGCACGTACAACACTTAAAACGTTTAGTATATTAGTATGTGGAATTAAATTATGGAATGGATTAAGTAAATAAGTTAAACTTTGTACTGATATGATCCAGTTTAAGAGGATGTTCAAATTAATAGTGCTTACAAAGTACAAAGAAGAAGAATTATGAGAAACACTTTCAACCGTATTGAAAATAAGACATTCTTCATCTCAGTATGTTGTTAATAATGACTGAATTAATTAAGTACATAATACAAAACTGTTGTTGCCAAGATGGCGCTGCTGTAGTGGCTGCTGTTGGCAGGAGCTCTGTGCTCTTGTATCATCCTTTTGTGTTTCCCTCTTGTTTTCATGTGTTATTATATTTTTTTTGCCTTTTGGTCCGGGACCCTTTGGGACTGTGTGACAAGGGGTTACACTTTCGTGACCTCTGCGGTACTTTTTCGTGGACTTCTGGATCTGCCTCCCGGGAGCCTTTTGGCCATAGAGACCAGCTGCTGGGTGTCTGCCACACCGGAGTCGGTTTGGAGGGACTGGAGGAGATGCGGATGAGGGGACAGGGCTGTGGATCTAGCACTGAGCACCGGGACGGAGAGGCTTCGCGGTGTCTTGGCTGGGTGAGCAGGTGTCGGACACCTCGGTCTCCTTGGACGTATCCTCGCTCATCCATGCGGACTGGACACTGGCCGAGAGTTGGTTGGCGGTCGAGAGTGGAGTCGGCTCTCTTGGTTGCTTTGTTGGGTCTGCTCCTGTCTTTAGCCATGCTCCCTCCACCCCTGCGGACAATGGCGTGGAACACCGCAGAGACCACCACAGTGTATATGTTTCTTTTACTTTTTATTCATAGCTGTATGTAGAAGTGGCTGGTTGCATCAGCTCTGTTACTTTAATGTCTTTCATGTCCTTTGTGTTCTTTGATGTTTGATGTTTCCCTTTTACAAACATGTAAGAGGGATGTGTACTATGGCTATGAGTCGTTTTTTTCCCTTGGCCTCAGTCTGGACCTCCTTTTCAGGGCCCAAGCTTAGACCGATTTTTAAAAATTTTATTCTAATCTTCTATTTTTTTCTCCCATCCCCCCCTTGTTTACCTGTATCTCACCTTTTTTGTAAGGGGCGCTGGAAGCCGGCAGACCCGTCAGCTATCCTGTTCTGTCTCCCTGTAATGTTTGTCTGATCTTGAATGGGATTGTGCTGAAAATTTTTATTTTCCTGGAGGAACTCTCCTGACGGAATAAATGAAGTACTATCAAATTTAATCTAATTCACAGATGTCCTTTTGCTATTTTGCTGTAAAGAAGGTCAGTGAATGAATGTATATATTTTTGGGCGCTCTGGCGTGGGAAAGGGGTAGGTTTAAATAAGCTTTGCTTTTTTCTACTGCTTTTCGGACATGATGTATTGTGTATTGTGAAATGATGAAATTGCCTGATGCATAATGTTGTTGGTATGTCATGTTCGAAATAAACTTTAGTGAATTATATTTATATAGCGCTTTTCCCTGGGTGACTCAAAACGCTTTACATAGTAAAACCCAATATCTACAGTTAGTTACTATAAACCAGAGTGGGTGGCACTGGGAGCAGGTGGATAAAGTGTCTTGCCCAAGGACACAATGTCAGTGACTAGGTTGGCAGAAGCTGGTATCGAACCTGGAACCCTCAAGTTGCTAGCACGGCCACTCTACCAACCGAGCTATACTGCCCCAAAAAGGACAAAGCGGTAGAAATTGATGAATGGATGTTGTGTGTGACAATTATTGGTAGTTTAACTTCCATCCATCCATCCATCCATTTTCTACCGCTTATTCCCTTTGAGGTCGCGGGGGGCACTGGTGCCTATCTCAGCTACAACCGGGCGGAAAGCGGGGTACACCCTGGACAAGTCTCCACCTCATCGCAGGGCCAACACAGATAGACAGACAACATTCACACTCACATTCACACACTAGGGCCAATTTAGTGTTGCCAATCAACACTAAATTGGCTTCACGGTGGCAGAGGGGTTAGTGCGTCTGCCTCACAATACGAAGGTCCTGCAGTCTTGGGTTCAATCCCAGGCTCTGGATCTTTCTGTGTGGAGTTTGCATGTTCTCCCCGTGAATGCGTGGGTTCCCTCCGGGTACTCCGGCTTCCTCCCACTTCCAAAGACATGCACCTGGGGATAAGTTGATTGGCAACACTAAATTGGCCCTAGTGTGTGAATGTGAGTGTATCAAGTATTCTGTGACCGTCCAATCTGTCTCAAGGAAGTAGTGGAATCAATTAATAGCTTAAAAAATAACAAATCTCCTGGAGTGGATGGTATTACATCTGAATTCTATAAAATATTTTCAGAAGAGCTAGCTCCTTTCTTACTAGAAGTATTTTGTGAAAGTATTGATACAGGTGCCCTTTCTCTAACTTTAACACAGGGCCTTATTACCCTTATACCCAAGCCAAACAAAGATTTACTAATCATTGATAATTGGCGTCCAATTAGCCTTCTAAACAATGACTATAAAATTGTAGCTATTATTTTTGCTAAACGTTTAAAATTGATTCTGGATGACATAATTGATGAGACACAGTCAGGTTTTATGAGTGGAAGACACATATCTAATAATATCAGGCTTGTACTTGACATTCTGGATTACCCAGAGGTCATTAATGATGAAGGCTTCCTTATTTTCCTGGACTTTTACAAAGCTTTTGACTCGATCGAACATGAATTTATATTCAGGACACTTGAGAAATTTGGCTTTGGCAATTTTTTCCGCAAAACAATTAAGACTTTGTACTGCAATGGTAATAGTTCTATAAAGCTCAAATCTGGTACATCTCCAAGATTCGAGTTAAAACGTGGGATATGGCAAGGTTGTCCTATTTCTCCATATTTATTTCTGTTAGCCACCCAACTGTTATCGGTTCATATAAAAACTAGTCATTTAAAGGGGATTTCTGTATTAGACAGAGAAATAATTATCAGCCAACTGGCTGACGAAACAACACTCTTTTTGAAAGACCCTTCTCAAATTCCCCTAGCCTTGGATGTGATTCATGTTTTTCCTTGGCTTCTGGTCTCCATCTAAATGTGAATAAATGTGAACTAATGGCTGTGAAGAGATGTGAAATTATGTCTGTATCTCAAATTCCAGTTAAGGATAGTATTAATTACCTAGGAATACATATCACTAAAAATCTAAACTCTAGATCGGCATTGAACTTCAATCCAATTGTAGAAAAAACTAAGAAAAGATTTAACCAATGGCTACAGAGAGATTTATCCTTAAAAGGCAGAACCTTACTTTCCAAAGCAGAAGGTATCTCCAGGCTTACGTATGCAGCTATTTCTTTAGATGTTAACCAAAAAATATGTAAAACTATTGACAAAATACTGATTGACTTTATTTGGAAAAACAAAATTCATTATATTAAGAAATCTGTTATAATGAACAATTAAAATCAGGGTGGCCTAAACTTTCTTGACTTCACTACACTAAACAACACCTTTAAAATTAATTGGATAAGACACTACTTGAAAGACCCTACCTCAATTTGGAACTTTATTTCTCATCATGTATTCTCTAACCTTGGAGGCCTAAAATTTTTGCTATTGTGTAATTATAACATTGACATGATTCCTGTTGCGCTCTCAAACTTCCACAAACAAGCCCTTCTAGCATGGTCTCTTGTATACAAGCACAATTTTTCACCTACCAAATATTTCATCTGGAACAATAAAGACATATGTTACAAAAGGAAATCTCTTTTCCTCAACAATTGGTTTAACAATAACATTATTTTAGTGAGTCAGCTTTTCAATAAGGATGGTCAACTTTTTAATTACCAAGAATTTCTCAGCCAATTTAAGATACCTGTGACTCCCAAACAATTTGCTATTGTATTTGATGCCATCCCAACAGGTGTTATTATGTTGTACAGGGCTTACACACCTCCTCTTTCTGCTGTAAAAATTCTGAATGATCCACTTGACACTCCCGTGGGGAAACTTTGCTTTGATCAAAAAAATAACAGAAAAATCCGCAGCTTATTCCAAAATGATTGTGTGTCTGTCTCCTATGTAATTTCCTTATGGAATAATGTTGTAAATGACATCTGTTGGACCAAAACGTGGTCCCTTCCTAACAGGTATTTACTTACCAACAAAGTCAAAGAGATATCATTTAAAATCATCCATCGCTATTACCTTGTAAAGACTGTGATAGTTAGATACAAGAAGGACATTGATGTTACCTGCACCTTTTGTAACATGCACCCAGAGACTGTTAACCACTTGTTTTGGACTTGTGAAAACACTCGATCACTATGGCAGGGCATCTGTCGCTTCATCCTGGACAATATTTATGACAAATTTGTGCTTTACTTTAAAGATGTGATTTTTAGTTTTACACTGTATGAACAAAAATTTGAAAAGGAATTCTACCTTTGCAACCTCATTATTTTATTGGCTAAGTTTTATATTCATAAATGTAAGTTTCTTAATACCCGTCCTATCTTTTGTGCCTTTAAAAAAGATCTGGAACTTTATATTAAAACGCTCTCTACCTCTAACAACAAAAAAGCTGTGAAAACGATGATGCTGTGTTCCAAATTTAAGTTGTTTGATGAATCTGAATAAGCCTACGGCTTTGCATTTTGTTATTATTTATATATATATATGTTTGTATTCTTTTTTTATTATTTTGAACTTACAACCCCCTGGCGCTGTTTTGTACTGTTTTCATAATGTTTTATAATGTTGTATATTGTTGTTTGTCTTACTGTTTGTAATTGTTGAAATTTATAAATAAACCTTTAAAAAAAAAAAAAAACCTTCCCCCCCATTTACTCCCGGGGTCATGATTAACACAGACATGTTAACGCTATATTATAAAAATATAACGCTATATTATAAAAATACAGATGTTTTGTTAACGCTATATTATAAAAAATTAAATTCCAAAAACAATTTAAAAACACAAGCTATGGGATGACACATTTACTTCCAGGGTCACGTTTCCTCACGTTTCCTCTTACGTCATCCCATAGCTTGTGTTTGTAAATTGTTTTTTTCATTTTTAAATTTTTTTTTATAATATAGCGTTAACAAAACGTCTGTATTTTTATGATGTAGCGTTATATTTTTATAATATAGCGTTAACAAAAGATGTTTTGTTAACGCTATGTTATAAAAATACAGACGTTTTGTTAACGCTATATTATAAAAAAAATTACAAAAACAATTTACAAACCCAAGCTATGGGATGACATAGAGGAAACGTGACCCCGGAAGTAAATGCGTCATCCCGTAGCTTGTGTTTGTAAATTGATTTTTATTTTTTTTATAATATAGCGTTAACAAAACGTCTGTATTTTATATTATAGCATTATATTTTTACAATATAGCGTTATATTTTTATAATATAGCGTTAACAAAACGTCTGTATTAATCATGACCCCGGAAGTAAAGGGGGGGGGGGGGTTGTAGGGGGGAAGAAATTTGGCGCGACAGTGTTAATGCTTGAAGGACCTTAAAGCAGCCCACACAGCTGCCTGTTATAAAAGCATTATAATTGGCTTGATTGTCATTGGTGAAAAATAACGGTGAGGAAAAAATATTAGCATTCCAGCATGCTAACCTTTCAATGTATTTTTGCTTCGCTAATTTTGCAGCTGTAACCCTTAAGAGTCATATAACTTGGTATTGTTCCGCTCTCATTGGGGTCCTTCAGGCATTGGAGGGGCTTCCGGAGGGAAGGTTCTAGTAGGGGGGAATACATTTGGCGTGAAAAGGCCTTCAAGAACATGAAGCGCAATTATAGGAGAAGCCGCCAACCAGCAGGGGGCAGTGTTGACCATCTATGGCGAACTCGTGAACAGGAAGCTACTTGAGTACTTCCGCCGTCCTCACCGCCCTTCACCACTCCAACATGGCGCACTGTCACGGCTTAAGCCCGCTTTTTCTACGCGGTTCTCTGCGAGGAGTCTTTAGTTTCCACAAACGGCAACCAGGACCCGCAGTCGCCGTTGTAGGCCGCAGGACAGTTTGTGTCAGCGCACCGGAAGCCACGCAGGCGGTAATTGAAGAGTCCACGGACGAATACTCATTTGTCGAGCGTCTCATACCGCCGACACGCGTCCCAACTCCGCCCAAACACGCCGGGCCGAGCCCGTCCGGCTGGACACCCCCGGCGGAGTCGCCGCCGTCTCTTCCTTACATGATACGCCGCTCCCGCATGCACAACATTCCCGTCTACACGGACCTGACCCACGGCAACCGCAAGATGACGTTGGTCCGGAAGGTGGAAGGTGACATCTGGGCTCTGGAGAAAGACGTCAAGGAGTACCTGAAGCACGTGACCGGCCAAGAACTGGTCACGCAGGTTAACGAGGTGACGATGACGCTGAAGGTCAAAGGTCATTTTGACAAGGAGCTGAAGGAACTGTTGACCACGAAAGGCTTCTGAAGGACCGGCGGACTTTTGACACCTAACAGGTCACCAACCTTTTTGAAGCCAAGAGCTACTTCTTGGGTACTGATTAATGGGAAGGGCTACCAGTTTGATACACACTTAAATAAATTGCCAGAAATAGCCAATTCGCTCAATTTACCTTTAATAAATAAATCTATATACAGTATATAAAAAAAATGGGTATTTCTGTCTGTCATTCCGTCGTACATATTTTTTCCTTTTACGGAAGTTTTTTTGTAGAGAATAAATGATGAAAAAACCATTTAATTGAACGGTTTAAAAGAGGAGAAAACACACAAAAAAGGAAAATTAAATTTTGAAACAGTTTACCGTATATCTTTGAATTGCCGCCATGGCACTAATTAATTTAAAACCTCTTCTCACTCCAACACTTACCAAAGGCATGCAGTAAACATTTGAGAGTGATGTAAGCCTGGACTTTAAATCGTACTGAATAGCTCTTAATCTTCTTCCCTTTATGCGATTTCAAATTACCGGTATATAAATCAGCCTCCTCCATTTTGAAAATGATGACAGGGGAAGTGTCACTCGTGACGTCACGAGTTTGACCAGGCGGTAATACTAAGCATGCGCTAATTATTTTGCGAAGCGAGTTTGACCCGGCAGTAATTCAAGGCAGGCGCATACTATACGCCCTGCGGCAATTCAAGGAAATACGGTATCTTCAATTTCGACTCTTTGAAATTCAAAATTCAACCCAAAAAAATTGAGAAAACCTAGCTAATTTGAATCTTTTTGAAAAAATTTAAAAAAATATATATGTGACATTATTAGTAATTTTTCCTGGTTAAAATTAATTTTAGAGTTTTGAAGACATGTTTTAAACAGGTTAAAATCCAATCTGCACTTTGTTAGAATATATAACAAATTGCACCAAGCTATATTTCTAGCAAAGACAAATCATTATTTCTTCATGATTTTCCAGAACGCTCAAATTGCTAGATCAAATTCCGTCGATTGTAAGTTGTTGTTTTTTTGCTTGTTTTATGCCCCTTAAGTCAGATACGTTTTAATGGAAAACGCACAAAATGTACACCATTTTACCCACAAAAATTTCAAAGTGGAATATTTGGTGTGAAGTAATTGGAGCCTTTAATAGGTCAATAATTCATAACATTGATTTTGATTCATTATTATTAAAAAACAGTCTACATGGCAGCTGCTTGTTATTAGAGTCAACATTGCAACCTGAATGCTCCACTTTTTTGTATGTCTTTTTTATTAACAGTATTTAAGAATTAGCTTCGGGCCGCACTTTGGACACTTCATCTAAAGCAAAGAATAAATAATAAATACCTGTATTATCCCTCTTATTCCTTGTGTCCTGTACACGAGCTAAAGGATGTTATGGCTCTACAAGGATAATGTCAACAGCCAAGCGTTAAGGTCTATTCATCTTTATTTTCTTAAATACAGGACAAAACAATAACATGTATAAAAGTGTGATCAAATGTAGCACTATATTTTTAATAAATGTTGATCCAGCCATTCATTGGTGCATGGATGAATGAAGGCGGGAGACATAGTCTTTGTAGCGCTTGGTGAGTTCCTCCAGTTGATCAGCTGGGAAACAGAAGAAACAAAACTCAACACACCTACAGTCTGTATGTGAGAGAGGAACACGTTTTTGTGTTCTAAATGGTGAAAAACGGCTAGCACGAGGCAGCTAAAAATGTAGGTAATGGGGATTCACCCTAACATTCCGAAACTGCTGTAACCTGCATATTAAAGGGGAACATTATCCCTAGGCCTATGTAAGCGTCAATATATACCTTGATGTTGCAGAAAAGAGACCATATGTTTTTTTAACCGATTTTCGGACTCTAAAAGGGTGAATTTGGCAATTGAAACGCCTTTCAATTGTTAGCTGTCAGAGCAATGACCTTTCACCTGTGACGTCAAAACATGAAGCAATCCGCCCTTTTCTCAAACACATTACACACACCAAGTCAAATCAGCTCTGTTATTTTCCGTTTTTTCGACTGTTTTCCGTACAAAATGTAAAAAAAAAATTCAAAAGACATTGAAATAGGATTTAAATTTGATTCTACGGATTTTCTAGATTTGCCAGAATATTTTGTTTGAATTTTAATCATAAGTTTGAAGAAATATTTCACAAATATTCTTTGTCAAAAAAACAGAAGCTAAAATGAAGAAGTAAAATAAAATTGATTTATTATTCTTTACAATAAATTAAAAAAAAAACTTGAACATTGATTTAAATTGTCAGGAAAGGAGGAAGGAATTTAAAAGGTAAAAAGATATGTGTTTATAAATCCTAAAACCATTTTTAAGGTTGTATTTTCTCTCTAAAATTGTCTTTCTGAAAGTTAGAAGAAGCAAAGTAAAAAAATTAATGAATTTATTTAAACAAGTGAAGACCAAGTCTTTAAAATATTTTCTTGGATTTTCAAATTCTATTTGAGTTTTGTCTCTCTTAGAATTAAAAATGTCGAGCAAAGCGAGACCATCTTGCTAGTAAATAAATACAATTTTACAAATAGAGGCAGCTCACTGGTAAGTGCTGCTATTTGAACTATTTTTAGAACAGGCCAGCGGGCGACTCATCTGGTCCTTATGGGCTACCTGGTGCCCGCGGGCACCGCGTTGGTGACCCCTGGCCTACATAAAAAAATGTTTTATGCCCTTTTTGTTAAGGAAAACTCAGATTTCATGGAAAATCTACAGAATATACAACACTTTTAAACCAAAATGGTTCAAATTAGAATATTTGGGATAGGCTCCAGCCCCCGTGACATTGACAAAGGACAAGCGGTAGGGAGTGGATGGACGGATTTTTAATGACAATAACGTGTTTTATTCAGATCTGTCTACTTAAAAAAAATGTTTTATGACCTTTTTGTTAAGGAAAACCTAGTTTTCATGGAAAATATACAGAATATACAACACTTTTAAACCAAAATGGTTCAAATTAGAATATTTGGGATAGGCTCCAGCCCTCGTGACATTGACGAAGGCCAAGCGGTAGGAAATGGATGGATGGATTTTTAATGACAATAAAGTGTTCCATTCAGATCTGTCTACATAAAAAAATGTTTTATGCCCTTTTTGTTAAGGAAAACTCAATTTTCATGGAAAATATACAGAATATACAACACTTAAACCAAAATGGTTCAAATTAGAATATTTGGGATAGGCTCCAGCCCCTGAGACATTGACAAAGGACAAGCGGTAGGAAATGGATGGATGGATTTTTAAAAATGTTTTATGCCCTTTTTGTTAAGGAAAACTCAGTTTTCATGGCAAATATACAGAATATACAACACTTTTAAACCAAAATGGTCCGAATTGGAATATTTGTTGTGAATTTGATCCTTCAATAGGTCAATATTTCATAACATAATTTTTTTTAGCAAAGACAGTTAAAAAAAAGTCCCACTAAAATATTCAGGGACCCAAAAAGCCCCACTCATAAAAGTAAAAAAAGTCATACATTTTTTTTTTTTACTTCAACTCTCAAATCTCTACATCAAATTCAGATCTGTCTGTCATAAGTATGTTTTTAATTCCCATTTTGTCATAGAAAATCCAATATTTTCCCCAAAACATTTTTCAAATTAGAATATTTGATGTGAAGTAATTGGACCTGCGATGGGGTGGCGACTTGTCCAGGTTGGACCCCACCTTCCACCCGATTGTAGCTGAGATAGGCTCCAGCGACCCAAAGGGAATAAGCAGTAGAAAATGGATGGAAGTAATTGGAACCTTCAATAGGTCAATAATTCATCAAATTGATTTTGATTATTTTTTGAGCGGTGAGTTTAAAAAAATCTTACTGGAATTCTTTTGGATCCACTGTTTAGCTTGTTTTTACTTTCAACGCTCAAATTCCTATCTATCAGTCAATTTAAAGTTGTTTGTTTTTGGTTTGTGCCTTTTTTTTTTTTTTTAAGAAAACCCTGATTTCATGGCAAAAACACAAAATATGCAACATTTTACCCCCTACATTTTTCAAAGTGGAATATTTGAGGTGACGTAATTGCAGCCTTACATTCCAATGTCAATAATTCATACAACATTTATCTTGATTATTTTTTGAGCAAAGACAGTTTAAAAAAAAACACTAAAATACCCAGCCCCAAAAAGGCTCCACTCATATTAAAAAGAGTCATACATTATTTTTTTTACTTTCAACACTCAAATCTCCAGATCAAATTATGTCGATTGTAAGGTTTTTTTGTTGTTGCTTGTTTTATGCCCTTTAAGTCAGATAAGTTTTCATGGAAACCGCACAAAATGTACACCATTTTCCCGAAAAAAATTTCAAAGCCGAATATTTGATGTGAAGTAATTGGAGCCTTCAATGGGTCAATAAATCATATCATTGATTTTGATTCATCCATCTGTGTTGGTCCTGCGCTGAGGTGGCGACTTGGCCAGGGTGTACCCCGCCTTCCGCCCGATTGTAGTTGAGATAGGCACCAGCGCCCCCCGCGACCCCAAAGGGAATAAGTGGTAGAAAATGGATGGATGGATAAATTTTTTTATTTTTAGCAAAGACAATTAAAAAAAAACCACTAAAATACTCAGGGACCCGAAAAGCCTGCACTCATAAAAGTAAAAAAATAGTCATACCATTTTTTTTTTTTACTTCAACATCTCTATATCAAATTCAGATCTGTCCATCACAAGTATTTGTTTTTAATTCCCTTTTTGTCATAGAAAACCCATTATTTTACCCCCAAAATAAATCAAAGTGGAATATTTGATGTGAAGTAATCGGAACCTTCAATAGGTCAATAATTCATAACATTGATTTTGATTCATTCTTTTTTGAGCGATGAACCCCACTCTTAAGTATTAAAAACATTAATTGTTTTTAATTTCATTGTCAAATTCAGATCTATCAGTCAATTGAAAGTTTTTTATTGTTTGTTTTTTTTGTTAAAGAAAACCCTGATTTCAAGGGAAAAACACAAAATATGCAGCATTTTACCCCCAACATTTTTCAAACTGGAATATTTGATGTGATGTATTTGCAGCCTTACATATGTCAATAATTCATAACAACATTGATCATTGGGGCGGCATGGCATAGAGGGTAGAGCGGCTGTGCCAGAAACCTGAGGATTGCAGGTTCGCTTCCCACCTATTGACATCCAAATCGCTGCCGTTGTGTCCTTGGGCAGGACACTTCACCCTTGCCCCCGGTGCCGCTCACACCGGTGAATGAATGATGAATGGTGATGGTCGGAGGGGCCGTAGGCGCAAACTGGCAGCCACGCTTCCGTCAGTCTACCCCAGAGCAGCTGTGGCTACAAATGTTGCTTACCACCACCAGGTGTGAATGAATGATGGGTTCCCACTTCTCTGTGAGCGCTTTGAGTATCTAACAATAGAAAAGCGTGATATAAATCTAATCCATTATTTTTTTTTTTTTGAGCAGACAGTAAAAAAAAAAAAAAAACACTAAAATAACTAGACCCAAAAAGGTTCCACTCATACATTATTTTTTTTACTTTAGACGCTCAAATTGCTATATCAAGTTCCGTCGATTGTATGTTGTTGTTTTTTTGCTTGTTTTATGCCCCTTAAGTCAGATACGTTTAAATGGAAAACGCACAAAATGTACACAATTTTACCCACAAAAATTTCAAAGTGGAATATTTGGTGTGAAGTAATTGGAGCCTTCAAAAGGTCAATAATTCATAACATTGATTTTGATTCATTATTATTAAAAAACAGTCTACATGGCAGCTTTGTGTTATTAGAGTCAACATTGCAACCTGAATGCTCCACTTTTTTGTATGTCTTTTTTATTAACAGTATTTAAGAATTAGCTTCGGGCCGCACTTTGGACACTTCATCTAAAGCAACGAGTAAATAATAAATACCTGTATTATCCCTCTTATTCCTTGTGTCCTGTACACGAGCTAAAGGATGTTATGGCTCTACAAGGATAATGTCAACAGCCAAGCGTTAAGGTCTATTCATCTTTATTTTCTTAAATACAGGAGAAAACAACAACATGTATAAAAGTGTGATCAAATGTAGCACTATATTTTTAATAAATGTTGATCCAGCCATTCATTGGTGCATGGATGAATGAAGGCGGGAGACATAGTCTTTGTAGCGCTTGGTGAGTTCCTCCAGTTGATCAGCTGGGAAACAGAAGAAACAAAACTCAACACACCTACAGTCTGTATGTGAGAGAGGAACACGTTTTTGTGTTCTAAATGGTGAAAAACGGCTAGCACGAGGCAGCTAAAAATGTAGGTAATGGGGATTCATCCTAACATTCCGAAACTGCTGTAACCTGCATATTAAAGGAGAACATTATCCCTAGGCCTATGTAAGCATCAATATATACCTTGATGTTGCAGAAAAAAGACCATGTTTTTTTAACCGATTTTCGGACTCTAAAAGGGTGAATTTGGCGATTGAAATGCCTTTCAATTGTTAGCTGTCAGAGCAATGACCTTTCACCTGTGACGTCAAAACATGAAGCAATCCGCCCTTTTCTCAAACACATTACACACACCAAGTCAAATCAGCTCTGTTATTTTCCGTTTTTTCGACTGTTTTCCGTACCTTGGAGACATTATGCCTCGTCGGTGTGTTGTCGGAGGGTCTAACAACACGAACAGGGACGGATTCAAGTTGACTTACGTGGAGTGTGCTAATCAGACATATCAATGGTCACGGCATGCTAATCGATGCTAACATGCTATTTAGGCTAGCTGTATGTACATATTGCATCATTATGCCTCATTTGTAGCTATATTTGCATCCAGCCTTTCCCTCCACCCACATTTAATGCCAAACAAACACATACCAATCGACGGATTCAAGTTGCACCAGTTGTCAAAAGATGCGAAAGTCCCTCGTTTGTTCTGTTCTGTCGTAGCATCGCTACAGACGGTAGCGATGCTACGACAGAGATGAGTGGATATCCTGCGACACTCAAAGCAGATGCATTTCCAACGATAAAGTCAACGAAATCACAAAGGTGAGTTTTGTTGATGGTATTGACTTATGTGCTAATCAGACATATTTGCGCACGGCATGACTGCCAGCTAATTGATGCTAACATGCTATTTAGGCTAGCTGTATGTACATATTGCAACATTATGCCTCATTTGTAGCTACCGTATTTTTCGGTGTATACGTCGCTCCGGAGTATAAGTTGCACCAGCCGAAAATGCATAATAAAGAAGGAAAATAACATATAAATCGCACTGGAGTATAAGTCGCATTTTTGGGGGAAATTTATTTGATAAAACCCAACACCAAGAATAGACATTTGAAAGGCAATTTAAAATAAATAAAGAATAGAGAACAACAGGCTGAATAAGTGTACGTTATATGACGCATAAATAACCAACTGAGAATGTGCCTGGTATGTTAACATAACATATTATGGTAAGAGTCATTCAAATAACTATAACATATACAACATGCTGTACGTTTACCAAACAATCTGTCACTCCTAATCGCTAAATCCCATGAAATATTATACATCTAGTCTCTTACGTGAATGAGCTAAATAATATTATTTGATATTTTACGGTAATGTGTTAATAATTTCACACATAAGTCGCTCCTGAGTATAAGTCGCACCCCTGGCCAAACTATGAAAAAAACTGCGACTTATAGTCTGAAAAATACGGTATATTTGCATCCAGCCTTTCCCTCCACCCACATTTAATGCCAAACAAACATATACCAATCGACGCATTCAAGTTGCACCAGTTGTCAAAAGATGCAATTGTTGGTTGGAAGGCGATCGCCGAATTCGTCCCCGTTGCCGTTGTCTGTCGTGATATGGCTCAATAGCTTCAGTTTCTTCTTCAATTTCGTTTTTGCTATCTGCCTCCACACTCCAACCATCCGTTTCAATACATGCGTAATCTGTTAAATCGCTTAAACCGCTGAAATCCGAGTCTGAATCCGAGGTAATGTCGCTATACCTTTCTGTTCTATCCGCCATGTTTGTTTGCATTGGCATCATGCAGTGACGTCACAGGAAAATGGACGGGTGTGTATATAACGATGGTGAAAATCAGGCACTTTGAAGCTGTTGTTTGAAAAAAATTTCGAAAAATAAAATAAGCCACTGGGAACTGATTTTTATTGGTTTTAACCCTTCTGAAATTGTGATAATGTTCCCCTTAAACCATGCTATATCAACGTTGTTCTTGTAAGAGCTAACACCGGGGGGGGGTGACAGAAAATCATTGAGAACCACTGGACTCAGGGAGAGCAGGGACTCACATAAAGTGCCTTTCTTTCCTTGACTCCCGCAGTACAGTTCTGTTTGCAGCCGGCTTAATTGGTCGTTCACGCACATTGATGCTTCAGACACTTCCTTCAGCATTTCCAACTCCTGCAGAGGGAAACATTGGAGCAGCGTGTACAGACAGCGCTGCAAGCAATGTGTGTGTGTGTGTGTGTGTGTATGTACCGAGTTGCAGGCCAGCAGAAGTCCGTGGACTCTTTGGAAGACTTCGGTGTCTGCGCTAAAATTCGGCGGCACTCGAGCACAGCACGCTTTCAGGTCCGTCTCATACACGTGGCAGAAAGTGGTCATCAACTGCTGGAGGTCGCCCAGCGCCAAATGCAGTGCGCTGGGGGTGAAGACGCGGGAACTTGGCACCCCATCTTTTAGAAAATGGCACTTAAACAGAACAGGCCACATTTTTGAGCGTTACGGCAAACATTGTGCGACAAATTGGTATGGTGCAACCTTGATTTACGCAGCTCTTTATTTGCTGACTTTTCGGTTCGCAAACTTTTTGATCGAGCCCAACATGCCTCCATGTGCGAACCATGTCTCTTTGTATGAATCATTTATTCATTTGGTGTCACACCTGCAGGCGAGAAGCAGGGCGCAGCAATTTTGGGAAGGCGGAACCTCCACATCATTTGCTGCGCGGTACACTACTACCGAAAAATCCCGACTATAAGCCACTACTTCATCCTACGCTTTGAAACCTAAGGCATATAAAACAGTCTGGCTAATTAGTGGATTTTTTCCTCGCTGATGGCCATAATGCATATAGTTATTTTTTTAAACAAGTAAATACACTGAAAAGGTGTGTTATTGTTTGTGCTATAACGCCATCTATTGGACGAATTTGCTCACTGCAGGTGCTGCTGGGGCGGTATAGCTCTGCTGGTAGAGTGGCCGTGCCAGTAACTTGAGGGTTCCATCTTCGATCCCAGCTTCCGCCATCTTAGTCACTGCCGTTCTGTCCTTGGGCAAGACACTTTACCCACCTGCTCCCAGTGTCACCCACATTGGTTTAAATCCGGTTCTCACACTCAATTTACCTTGGGGCCACTGGGTCGCGAGAAAAGATTTCTTTATTTTTTTATGTGCAAATAATACACGTCGCGGTGCCCCTGTGCTCAACTAAGAAATAACGCATCTCTCACTCTTCACTGCAGGCTTCGAAAAAGACATGTTTGGGGTTGTGGAATATATTTGTATTTAGCCAATGCTTGGAGAATGTTATTTACGCAATGTGTGTCGTTCCGCTTTTCTTCCCTAAAGCAACACGTCGGTCGGCGGATAATAGCCGGGAAAGTACGGGGATAGCGAGCGCAAAAAAGTGACGGCACCCGGAATGTTATCCGGCACCATATAGATATATATGTAGTGTTCATCTTGTGAGGCAATGCAAATTAAACAATGAAAAAAAAAACATAACTGAGTTGTTCCAAGTTATCGGGGACTGTTGTTACTGACGGACAGGTGTCGCGGTGTGACTGCAGCCAGACACGTAAGAAAAACCTCGTCTCCATGGCAACGTCTCTGTCGCTTTCACTAATTTTCCACTTTTCCACTAACGCAGGGTTAGGCAATCCAGAATGTTGAAAGAGCCATTTCGGACTCAAATAACACAACACTGTCAAGCGCCATTTATATAAAACTCATGGGCCGCCCTAACATTAAACTTTCATATTAAGGTGGGGGCCGCAAAATAACGTTTGCGGCCCGCGTGTCTGAGACCCCTGGTTTAAATGTAATTTAGATATTGGGTTTCACTATGTAAAACGATTTGAGTCAGTTGAGAAAAGTGCTATATAAATATAAGTCACTTCACTTCACTGCCGTGTCCTTTCATTTAGTGCTTTCAACCGGATGTAGAAGTGCCGTTCCTTCTTCAAGACGCCCATAGCGTTTCTACTTGTACGGTTTCTTCATTCATCATTCTAAACAATGTTTGCAAGTTTTACAATATAACTAAGACAACTAAACCGTGCCATGTGTGATGTCTGTAGGAGTGTTTTCATTTATATTGGTACGTGCTATTGTAATGTAAACAAGCGAGCGTCGTTAGCATTAGCCAAAATGTTAACACGTTTACCAGTGTCTTTGTTAGTATTATTACATTACAATGGCATTATTTTTGTATCGTTTCAGATTTGTAAATTCACTAAGATGTCACCGTGGAGTTATTGAGTCTATTTAGCCGATTGGAGAGCAAGCTTCCGGAGCTAGTGGGTCCATGAGAACGACTTTTGTTTTGTTTGATCATCCGTTTTACTGTCGTGTTACAGACACTGTATGGAAACAATTAAGCTATGTAAATAAACATTTACAGAATCTTTCTTTGTAAATAACTAATTTCCCAACGTGTATACCTGCGGCTTAATAGTCCGGTGCGGCTAATATGCGGAAAGAAAATGTTTTTTTCTAAAATTTATTGGGTGTTGTTTCTTGGTGCTTCAGTGTGTGTACCTTTTCTGAGATTTTTCACCTTTATGCACATTTTGTCCATTTTGCTAACTCAATATGAGTCCCACAAAGACAACAGACCAGCATAGAAAGAAGGGAATTACTGTGCAATTGGAAAAAAACATTACTGTGCAGTTGGAAAAAAAAAAAACATTTTACAAATATGGAAGGACCGACAAAGCAGGCTTCATACAACAGCTGGTTTTTAACTGTGATGAGACCTGACTTTTCCAGAAAAATACGCCAAAGCAGACTTAAATCACAGCGGAGGAGGAAAAAAAAAAAGGTATCTCTCTTCCCAACCACGCACGCACGCGCACACACACACACACACACGCACGCACGCGCACACACACACACACACACACACACACACACACACACACACGATCCCTCCCTTCTCTATCTCTGTCTGCTCCCTTGTAGTTAGCTCCTCCTTTGCAATGTTTTTCTAAGTGAATTTTACTTTTCTTTAAAAGTTTATTATTGTAGCAATTTGGTTGCTAAAGTTAAGGATTTTTGTGACTTTTGATTGTTTTTGAGGGCACCCAAGGGGCTTCTGTGTGTGCATGTATATGCAGGGGAGCGCATACAGGAAAGTTGTGGTTTTGTCTTGTTAATAAAGAGACCCTTCCTTGTTGTTTGTTTTATGTACAAGTACAGTATAGCACTTTGTATTGCATTTGAAGTGTACAAAACTAAAATATGGACTTTTGTCAAAGTTGGAACCAATAATTCATATTTACTTTGTTTATGAAGGAATTTGCTTCACTATACAAACTTTTCCATTCACAACCCCTGTTCAAGAACAAATTAGGTTCGTAAATTGAAGTTCCACAGTAGTATTGTCAGTAAAGCAAAGTTCATACCTCAGACTGTAACTTCTCCAGCATGGAGCGAGTAGACTGGATGTCGGCAGCAATGTTCTCAGCATTGTCTCTTCTTGGCTTGAGATTGGATTTGGAATTCTTGTGTACAAAAGCCCTGTGACAAAATAGGCAAATGGTGAAGGAAATGTCGTGAAATAAAAAGTAACAGAGCTGGAGGGTAAAACAAACGTGGTGTTGGAGGGCCAGTGAGGGTCTAGTGAAGGTGTCAACATCTGAGTGAGATGAGGCAGACTCTCTCCAGCAAAAAGCGTGTTCAAGAGCATATCTGCACCCTGCTCAGTGGACACGTGGCAGTCCAGGACCACAGCGACAAGTTGCTCATAGAACTGAAGCTGCTGGCGGCAATTTGTGTCACCCTGGAGGGAGAAGTGCGGAGAATTAAGTCAGGTTTACTAGAAGACTAGCGACAGGAACTGTCACTGATGAATTAGGGATGGGTATCGTATCGAGATGTTGCGAGATTTGACTTTTCTAATTGATGGGCGATCGGCTAATGAGCTGCCGATCCCGACTAATCTTTACCTTTCCCTTCAAAAAGGGCCATTTCCATGAGGGTGCATGTCTTGCCAGAACACTGGCTCCAAATTGAGAACAAGCTGCGTGTTGTCGTCGATGAAAACCTTCTAAAATATTAATCCTCACCACCGTGGCAGAAATTAAAGTACGTTTTTGTAAGTATCACTAGAGGACTAAATGTGAACGGAATGGCTGAGCATGCTACATATCCAGCCAGCAGGACCACACAAAAAGCTAATTGCTAGAGCTTCGATGTAAAGTAGAGGTGATCTATCCAGATGTCGATACTAATGATACATAGTGTTCCCTCAGTATTTAATAAATACTCAAGTGATTAAATTGATATTATTTTTACCAAATAATTTTTGCTATGTTTTTTTATTGTTTACAAAGTGAGGAAGCCTGATACAGGAAGGCTTTGAGGGCAAAACCCAAATGATTGAAGTAGGAGCCAATGGTCCTTTTTGTTTACGTAGTGCGCACCAGACACTTTATTTTGTATAAAAAATTAAGTAGCATTTAAAACCACAAATGTAATACATTTTCTGATTTACAACAATATTAGCTATTCCACATTTAATAAGAAAACCTTTGTAAAAATGTTTTACTGCTTTTAATCTTCATAAAACATTTTCACTTCTAAAGCCGACTGTCAAAGTATTGGATCGGGACTCTAAATCGGGTCCAATCTAAAGCCAAAAATGTAGACCAAGATACCCCAGTAAAACTTACATGCTATGGTTTATGGTTATAGTTTATTTTGAACATGCTTTCTGTTACAACATGATGTATCACAATTTTAAGTTTTTATTTACATGTCCAAAAAAGGAGTGGGAAGAAGCACAGCTTATTTAATTCTACAACTTTTTCATTTCATAGCAATTACTAACACATTTGTTCACCTCCTGTTCTCAATTTGTATAAAATTTAACTCCATAAATAATATAGTTCTCAAGAAAATAAACAGTTAAATAAGTTTTAAATAACATAGTAGGATGAACAATATGTCATCTTAAAAAGGGTTCAAAATGTTTATCAGAGTTCTAAATTTGTACTTTGTATTGTTTATTAATTCATTCAACATACTTAAGGTTTTAAATGTTGTACGCGAATACAAATGTATTAAATTACATTTTTCTCTAAACTTATATTTGTACTCATTTTTTTGAGAAGAATTGTTGCAAATTCTTGGCTAGCAGGTTATTGTTTGCTTTGTGCATAATGTTAGCTGTTTGCAAATGCACAAAACAGTTTAATTTCAATATTTTGGATTCATTAAATAAAAGGTTTCTATGTTCTCTATATCCAACATTATGTATAATTCAAACAGATCTTTTTTGTAACAGTTGGAGTTGTTTCCTCATTTTTCTGCATAATAACTCAGATATGGTAACACCAGCGAGCAGTAGAGAATATGGAGTGATTTTTGGTCCAGAACATATTTTGCTTAATTTATTATAGACATATTTATTATAGACATATTTCTTGCCACCTTATGTTGTAAATTGTTTTGATATTTCAAGTTCATTTGATCTATTATTACACCCAAAATTAAATTACATTTTTCTTTAAACTTATATTTGTACTCATTTTTTTGAGAAAAATTGTTGCAAACTCTTGGCTAGCAGGTTATAGTTTGCTTTGTGCATAATGTTAGCTGTTTGCGAATGCACAAAACAGCTTCATTTCAATATTTTGGATTCATTTGTATGTTCTCTATATCCAACATTATGTATAATTCTAACAGATCTTTTTTGTAACAGTGGGAGTTGTTTCCTCATTTTTCTGCACAATAACTCAGATATGGTAACACCAGCGAGCAGTAGAGAATATGGAGTGATTTTTGGTCCAGAACATATTTTGCTGTATTTATTATAGACATATGTCTTGCCACCATTTGTTGTAAATTGTTATATTTCCGGTTCAATTTATCTATTATTACACCCAAAGTTGTGTCAATGTCTACTCCCTCTTTTTGTATTTGTGTTTGACTTTCTCTTCTACTGTTATTATTGTCATTATTTTAGTTTTACGGAGATTCAAAGATAGTCTGTTTTTGTTTAACCAGCTCTTTTATTTGTTCATGTCTTCCGTCATTTGTATTAGCTTCTGTGTGTTCTCTACTGATACAAGGCATACGTGTGGTTTGCTAATAAAACTAACATTAAGTCCTTGGTAAAGATTGAACACTTTTCGTCCAGTATTGATTCCTGAGGTACGTCGCAGGATATGTATATTTAGAATGGCACATGCGTGTTTGCCCAGCTTCAAGTTGAAACAAGTAACAATTAAAAAAAAAATAAAAAATAAATAAAAACATGATAATTCTTGTAAAAAAAACAACAAAAAAAACAATGTTTTTCGATTTTATAAAACTTTGTGATACTAAAGTTGGACAGACGAGGAATTGAAGTAATTCCGTTGTATAAATTAAATGATAAATAAGCAATACTCAAAAATAAAAAATTAAGTCCATAAAAAATGCCAATTGTCGCAGCAATACAGAACAGAGAATGTGCAACCCCCCTACACCCCCCCCCCCCCACAAAAAGGAACACTTCCTACTTTTGACCAATGAGGCGTAATCCCATTTGTATGTTCTCTATATCCAACATTATGTATGATTCTAACAGATCTTTTTTGTAACAGTGGGAGTTGTTTCCTCATTTTTCTGCACAATAACTCAGATATGGTAACACCAGCGAGCAGTAGAGAATATGGAGTGATTTTTGGTCCAGAACATATTTTGCTGTATTTATTATAGACACATGTCTTGCCACCATTTGTTGTAAATTGTTATATTTCCGGTTCAATTTATTTATTATTACACCCAAAGTTGTGTCAATGTCTACTCCCTCTTTTTGTATTTGTGTTTGACTTTCTGTTCTACTGTTATTATTGTCATTATTTTAGTTTTACGGAGATTCAAAGATAGTCTGTTTTTGTTTAACCAGTTCTTTTATTTGTTCATGTCTTCCGTCATTTGTATTAGCTTCTGTGTGTTCTCTACTGATACAAGGCATACGTGTGGTTTGCTAATAAAACTAACATTAAGTCCTTAGTAAAGATTGAACACTTTTCGTGCAGTATTGATTCCTGAGGTACGTCGCAGGATATGTATATTTAGAATGGCACATGCGTGTTTGCCCAGCTTCAAGTTGAAACAAGTAACAATTAAAAATAAATAAATAAATAAATAAAAACATGCTAATTCTTGTAAAAAAAAACAACAACAAAAAACAATGTTTTTCGATTTTATAAAACTTTGTGATACTAAAGTTGGACAGACGAGGAATTGAAGTAATTCCGTTGTATAAATTAAATGATAAATAAGCAATACTCAAAAATAAAAAATAAAGTCCATAAAAAATGCCAATTGTCGCAGCAATACAGAACTGAGAATGTGCAACCCCCCTACACCCCCCCCACAAAAAGGAACACTTCCTACTTTTGACCAATGAGGCGTAATCCCACCTTTATCAAGTCCAGGCTGTCTCCTTTGCACAGCATCAGATCCTGGCCAAGAGCAGCAATCCCTGTTTAAAACAGAACCGCATCAGTGAAACCATTGTCACAATTCAATTTACTACCACTGCAAAGAATGTAGCACAGTATGTTACAGATCGACTGATTATCGGCACATATTTGGCATTTTGACGTATATTGGTATCAAGTCTTTTTTTTTTTTTTTTAACCACTGCAGCATACTTTAGCTACATCAGCAGATACATGAAACAAAATATGATACCATCATTTGAAAAATGAATAATTAGGGATATGTATAGTAGTAACCACTGCTCAAGCCCTGCGTGAGAACACTTCTATTTACGCTGAAGTCTATTTTTTTTTCCTTTTATTTAAAAATAAAAATACTCTTTGTGAAAAGTCCTCCCCAAAAATGTTTTGATATCTGAAAAGGTATTTATTTGAGTTCTTGTGACAATTTTTCTCCGATCTGCTCAACTACGGCACTCAACTCTCTCTCCTTTTTCCAGTGATGCTCGTCTACAGCACGTCTCCTTTGCTTACCCGTTTTGTGCCAGGAAATCCAGTTTTTCTTCTTCTTTCCTGGCGTATTCTCAGTCCCGTTTTGTTTGTTTTTGCGAATGCAGCAATCGAGTTTCATGTCTCGTGGTTCAATAAAGTAACACAACAAAGATGGATGGGCATGAAATCGACAGAAAGTATGTATATCTGAAAAAAATCCAAACTTTGTGTGAATGTCTTGACAAATAGAAGATTACTATGGAAGTAAAGCAGAGCAGGCAGCAGCTCACACATTCTCATACTTTCTGTAACATCCATGAAGAAATGTCAGCCAGCTTGAAAAATGTCTCAACTATAATCTACGTGAAGGAGCCCAGAATAGTTTTTATTTAAATGTTCACAACAGTTTATGGTTCCTAACAAGTAAACCTTACAATGTATTGAATCCATAAACTGTTATAAAATGGAGTAGAGGATGAGTTATTGTGATGTAGTGAAATGCCATATTTTAAGAATTTTCCCCGGAGATTTGCCTTATTTTGTAACGCAAATGTTGATGCACCTCTTAGACCATGGGTGTCAAACTCTGGCCCGCGGGCCAAATTTGGCCCGCCGTTTAATTTAATTTGGCCTTTGAGGCAATATCAAATTAACATTAGAGCTGGCCCGCCGGTAACACCACATTTACCGCTAATACTCATACTTGCAAAGCCTCCCGATTTTCCCGGGAGACTCCCGAAGTTTAGTGCCCTTCCCAAAAATCTCCCTGGGCAACCATTCTCCCGATTTCCACCCGGACAACAATACTGGGAGCGTGCCTTAAAGGCCCTGTCCTCTACAACATGCCGTCACGTCCTCTTTTCCTCCATATTAACAGCGTGCTGGCCAAGTCACGTAATATATGCGGCTTTCACACAACATACTTGGTCAACAGCCATACAGGTCACACTGAGGGTGGCCGTATAAACAACTTTAACATTGTTACAAATATGCGCCACACTGTGAACCCACACCAAACAAGAATGACAAAACACATTTCGGGAGAACACCCGCACCGTAACACAACATAAACACAACAGAACAAATACTCAGGACCCCTTGCAGCACTAACTCTTCCGGAATGCTACAATATACACCCCCCGCTACCACCAAACCCCGCCAACCTAATTTTTATTTTATTTTCGAATTTATTAGCCTGCGGAAAAAGTTAATGTTGATATTTACCTCAGAAGGCTGCAAATAGAAAAGAGGCATTAATTTTTTTAATTACGTTTTATTTAATATACCACTGAAGTTTTTTCATTTGTTTTTTGAAAGTTGATTTTGCACTATTATGTTATATAAGCTCTGCTTGTTCCATGGGAGGAAGCCCGAGTACCCGGAGGGAACCCACGCAGTCACGGGGAGAACATGCAAACTCCACACAAAAAGATCCCGAGCCCGGGATTGAACCCAGGATTACTCAGGACCTTCGTATTGTGAGGCAGATGCACTAACCCCTCCTCCACCGTGCTGCCCTATTTAAGCCTTGCTTGTTCAATATTCATTGCAAAACTTGTTTAGGTCCCTATTAAAAGGTTAATTTCTTCAACCTTGGCCCACAGCTTTGTTCAGTTTTAAATTTTGGCCCACTCTGTATTTGAGTTTGACACCCCTGTCTTAGACACACATAATAAAGGTGTTTGATATTTTTTGCTGCTAAATTAAACACAATATTAGCGTCACACAAAACACTGAAAAATATTGTTAAAAAAACTACTTAATACCTTGTCCTGATGTTTACTGACGCATGCAAGTAATGTTTAGATTTTTTTTTTTTTACTGTGATTGAAAAATATTGCAAGTATATTTCGACTTTATCCCTGTAATATTGTGACTTTTTATCAAAATGCTTGGGGTAATTTAAAATTTTTTTGCAATTTTAAAAATTCATAATTTTTTATCCTGTGAATTTATTGTAATTTTATTATCTGTGTGATATAGCCACTTTTTTGCCGTAATGCTAACAGTAACTTTAATTAATGCAATATTACGAATTTGTCCTTATGATATCATGACTCTGCGATGAGGTAGCGACTTATCCTGGGTGCACCCCGCCTGCCGCCCGAATGCAGCTGAGATAGGCTCCAGCGACCCCCCGCGACCCCGTAAGGGACAAGCGGTAGTAAATGGATGGATGAAAAATATTGTTAAAAATCTACTTAATACCTTATCCAGATGTTTACGGACACATGAATATTGGCTCCAAATATCAATTATTAGCCTCCTTGACTACTAATAATCAGTTTATAACAAATCGGTCGATCTCTACAGTACTAAATCAACTTGCAAATATGCAAAGTTGTACCCCCATCACTGCATCAAACCATGCAATAATCCCCCCCAAAAAATGTGTTACCTCTGGTCAAAATATCAGGGTCTCGGACCTTCGACGCCTTCTCTTTCAAATTGCCAAAGTTTGGGTCTATACTGTGAGGAGGAAAAACGTGGCCAGTTTATTACACGGGCATAATTAACTTGGCGCATACGTGGTGACTTCTCATGCTTTTTCCAAACCTGCAGCAGATCCAGGTCAGGATGTCAGTGCGTAGCTGGGATGGAGTGCAGAGGAGCTGCAACATGTCCTCAGAATCCTGCAAGTGCACACCTTCCAGCAGGGGACAGGGCGAAGCCTGAACAAAGACAAATATAATCATGTCTATGATGCACAAAACTGCCCTTGGGTGTGAGGTGTGAGTATTTTTGTTTGCATACTATTCGGACAGTGATTCAAGCTTAGAATTTTTTTTTTTCAATTTAAAAAATATAATCATTTTTATGTTGCTCACATTTTTCTGGGTTGCTATCACGTGACCTAGAGGCACTCCCGTGTTTCAGGAGGAGGGCAAGAGTCCCATTAGGCCAGTGGTTCTCAAATGGGGGTACGCGTACCCCTGGGGGTACTTGAAGGTATGCCAAGGGGTAAGTGACGTTTAAAAAAAATATTCTACAAATAGCAAAAATTTAAGAATTCTTTATCAATATATTTATTGAATAATACTTCAACACAATATGAATGTAAGTTCATAAACTGTGAAAAGAAATGCAATATTCAGTGTTGACAGCTAATTTTTTTGCAGACATGTTCCATAAATATTGATGTTAAAGATTTCTTTTTTTGTGAAGAAATGTTCAGAATTAAGTTCATGAATCCAGATGGATCTCTATTACAATCCCCAAAGAGGGCACTTTAAGTTGATGATTACTTCTATGTGTAGAAATCTTTATTTATAATTGAATCACTTGTTTATTTTTCAACAAGTTTTTAGTTACTTTTATATCTTTACAAATAGTTCAAGAAAGACCAATACAAATGAGCAATATTTTGCACTGTTATACAATTTAATAAATCAAAAACTGATGACGTAGTGCTGTATTTTACTTCTTTATCTCTTTTTTTCAACCAAAAACGCTTTGCTCTGATTAGGGGGTACTTGAATTTAAAAAAATGTTCACAGGGGGTACATCACTGAAAAAATGTTGAGAACCACTGCATTAGGCTACTGTTTATTTACATGCATCAGTGCATTTTAGGGTGTATTTTGAAAGGTTTAGAGGCAAGCATGCAAGCTATCATGAAAAAATATGGAAATGGGATGGAGTGGATTTATGTACTCTTAATAAAAAACTATTTGATAAAGATTTCAACCATTCAAACCAAAATGTATTGCTTTACGATTGGTAAACTATCGATTAAATATCTGAATGTCAATTTATTTTTTTGCAGATGATGTGGTCCTGATGGCTTCATCTGCCCGGGATTTTCAGCTCTCACTGGATCGGTTCGCAGCAGAGTGTGAAGCGACCGGAATGAGAATCAGCACCTCCATGTCCGAGTCTATGGTTCTCGCCCGGAAAAGCGTGGCGTGCCATCTCCGGGTTGGGGAGGAGACCCTGCCCCAGGTGGAGGAGTCTTGTTCACGAGTGGGGGAAGAGTGGATCGTGAGATTGACAGGCGGATCGGTGCGGCGTCTTCAGTATTGCGGACGTTGTACCAATCCGTTGTGGTGAAGAAGGAGCTGAGCCGGAAGGCAAAGCTCTCAATTTACCGGTCGATCTCTGTTCCCATCATCACCTACGGTCATGAGCTTTGGGTCATGACCGAAAGGATAAGATCACGGGTACAAGCGACAGAAATGAGTTTCCTCCGCCGGGTGTCGGGGCTCTCCCTTAGAGATTGGGTGAGAAGTTCTGCCATCCGAGAGGACCTCAAAGTAAAGCCGCTGCTCCTCCACATCGAGAGGCGCCATATGAGGTGGTTCGGGCATCTGGTCAGAATCCACCCGAACGCCTCCCTAGGGAGGTGTTTAGGGCACGTCCAACCGGTAGGAGGCCACGGGGAAGACCAAGGACACGTTGGGAAGACTATGTCTCCCGGCTGGCCTGGGAACGCCTTGGGATCCCCCGGGAAGAGCTAGACGAAGCGGCTGGGGAGAGGGAAGTCTGGGCTTCCCTGCTTAGGGTGCTACCCCCGCGACCCGACCTTGGATAAGCGGAAGAAGATGGATGGATGTCAATTTTAATGTTTTATAATAATTCTACAGCATCGTTTATTGATCTAATTAATCGGCGATAAAGGTCCTACCATTACAATCAAAAAGCTTTACTGCAACAGGTATTGCTAGTCAAAACAGAAAATACCGCACCTGAACAAACAGAAGGCAGCTAATTACTTTTTACCTTCCGCCCGATTATAGCTGAGATAGGCTCCAGCGCCCCCCGCTACCCCGAAGGGTATAAGCGGTAGAAAATGGATGAATGGAAAACAAATTTACCAGAAGACTTGTATAAATGCGATGGGCTCGCTCCGTCTCTTTCGAAACGTCCGCCATTTTCTTCTTCTGCGGGGAAGAACTGCACGCATGCGCAGTGGGACGTCGTCTTCTTCTTCGGTTTAACGATCGTTGGCATCCATCATTTGGTATATTTCCGCCCCCCCTTTTGCATGTACAGTATACATATACAGTATGTGCTCGCTAATATCCATCCATTTTTTACCGCTTATTCCCCTTTGGGGTCGCGCCCAATGTGTTTTAAATGTGAATCTATTTTTAGAATTTAATACCGTACCTTTAATTTTGGGAGGGGATCAGAGATTGGCAGGAAGATATATAGATAAAGGTATTGGCTAAATCCCCATTTCCGATAGAGGAGATTAAGTTTGGCATATTTATGAAAGACAGCAATCTAGAATTTGCTACTCACATTATTATGTTGCAAGCTCAATTTTTCATACTTAAACGTCGACTTCCTATATTGTAACCCAAATTCTTCCATTGGATTAATATTTAGAAAGATGTATAAAATCTTGCAAATTGGTACAAATAGAAAAGGGGGGCTTGTGGCTTATGCAGCCCTTTAGGACACTTAATTGTGATTAAGATATTCAAATAAACCTTCATTGATTGATTGAATGATTTTAAATTACTAATAAAATCTCGGAAAACGGTAAGAAATAGAAAAGTCTTTAAATTTTGTTGCAAACAAGCCACATTTTCCGCTTGCATGCAATTTATATATACATACATATATATATATATATATATATATATATATATATATATATATATATATGCAGCTGAGATAGATTCCAGCACCCCACCCCCACCCCAAAAAGGGACAGCACTAGTAGAAAATGAATGAATGTATATATATATGTATATATATATATATACATATGTATGTGTGAGGAAAATCACAAGATCACAAGACTACTTCATCTCTACAGATGAAGTAGAGATGAAGTAGTTTTGTGATTTTTCCCACACATAGATATTGCGCTCTACCACGGTATCGAGCACTATTCTCTGGATAGTCCAATCAAGACTTTATATATATATATATATATATATATATATATATATATATATATATATATATATATATATATATATATATATATGCATATATATATATATATATATATATACATATATATATATATATATATATATATATATATATATATATATATATATATATACATATATACATATATATATATATATAATGCAGCTGAGATAGATTCCAGAACCCCACCCCAAAAAGGGACAGCAGTAGAAAATGGATGAATGGAGATATATATATATATATATATATATATATATATATATATATATATATATATATGTAGCTGAGATAGGCGCCAGCGCCCCCCGCGACCCCGAAAGGGAATAAGCGGTAGAAAATGGATGGATATATATATATATATATAGGGTGTACCCCGCCTTCCACCCGATTGTAGCTGATAGTAAGCAGCAGCAAACCCCGCGACCCCAAAGCGGTAAAAAATGGATGGATGGATATACACGCACACACACACACACACACAGACACACACACACACACACACACACACACATATCCAATTGTTCAATATCAAAAAATGCTTTTTTAGCCAGACACACAGGTTATCCCGGCTTTTATTTTGAAATAACATTTCCGGTGTCAGAATATAAAAAAATATGTATTTCTGGATTTGAAAATGTTTTATACATAAATATATATTTACTTTCTATTCACTTCTTATTTTGAAAACATGTTCCGTACACTTTTGATTAGTCTTTGTCGGCCAAAGCGGTTTCTTCTAAAACAAACTATAAATAATCGCCAGTGGGTGGCAGCATCGCGATGCGTTCACAACATTTTGCGAATAAGAAAGCACCTTCCGCTCGCTAGAAAATAGCTCAGAGTTTGCCAACTCTTTTCGTTTACGTTTTAAAGAGTGACTGAAAGACGTGGCTGGGTTGGCGTGAATTTATCAGGTAGTGTTGCTGTTTTACACCTATTGGGCCTTAAAGATGAAGAACAAAGGCTCCGAGAAGAGGCGCCATGTGGTAGCATGGATCAACAAAGCCGAGTGGGATCAGGTCCGGGAATATTTGTACTCCCGGGATACCGCTTTGCAGAAAAATGCTCTTCATAGGATATCGGCGTGGAAAGCCAGGTATGCCAACAGCACACCTGTGGCAATGGACTGCACCGCTGACCTAGTCAGGTGTCAAGTGTTGGACAGGTGCGGGAAGCTGGACACTCAAGACCTGGTTCTGCTTTACGGCGCGGCCCTGGTCAGGTTTACCAACTTGATCACCGAACGTCAACAAGGCAAAGTCGCCCGTCCATTGAGGACCCTGGCGGGAAACTTGAACATCCCAGAGTGGATCATCGATTTAAGGCACGACGTCACTCACCGTAAACTCCCTACCTTGAAACAGTGCAGAAAGGGATGCGAGGTGGTCCTGGAGTGGCTCCAGCAGGAGTATTGGTCCAGACAGCTGGGAGGTGGTCTAAGCGAGGACTGGGAGTCGGACGAGGAGGTGGACCAGAAACGAAATGAAGAGGAGCTCATTGCGAGGCAAAAAGAAATGGACGCTTACAAGACTGGAAGGGAGCTTCTGATATCGTATGAACAGGAGCAGTATGTGGTTTACGGCCAGTTAAATGACGAAAAAGATAAGAACTCCTGGCCGGACCCTTTGGCCGACATGAGCTGGATACTTGGCGAGATCAAACAGTTCTCTGTGGAATCGAGTGATCTGTTGATCGACGTCCTGTTAGAAGACGGCTTCCTGATTCCCACACCTGAGCAACTCTCGTCGATAGGCTGCGACACCTCTGAAAACGTCTGCTTGTCACCCGCTCAGCCCCAACTCCCTCAAGGTTTCCTGCGTTTTTGGCTCCCCCTCCTGCACGTACTCAACTCCCCGTCGTTTATCCATCTCTTTCTGGAGAAGCTCTTCGCGGAGCTGAAGCTGCTCTCCGCGGAGCCGAACAAACACAGGGTGTGCTACGTTTCCGCCTGGATCTCGGAAGTCATGCTCTGCAACAGCACCAGGTGTGACTACCACTACGAAACAAAAGTGCAGAAGAAGGCCAGAATGAAGGAGAGGATATTTGTCAACCGCATCCAGTTCAGGTGGCAGCAGCTGCTGTCCGCCTGTTTGGATGCTCCATGCGTCAGCACATCCCACCTGCTCTCCTTGATCCTGGAGGACATGGAGCATCCGCTTCCTCTGGAAACCCAGCAGAGGCTTCTGCAGCTGTGCACCATTTACACTCGGGAGGAACACTCCGACCCGGACTCGGAACGCGCCCAACAGCCTATTTACACACTGGAGAGCTTGCATGAGAAGATAGAGCGCTCCAAGCGTCACGGCCGTTCATCCGCGCTTGAATTTGAAAGGAGCAACTCCTCACAGGAGAATAAATCGTCAGGTGTTGATGCTGAGAAAGCAAAGATCCTCCGAGGTTCTTCCTGGCAGGTGTGCTCCGATAAGGTTTTGTGGAAGAACTACCCCCTCGGCAAAGTCCCTGGCCAGTCTGATGACCCGTCATGCCTCCTGTTGGACAGTTACACGCCCATGACCGTGTTGGATCAGCCGGTGGAGATGGAGAGCAGCACACAGCACAAGATGTCTGTACCCCCTGCTGGCGCAAAGAAGACAGAAGGGTCTCTTTGGAGTAACGGGGACCTAGAAAAACTCAAATGCGGACTACAGCTTTTTTGAGTCTCTATTAAATGTACAAATATATGAAAAAAAGAACTGTTTTGGGGACAAAACAAGTTTTTTTGTAAACCGTAGACACAATCCACCAAATCTTACTAGTAATTATGTACATTAAGAGTGAAAATAATTTTAACAATTGCCATTACTAAAATTAAGATCCACGTTTCATTTATTTGCATGTTGAACAATGACAAAATGTCTGCTAGCAAGTGCTTGTACCCTCTCATTCTGAATAAAACTTCTGCATAAATGATGTTTGTGCTCAAAATGTGTAGTTGTGTTGTGTAGTGTAGTTGTGTTGTGGCACAGCAGGGTAAAGTGTGTCTGCCTTGTGGAGACTGCTTTAATGGCTCTTAGGAGCTGTTCCCTTGAAGAGCCATTCAAAAAACTGGCTCGTTATTATCCATCCATTTTCTACAGCTTGTCCCTTTTGGGGTCGCCGGGGGTGCCGGAGACTATCTCAGCTACAATCGTGCAGAAGGCGGTGTACACCCTGGACAAGTCGCCACCTGATCACAGGGCCAACACAGAGACAACATTCACACTCACATTCACACACTAGGGACCATTTAGTGTTGTTAATCTATTATAGTTATTATAGTTGTTTTTTTTTTATCAAGGTAGCAGTTATAAGATAAGATATGGAGTATAATCATTTAAATTTACACATACTACACTAATGGTGGGTATGATTGTATTCTGAAGTATTGGCTATAATTTTGTTTTTGATTTTATTGTAAACATTCAGTAAAGTGGCGCCATATTCCTGTGCTTTGACAGCGACATCACTACTTTAAATTTTCCCACAGCTGAAACACTTTTTTTACAATGGAGAAAAAACGCACACTAATGAATAAGTTGGAATAAACTATTTTTGGATGTAAAAAGCATAAATATAACTGGAATAAGAATTAGGAAATAATACACATGTGAATACACGTGTTTGAACGACTTCACATATCAGAAAAATTTACCAGAAAATGTATTCAAAATAAAATGAATAGAAAATGTATGTACTTTATAAATATTTTTCAATTCCTAAAAGTAAATCTGGTACTCCTGCTTCCTCCCACCTCCAAAAAACGTGCACCTAGGGATAGGTTGGTTAGCAAACCTAAATAAGCCCAAGTGTGTAAATATGAGCGCGACTGTTGTCTATCTGTGTTGGCCCTGCGATGAGATGGCGACTTGTCCAGGATTTACACCGCCTTCCGCCCGAATGCAGCTGAGAAAGGCTCCAGCACCCCCTGCGACCCCAAAAGGGACAAGCAGTAGAAAATGGATGGATGAAATCTAAATGCTGCTATATGTCAGTCGGGAGGGCAATTGCTGACGCTGTATGGGCATTTTGCATCAACTAAACTTCTCACAACTGCGAATCGGTTCTCACAGTTCACTTAAAAGAGCCATTCAAAAGACTAGGTTCGTTCACAAAGGTCATTTCGGTACTGCCACTTTTTGGCATGTTCTCGCTGTGTTTTGCGTGTGTTTTTACCGCCCAAATCCCAATAAGATTATTAGAGACTCAAACAATGAATTTTTTGTCAATATGAGTGATAAAAAAAAACAAAAAACGGACATAATTAGTTCAAATGGGCATTTAAAGGCTTTAAAAGGAAGACGTGTTCGATATTTGTATTAAGGACCGAATAAATTACATGCACCTGGAGATAGGTTGATTGGCAACACTAAATTGGCCCTAGTGTGTGAATGTGAGTGTGAATGTTGTCTGTCTATCTGTGTTGGCCCTGCGATGAGGTGGTGACTTTTCCAGGGTGTACTCCGTCAACCACCCGAATGCAGCTGAGATTAGCTCTAGCACCCCCCGCGGCCCCAAAAGGGACAAGCGGTAGAAAATGGATGGATGGAATTAAGAAAATTGAGCCAACTAGTTGAAAAAACATAAATCTAAATTTTTTTTTTATTTCTTGAGGACTTTTCGTCATGGCGCGTACTTAAAGGCCTACTGAAAGCCACTACTACCGACCACGCAGTCTGATAGTTTATATACCAATGATAAAATATTAACATTGCAACACATGCCAATACGGCCTTTTTAGTTTACTAAATTGCAATTTTAAATTTCCCGCGAGTTTCTTGTTGAAAACGTCCCGGAATGATGACGCGTACGCGTGACGTCAAGGACTGTAAGAAAATATTAGCGCTGCACCACTCGCGGCTAAAAGTCGTCTGCTTTAACCGCATAATTATACAGTATTTTGGACATCTGTGTTGCTGAATCTTTTGCAATTTGTTTATATAATAAAGGAGACTATAAAGAACAATGCTGTTGGTGGAAATCGGTGGATTGCAGCTGTCTTTAGCACCGAGACACAGCCGGTGTTTCTTTGTTTGTTGCGAAGCAGAGCGGTCAAGCGAACATGTTTTCTCTACGTCAACCAGCATGTTTTTGGATGGGGTAATTGTGATATATATCTTACCGAAGACATCAGTGGATTATTCATCGTCCTGCAGTAGCTGTTTAAAAGGCAGCTATGAGCTTGGCTCCTCGGTTTCTCTCTGAGACATTGCGTGTTCACCGCAGCCATCCGACCTCAAGGTATTTGTTTACAATCTTTAAAAACTCACTAAAACACTAATAAAACAATAAGCAGATAAGGGATCTGCCAAAATTATCCTAGTAAATGTGTCTAATTACATCTGAAATGCTCACACTGCCGCCGCCCGGAGCCGTCGCTTTTTTTTTCTCTAGTCCTTCACTATCAATATTCTTATTCACAAATCTTTCATCCTCGCTCAAATTAATAGGGGAAATTGTCGCATTCTCGGTCCGAATTGCTCTTACTGCTGGTGGCTCCCAGTATAAACAATGTGAATATACTGTATGTGGAGCCCTGCAACTCGTGACGTCACGCACACATACTTCCGGTAATGGTAGGGCTTTTCTATTAGCGACCAAAAGTTGCGAACTTTATCGTCGATGTTCTCTACTAAATCCTTTCAGCAAAAAATATGGCAATATCGCGAAATGATCAAGTATGACACATAGAATGGACCTGCTATCCCCGTTTGAATAAGAAAATCTCATTTCAGTAGGCCTTTACAGGACTAGAAAAAAAAAAAAGCGACGGCTCCGGGCGGTGGCAGTGTGAGCGTTTCAGATGTAATTAGACACATTTACTAGGATAATTCTGGAAGATCCCTTATTGTTTTAATAGTGTTTTAGTGAGATTCTAAAGACATACCTCGAGGTCGGATGGCTGCGGTGAACACCAGTGTCTCACGGACGGACGGCTTTTGATTAAATGCAAAAATGGAGAGCAAAATAACAAAGCAATGCAGTTGCAAAAGCTGTGCAACAAGATAATAAAGGAAAAATCGAAGTGGGAGAACGAGAGGGGGCAAGAGGAATCGTGACAGGAATCCCAAGAGGTGAACATTTAGAGAATTTGCAAAGAGAAATAAAAGGGGGAACTGTCACAATGATGAAAAGAATGATGGCATTTAGGAACGGAGAAAAGACTGAGAGCGAATCTGTTTTTAGAGGAAGTCCTCCCAGAAAGAATAATGATTGGGTATTCAAGCTTCTACGTTAGAGCTTACGTGCCACCCCCAGTATGCTTTTTCAAGTGCCAACCCTCTGGCCACATAGCTAGTGTGTGTCATACTAAAATGAGATGTGGAAGGTGTGGAGACAATGAACAGGTCAAGTGTTGTAACTGTGGCGGGAAGCACACAGCAGCGTATGGGGGCTGCATTATAGGCCGATAGCATTGACCTCAAATTTGGGCAAAGTAATGGAAAAAAATATTAATTAAAGACTGGTATATTATTTAGAGTCAAAAGAAATGATAAAAAACTACCAAAGTGGTTTTCGCAAAGCAAGAAACACAAACGACCCAGCAGTGCAGCTGGTTAAGGATATTAGAAAGGGACAAATAAATAAATAAAGTATAATTGCAGTATTTTTTGACATAGAGAAAGCGTATGATATGTTGTGGAAACAGGGGTTGCTGATAAAACTAAATAAAAATGGGATTAGAGGGAGAATGTATAGATGGATAAAATACTTCTTAACAAGTAGAACAATATTAGTTGGGGCGGCGTGGCGTAGTGGGTAGAGCGGCCGTGCCAGAAACCTGAGGGTTGCAGGTTCGCTTCCCACCTAATGACATCCAAATCGCTGCCGTTGTGTCCTTGGGCAGGACACTTCACCTTTACCCCCGGTGCCGCTCACACTGGTGAATGAATGATTGGTGGTGGTCGGAGGGGCCGTAGGCGCAAACTGGCAGCCACGCTCCCATCAGTCTACCCCAGGGTAGCTGTGGCTACAGATGTAGCTTACCACCACCAGGTGAGAATGAATGATGGGTTCCCACTTCTCTGTGAGCGCTTTGAGCATCTAACAATAGAAAAGCGCGATATAAATCTAATCCATTATTATTATTATAGTAAAAATAGAGAATGAATATAGTAGAGAATATGAAGTGGAAAATGGGACCCCGCAAGGGACTATAATAAGTCCAGTACTATAAATGAAGTTTTTAGTGAAGTGAAAGGGTTAGTGGAGGTGGCACTGTTTGCTGATGATGGAGTGATGTGGAAGAGAGGTAGAATTACTAATCATATAGAAAAGAAGATTCAAAAAGCGGTAAATAATGTTCAAGACTGGGGAACGGCTTGGTGTTTAAGATTCTCTGTTGGAAAGACAAAAGTCATACATTTTACAAAGAGGAAAGTACAAAATAAGCTCCAAATTAAACTCTATGGAGAAAATATAGAAGATGTACAAGTATTTAAATATTTAGGAATATGGTTTGATAAAAATATTAACGGGTCAACCCACATCAGAAAAAAAGTGGAGAAAAGTAAAAAGGTGTTAAATATAATGAGGGCTTTGAGGGGTAGAGATTGGGGGGCTGATAGGTTGACATTGAAAACAATATATATCACTTCATTTTGATCTGTTATTGATTATGGATGCATTATTTATCAATCTGCTTCAAAAACACTACTTGGGAAAATAGACAGGATCCAGTCGCAGGCTTTAAGATTATGTTGTGGAGCTGCAAAATCAACCCCAGTTGCAACATTTCAAAGAGAAATTAATGAAAAATCTTTAGACATGAGGAGAGATCAACTCTCAGCAGTTTATTGGGCAAACTTAAAAGGATCCAAGCAAGGACATCCAACTCGCCAAGTGCTACTAAACTGCCAAGAAAAAGAGAAGAAAAAAATGAATAGTTTGGGGTGGATAATAGGAGACATATGTAACAAAGCTCAAATTGACAATATTAAAGTTAGCCCTACAGTACCAATTCCTGTATGACAACCCAAAGGTAAACATGCAATTACTAAAGAATATACATTTAAATAGTTACCAGATAGAACAAAGGATTGAGGAAATGTTTTTTGACAACATCATGATATACGTATACAGATGCATCAAAAACTATAAATAGTAAGGTAGGAGCTGCAGCATAGTATTATGCTGCAGGGAGGAAACAGAGTATTAAATAAAAGAATCAGTGATAAACTATCGGTTTTTACGGGGGAATTGGTAGCAATTTATATGGCAGTTAACTAGATAAAGGAAAATAAAGCAAGGAAAGTAGTCGTGTGCTCGGACTCCAGCAGTGCTTTGATTAGCATAAAAAACATAGCATCAGAAACAAGACAAGATTTAGTTTATGACACACAGTGGGGCAAAAAAGTATTTAGTCAGCCACCGATTGTGCAAGTTCTCCCACTTAAAATGATGACAGAGGTCTGTAATTTTCATCATAGGTACACTTCAACTGTGAGAGACAGAATGTGAAAATAAAAATCCAAGAATTCACATTGTAGGAATTTTAAAGAATTTATTTCTAAATTATGGTGGAAAATAAGTATTTGGTCAACCATTCAAAGCTCTCACTGATGGAAGGAGGTTTTGGCTCAAAATCTCACGATACATGCCCCCATTCATTCTTTCCTTAACACGGATCAATCGTCCTGTCCCCTTAGCAGAAAAACAGCCCCAAAGCATGATGTTTCCACCCCCATGCTTCACAGTAGGTATGGGGTTCTTGGGATGCAACTCAGTATTCTTCTTCCTCCAAACACGACGAGTTGAGTTTATACCAAAAAGTTCTATTTTGGTTTCATCTGACCACATGACATTCTCCCAATCCTCTGCTGTATCATCCATGTATCCATTTTGGTATAAACTCAACTCGTCATGTTTGGAGGAAGAAGAATACTGAGTTGCATCCCAAGAACACCACACCTACTGTGAAGCATGGGGGTGGAAACATCATGCTTTGGGGCTGTTTTTCTGCTAAGGGGACAGGACGACTGATCCGTGTTAAGGAAAGAATGAATGGGGCCATGTATCGTGAGATTTTGAGCCAAAACCTCCTTCCATCAGTGAGAGCTTTGAATGGTTGACCAAATACTTATTTTCCACCATAGTTTACGAATAAATTCTTTAAAATTCCCGCAATGTGAATTCCTGGATTTCTTTTCCACATTCTGTCTCTCATAGTTGAAGTGTACCTATGATGAAAATTACAGACCTCTGTCATAATTTTAAGTGGGAAAACTTGCACAATCGGTGGCTGACTAAATACTTTTTTGCCCCACTGTAGTTCAGGCAATCTACAGGATAAGTAAAGCGGGAGGTGTGGTAACATTTACCTGGGTTCCTGCTCATGTAGGAGTTGTGGGGAATGAATTAACTGATAGATATGTAAAACAAGCAACCACTAAAACAGAAGATAACATGGAGATTAGGCACAGTAAAGAATTAGTGAAAAGCATAATTAAGATAGAACACAAAAAAGTGGCAGGATAATTGGAATAAGGAAAATAAGGGAGAGAGTATTACAAAATCCAGAGGAGATTAGGTGTAATGAGAGGAGGAGGGTAGAAATAGGAAGGAAGAATACATTATTACTAGAATGAGATTAGGACATACATATCTAAATAGTTCACTAAAATTGATAGGGAAACATACTACAGGGCTTTGTGAATTTTGCCATCAGATGGAAAATGTTGACCATGTTTTAATACAATGTAGGAAATACAATAGAGCAGGGGTCACCAACCTACTTAAAACTAAGAGCTGCTTCTTGAGTACTGATTAATGCAAAGGGCTACCAGTTTGATACAGACTTAAATGAATTGCCAGAAATAACCAATTTGCTCAATTTACCTTTAATAAATAAATCTATATATAAAAAAATGGGTATTTCTGTCTGTCATTCCATCTTACATTTTTTTTCCTTTTACGGAAGGTTTTTTGTAGAGAATAAATTATGAAAAAAAAACACTTAATTGAATGGTTTAATAGAGGAGAAAACACGAAAAAAATGAAAACAAATTTTTTAAACATAGTTTATCTTCAATTTTGACTCTTTAAAAGTCAAAATTCAACCGAAAAAATGAAGAGAAAAACTAGCTAATTCGAATCTTTTTGAAAAAATTGAAAAAAGAATTTATGGAACATCATTAGTAATTTTTCCTGATTAAGATTAATTTTAGAATTTTGATGACATGTTTTAAATAGGTTAAAATCCAATCTGCACTTTGTTATAATATATAACAAATTGGACCGAGCTATATTTCTAACAAAGACAAATCCCTATTTCTTTTAGATTTTCCAGAACAAAAATTTTAAAAGAAATTCAAAAGACTTTTAAATAAGATTTACTTTTCATTCTACAGATTTTCTAGATTTGCCAGAATAATTTTTTGGGAATTTTAATCATAATAAGTTTGAAGAAATTTTTCACAAATATTTTTTGTCGAAAAAACAGAAGCTAAAATGAACAATTAAATTAAAATGTATTTATTATTCTTTACAATAAAAACAAAATACTTGAACATTGATTTAAATTGTCAGGAAAAAAGAGGAAGGAATTTAAAAGGTAAAAAGGTATATGTGTTTAAAAATCCTAAAATCATCTTTAAGGTTGTATTTTTTCTCTAAATTTGTCTTTCTGAAAGTTATAAGAAGCAAAGTAAAAATAAAAAAAATAATGAATTTATTTAAACAAGTGAAGACCAAGTCTTTAAAATATTTTCCTGGATTTTCAAATTCTATTTAAGTTTTGTCACTCTTAGAATTAAAAATGTCGAGCAAAGCGAGACCAGCTTGCTATTAAATAAATACAATTTAAAAAATAGAGGCAGCAAACTGGTAAGTGCTGCTATTTGAGCTATTTTTAGAACAGGCCAGCGGGCGACTCATCTGGTCCTTACGGGCTACCTGGTGGAAAGTAAGTTAGCAAAAGACAATTTTAGGTTAGCAGTGGCAGAAATATTAGGATTGCATTCAGAATACATATGATATAAAGCAATATTCACATATTTGAAAAACACTGGGTTAAATAAAATAATATAGAGTAGGGATCCACCTCGGTCCATACTCCATTACAGTAGGTGGCGGTAATGCGCACTGGAAGGTTGCTTGCCAACTGCCATAATACAAAAGAAGAAGAAGAAGATCTTGGACGCTGGGATAGCACTTCTACTTTGCCGACAGACGACACCTGCTTCGCTGCCGACGACTTCCAAGTTGTGGGCTGCCGACAAATTCGTCTGACATTGTGGAATATTTATCCACAATCGCCATACATTTCAATTTCCAGCAGAACGGTAAGTTGACTGTGGTACCGTCGCTGTTTTAAGTTGTTGCGTCACGCGGAGGTTAGCGCCGCATGTTAGCTTAAGCAAATTCTAACAATGACTACACGCTCGAATGGAATTAATTACCTCAGAAGCCTTGACACAGCGCGTTGTATGGGTGACTTGCCGATGTCGGGAATACATTTAGTAAGCCAAATTTGGCTTTACTTTAATGGTTTATAACGTGCTTTGATCTGGGCCTTGTTAGCGAGCGAAAAGCACTGTGTGCTACGCGACAAGCCTGAGTGTTTGGGTATAACTTACCACATAAATGTTCGTCGCATGAACAAAGTGTGGGTTATAATAATGTTTGTGCATTAGATAACCGTTTGAAGGCAGTTTGGGTGCTTTTGCGAACACTTCCGGTCTAAGTTGACGTGTCACGTGACCTAAAATGGCGGTGTTGTACCGAAATCTGTTACCCATCGGATTTTGTAACACCAGGGGGTGATGTTTAGTATGGCGTTTGTTTGATGGTTAAAGGCCTACTGAAATGAGAAGTTCTTATTTAATCGGGGATAGCAGGTCCATTCTATTTGTCATACTTGATCATTTCGTAATATTGCCTTATTTTTGCTGAAAGGATTTAGTAGAGAACGTCGACGATAAAGTTCGCAACTTTTGGTCGCTTATAAAAAAAGCGTTGCCTGTACCGGAAGTAGCAGACGATATGCGCGTGACGACACGGGTTGTGGAGCTCCTCACATTGTTTACAATCATTGCCACCAGCAGCTAGCGCGATTTCGGACCGAGAAAGCGATGATTTCCAAATTAATTTGAGCGAGGACTAGGATAGTGAGAATACAGGAGTAGAAAATAAAAAAAGTCAGGGCAGTGGGAGCAATTCAGATGTTATTAGACACATTTACTAGGATAATTCTGGAAAATCCCTTATCTGCTTATTGTGTTTCTAGTGTATTAGTAAGATAAACGGCAAGGCCAAAGAGGAAGAGAAGAAGAACGCTTGCGTAAATGGCGTAAACTATCCTTAAAGGCCTACTGAAACCCAATACTACCCACCACGCAGTCTGATAGTTTATATATCATTGATGATATATTAACATTGCAACACATGCCAATACGGCCTTTTTAGTTTACTAAATAGCAATTTTAAATTTCCCAGGAGTTTCGTCTTGAAAACGTGTAGGGATGGCGTGTACGCAAGACGTCACTGTTTTTTAGGAAATATGAGCACTGCACACACACAGCTAAAAGTCGTCTGCTTTAACCGCATAATTACACAGTATTTTGGTGATCTGTGTTGCTGAATCTTTTGCAATTTATTTAATTAATATTGGAGAAGTCAAAGTAGAAGATGGAGTTGGGAAGCTTTAGCCTTTAGCCACACAAACACACAGTGATTGTTTAAAATTCCTGGAGGTGAAACTTAATTATGGATCAGAGCGCGGTCAAGCGAACATGAATCACGACGGAATGTCAACCAGCAGGTTTCGGTGAGAAAATTGTGGTAAAAAGTCGCTTCTTACCGGAGAGATCAGCTGAGCTTGTGCCGTCCATAGTTGCCGTCGACTCCCCTGAGACACTGGCGTCAAGACACCCGTGGTCACACCTCCGACTATCAGGTACTGTTAAACTCACTAAAACACTAGCAACACAATAACATGATAAGGGGTTTCCCAGAATTATCGTAGTAAATTTGTCTAAAAACATCTGAATCCGTCCCAATGCAATCACGTTTTTTTTTCTAACTTTTTTTTTTCTTTTTCTAGTCCGTCGCTATCAATATCCTCAAACACGAATCTTTCATCTTCGCTAAAATTAATGGGGAAATTGTTGTTTTCTCGGTCCGAATAGCACTTTTTGTTGGACGCTCCCTTTAAAATCAATGTGAATATGTGAGGAGCCCCCACACGTATGACGTCATCGTCTGCGACTTCCGGTAAAGGCAGGGCTTTTTTGTCAGCACCAAAAGTTACGAACTTTATTGTGGATGTTCTCTATTAAATCCTTTCAGCAAAAATATGGCAATATTGCGAAATGATCAAGTATGACACATAGAATGGACCTGCTATCCCCCTTTGAATAAGAAAATCTCATTTCAGTAGGCCTTTAATGCGGAAACGTCAGTTGTCAGAATTTCAGCATTTACAAATTACATATATTCTTGAAATCAATGACTTACTTTCATTATTGTATGAGTCCATTGTATCAGCTGTTGATTCTCTCTCACACACATACATTTTCCAATATAGAAAGCTGAAATTCTGACAACTGACGTTTCAGCATTAAGGATAGTTTACGTCATTTATGCAAGCGTTCTTCTTCTCCTCTTCTTTGGCCTTGCCGTTTAACCATCAGACAAACGCCATGGGAACATCGCCCCCTGGAGTTACAAATTCCGATGGGTAACAGATTTCGGTACAACAGCGGCACCTCTAAAACACAAATCGTTATATCGCTGCACTGGAGTAGTTCTGCGTTTCCACGGCTACATTTCTGTTGTATCGTGTACACTATGTTAACGCATCGTCAACTTTCATTTATATAGTTCGTAACTTTGTAATCGTAAATGCTTTAAAGGGCTTCACAATTGTCTTGCGCTGTTGCGGGCCTTCTGCCCTTTCAAAGTCGCCACTGTCCTCTTACATTGTGTAGATCGATGTCCGCCAGTATATCTCGGCTATTAAAACACGTCCTTGGCACAGACATGCTGCCCCTGCTTCAAACAACCCAGTGCGTATTGCTACAACATCGGGTTATTTTCCTTTTTTGGACGGCCAAATTTTCAGTCCCATCAATAGTCAATAGTGCACAAATAATAAATTATGTCTCCATTCACACTTTAACTACCTGCTGGTCTTTAATGTGTATGTTCGTGTGTTATGATGATAATTTTTTCCCATGGTCTCTGAACACACCGTGTTGGCAGAGCGTGAGGAAGTTTTGTTCTGTATCTGGGATTGAGAGACTAGACTGACCATACGTCCTCTTTTGCAGGGGTGTCCAGGCGGGGTTTCTTAATTCCTAATTACCTGAGAAGCAATTACACAGTGCGTTATTTGGATGACTTACCGATGTCAGGAATACATTTAGTAGGTCAAATTTGGCGTTACTTTAATGGTTAATAATGTGCTTTGATCTGGGCCTTGTTAGCGAGCGAAAGGCGCTGCATTGTGTGCGACGCGACAAGCATGAGTATTTGGGTATAATTTACCACGTAAATGTTCGTCGCATGAACAAAGTATGGGCTATAATAATGGTCGTGCATTAGATAACCGTTTTAAGCTATTTTGGGTGCTTTTGCGACCACTTCCGGTCTATGTTGACGGCACCTCTAAAACCCAAATCGTTATTGTTGTAAGCACAATACCAATGGCGCGCAATTTGCAAAATGCGCAGCCGCATTTTGCAAATTTAATGTCAAATCAAATGTTTATTGGATTCATCACTATACAGTGTATATGCACGACTAAACTACTACCAAGTGTGGATTCAGGCCAGGTGGCCTTTTTCAAGTAACCCTACATTATTATACTTTATAAATAGTAAACCTAGTTGTTGTAATGGGAAAACAAATGATACACGGATTAAATATTATGGCTGTCTTTAGGTTGGTCAGGTGTCTCTAATTTAAAGCAGGGATGGAAAAACTGCAACCATATACGATGTGTTGGGCTTTTTAATCCGGTCCGCCAGATGTTTCTTGATTATTTTTCAAAGCTGTAGCTGGCAGTAGGGTTTGCACCGCTACCAGTAGAAGTAAATCAAAATATATACTTTACTGCCTTTTACAATGAGAATGTTGCTATTCAGCAGAAATAAGTTAAAGTTACTGTTGGTTTGGCCCTCCAACAAAGTTGAGATGTTTGAGTTCAGCCTCCGGTTGAAATTAATCGCACAGTTTTGATGTAAAGTGTTTTTTTTTTCCAGATTGAGAAGTTGCTGAGTACGTACACTAAATGTCCACAATGTTTATTTTTACAGGAGTAAGTCTCAAATCTTCAGGAGCATCACTTCGTATTGTCCACCAAAGCAACACAATGATCACAAGGAGAAGAGGCCATTGTCACCCTCAGCTGAAGTCTCGAGAGGTTGAAGTATGCAGTGCTGTGACAGCTATTGAAGACCTCCCAAATCTACCTGAGGAGTTCACAGCTGATGCCTTTGACAGTGCTGGAATAGAGCTAGACGACTTGTTTGGAATTGAATCCCTAAAATGGACTCCTGAGCGAGACACAACTTCCCCTATCTTTGACGTGGAGCTCGGTGAGTACAGCACCCAGAGCCGAGATAGTGGAGCTGAAGATTCGACCGCCTGCTCTCCAGAGAACATGTTTTCCGCCTTGAAGATCAGGAACAAGCAAATGCCGTCTACAGTTGTGGGCAACAAAAATGCCATAGCCGCCAGGTTGAATCGTCTCAAAAAGAAAGAGTACATAAACAGCCTGGAAAAGAAAGTGGGTATGGTATCCACAGAAAACAACATGCTCAAAGTGGAAAACTCTCAGTTGACCAAGAGAGTGGAAGAACTGGAAGATGAGACCAGGTACCTGCGAGCTGTGCTGGCCAATGAGAGCATGTTAGCTCAGCTGTTGTCACGGCTGAGCGGTGTGAATGGCATGAAATTATCCTCCTCACTTTTCCAGGGCGCCGACTCAAACGAGCACAACTACGCGCTCCCAAGGAAACGTGTGAAAGTGGAGGAGAAAGAGACCTCGGGCGGCGTGTGCCTCCACGTGGACAAGAACCATGTCTCAGTGGAGTTCTGCACTAAGTGTGCAGAGAGTGCAAGCACGTCGCTTAAAATGTAGGGTCAAGTACTTTTTTTCAACTTTTGAGACAGAACTTGATATGTGGCTCAATCTACTGGCCATCTATGTTGGAGGAAGACTGTTGAATTAATTCTATACATAAGAACTACTGATTGTGCATGTACTTAATGAGATGTTGGCTTGACTGATCGTTACTGCTAAACCCTGTTGACAGTTTCTTCTAGGTAATGGTTGATCTACCATGAGGGACGAATGGCTCTCTGAACACCTAAACCTGCTTGAACTCCATGGTAAGGATCAGACCAGAAAGAGTTTAGACATCCAGCGCTGACAATATTATACTTTGACTTTTGAAAATAATTTTGTTATTACGACAAGGTTATTTTTCTTAGTTTTTTTTGTACGAGTTTGGTTATAACTAAAGTGTAAAAGCTATGAATGTTAAATCCTTCTAAAAGCAATTGCACAGAAGATGTAGAAATGACGGTGAAGGTCCACAAAGAGTCATTTTTAACTGCTTTTCCAAACAAAGTCCTAATTGAACTGGTTTACTTTTGTTCATGAATCTCTTTGTGAACCAGCACCATTATACAAAAAGAATACTTTGATTCAGCGCCACTTGTTTTTCTTTATTGCTGAAGTGGATTCTGCTGGTGGAGGTTGAAGAGACTCGACAAACTGCTGCCAACGTGGCCTGCTATTTTGAATTTTTTTTTTTTAAAGGTAGTATTGGTAACAATGGTATTTGTCACTTTATTTACATTTTTTGTTCAAGTGTTGTCTGCGTTTTCTTCTGCACTTCAGACAACAGTTTTTGGAGTTCAGTGCAGTTCCCCCATTGTTTCCTCATTGTTGGAGTTCATTGAAATTCTACATTAAAGTTAGGTGATTACTTATCACCATCAGTTGTAATGACATGTAAATGTGTACATAGCTTTGAATATGTGTCAGATAATTGACCTCTGACTATTGTTGAACAAATAAATCCTATTTTAATTGTTTCACTTGTAGCTATTTATATGTATTTGCTCTGGATCTGTTGATATTAATGCATCTCTTTTTTTCTTTCTAAACAGCAAGCTCTCTGCTGATAAAGATCTTACTTTTCCTCAACATTTGGGTCAAGTCTGGTAAAGGTTGGAAGTACAATGCACACATTAGAACAAAGGCCCCAAGGGTTATTTCATCATATAATGGCCGAGCGAAAGTATTTGCTTGAACTGTGTACGTTTTTAAACTTTAAAAGGGCAACTGCACTTTTTTTTGGAATTTGGGTATCATTCACAACAATATGTAAGACAAAAACATTTGTTTTTCTTTTTATTATGCATTCTAATGTGTAAATAAATGCTAGCAAAAGTCAGTTATTAATGGCCCAATCCAAAGGCCTCCATTAACATTTTGTATACATGCTGTAAGCATAGTGTATACACATAATGTAACCAGCACAATAATATGTAGTATTTACGTATTTGCTCATTTGACGCATCACAAGGTTCGCAAAACTACTACAACACTAGTACTAATCATGGCAGACTTCATGAGAGTAAAAGACTACACAACGGCATATGATGATGCTTATTTATATATACGTTTTAACCAGAATGTAAAGAAAATTAGCTAAAAGTTTTAGAAGCTCTTTGCTAGACATATCCAGCTCTGGTAAAATACTTAATGATCTTGCAGCAGTAAGTTCTAAATAGGATATACAAACTATTAACATAATAAAACAATCACTTACGGTACAATGTCTGCTCTCACTGGGATGCTGACTGATGGGATGTTTACATCTTTTCGTTTGGATAAAGAATTAACCGTAATCGTCACGCAGGTTAAAAAAAGTGCCGCAAATTAGCGTAGTTTTGTGTCTTTCTTGCTATCTTCGGGTCTAAGTTGGATGTCAAAGTTGACCAACTTCTCGATTTATGTCCACAACCTTCCACTATCCAGGTGAGAGGCATGATTTATGATCTAGAATTAACCTTCACCAACTCAGAGGCGATGCAGCAGCTCAGTATTTAAATATAGCTGCATAAGCAAGTTAGCTTTGTGATCACGGCGCTACTAAAAATAGTTTGTCTGCGTTAGCGCTTATTAATAACCATGGCACAAGATGTAAGTGTAGTATTATTGGTGGTTTTGCGATTCTTTTTTAGAGAGCTTTCTGGGCGGAATAGTGCACACCCAGTTGCTGCATCGTTAGTCACCTCATACTTGTATAGTTTTAAGAATTAAATAGCATAAAAAAGAAAAGCGTTTTTGGTCTTACAGAGAGATTGTGAATTATTGGCAAATTTCCAAAAAGTGCACTTTCCTTTTAAATTCAGACATCATGTTTTAGTCTGACAAAATTATCAAAGATTATGGCTGCATCTACATGCAATAAGCTAAATTAAGAGCTTCCTCTGGTAGTCCAAAAAAATCTGTCTTGAATAAAATACTTCCGTAAACAAAAAAAAAAAAAGCATTGTACGCAAATAAATAATGATCTCCTATATCAGGGGTCGGCAACCCAAAGTTTTGAAAGAGCCATATTGGACCAAAAGTACAAAAACAAATCCCTCTGGAGCCGCAAAAAAATAAAAGCCATTTTACACACAGATAGGGTGTCATGACATATATATTGAATTATGAGGACTTAAAGGAAACTAAATGAGATCAAACATACCTACACATGAGGCATAATGATGCAATATGTACATATAGCTAGCCTAAATAGCATGTTAGCATCCATTAGCTTGCAGTCATGCAGTGACCAAATATGTCTGATTAGCACTCCACACAAGTCAATAACATCAACAAAACTCACCTTTGTGCATTCATGCACAATGTTAAAAGTTTGGTTGACAAAATGAGACAGAAAAAGAAGTCGCATAAGACACGTCTTAGAAAGTCGGAGAAAGTTATACGTATAAACAAACGACGGTGAGTTCAAGGACCGCCAAATCTAGTTGGACAAAACGGCGTCGCCAAATAATCGAATTAGTGAAACATGTTAAATAAAAACAGTGTGCTTTATAACAATTAGGGAGGTTTGTGTCATGTTTGTCCTCCTACAGAAACCATATTAAAACAAAAAGTGTATTTCCCCCCTCATCATTTTCCCTTTTTCATATATTTTTGAAAAATCTCCAGAGAACCACTAGGGCGGCGCTAAAGACCCCCGTCCTATATTGAGAATAATAAAGTGCAAACTTAAAACTTCTTCCTTGAATAAAATACTGTAAACAAGAATGTAGCATTACATACTGCATGCACATGAATCATTAATCATTATTCAAGGATACTAATCAACAAATAGTAATCAAAAAGTCTTGAATAAAAATTGTGTGCAAAAAAATCAAATAAAACTTTTAGCAGACTAATTTTACTAAGTGGATAAACTCGCGTGTCTGCTTCAGTGCATTGCTCTGTGCAGTGCTCCTTTCTTATCATACGTTGTATTTTGTGTAAATGACTCCACTACAGTAAGCTGCTTTTAGCGAGAGTTTGTTCTTTGCCTCAGTTTTTTTTTTTCCCCTCGCATGCGACTGAATGCTGTTTTGGATGTTGCTTTTTATTTATTTTTTTAAGATTTTAGGCATGCGGTCATTTGCTCCACATTTCATAGAAACAAATTACCATTAGCCATTTTTTGCCAGACGTGTGCCTCTCCGCTAAGGAAATAATTGGGGTGGAAGTTCATGGTGTAAAAAGTATATGATTTTTTTATATTGTCTGCAACAACATTTTTTAATTCAGTGCTAAAATCGATTTATAGTCCGGGCCATAGGTTGGCAACCCAAAATGTTGAAAGAGCCATATTTGGACCAAAAATATAAATTTGACTAGAGCCGCAAAAAAATATACACCTTATGTAAGTGTTATAATGAAGGCAACAAATTATGTGCCTACTAAATGCCTACAAAATGATTATGTTCCTCTGCAGGTTGATGCAAATCTTTTTGACTGAAAGGTTAAAATTTAATATTCTACGCATTTTTAAAACATTAGTAATTGGAGGCTTCTCAGAGAGTGTGAAAACTCCTGGAAATTACTGTCTTAGAATGGCCAAAGGTATAGATGTGTGTCCAAGTTAAAGGAAATGACAGGCTGTCTTCTTTAATTGATTTACAACCCCCGTTTCCACATGAGTTGGGAAATTGTATTCGATGTAAATATAAACGGAATACAATGATTTGCAAACCATTTTCAACCCATATTCAGATGAATGCATTACAAAGACAAGATAATTGATGTTCAAACTCATAAACTTAATTTTTTTTTGCAAATAATAGTTAACTTAGAATTTCATGGCTGCAACATGTGCCAAAGTAGTTGGGAAAGGGCATGTTCACCACTGTGTTACATCACATTTTCTTTTAACAACACTATAAACGTTTGGGAACTGAGGAAACTAATTGTTGAAGCTTTGAAAGTGGAATTCTTTCCCATTCTTGTTTGATGTAGAGCTTTAGTCTTTCAACAGTCCGGGGGTCTGCCGTTGTATTTTACGCTTCATAATGCGCTACACATTTTCGATGGGAGACATGTCTGGATTGCAGGCAGGCCAGGAAAGTACCTGGACTCTTTTACTACGAAGCCACGCTGTTGTAACACGTGGCTTGGCATTGTACGTCCGGTACGTCCATGATAACGTTGCTTGGATGAGAACATATGTTGCCCCAAAACTTGTGTGGACCATTCAGCATTAATGGTGCCTTCACAGATGTGTAAGTTACCCATGCCTTGGGCACTAATACACCCCCATACCATCACAGATGCTGGCGTTTGAACTTTGCGCCTATAACAATCCGGATGGTTATTTTGTTCTTTGTTCCGGAGGACACCACGTCCACAGTTTCCAAATATAATTTGAAATGTGGACTCGTCAGACCACAGAACACTTTACCACTTTGCATCAGTCCATCTTAGATGAGCTCGGGCCCAGCAAAGCCGGCGGCGTTCCTTGGTGTTGTTAAGTGGCTTTCGCTTTGTATAGTAGAGATTTAACTTGCACTTACAGATGTAGCAAGCAACTGTAGTTACTGACAGTGGTTTTATGAAGTGTTCCTGAGCTCATGTGGTGATATCCTTTACACACTGATGTCAGTTTTTGATGCAGTACCGCCTGAGGGATCCAAGGTCTGTAAGATTCTCTGAACCTTTTAATGATTTTACGGACCGTAGATGGTAAAATCCCTGAATTCCTTGCAATAGCTCGTTGAGAAATGTTGTTCTAAAACTGTTCGACAAATAAGTGTTTGATGAGCATTCCTCAACTTTATCAGTATTTATTGCCACCTTTCCCAACTTCTTTGTCATGTGTTGCTGGCGTCAATTTCTAAAGTTAATGATTATTTGCAAAAAAAATGTTTATCTGTTTTAACTTCAAATATGTTGTCTTTGTAGCATATTCAATTAAATATGGGTTGAAAATGATTTTCAAATCATTGTATTCTGTTTATATTTACATCTAACACAATTGCCCAAGCTGGGTAACGTTTGCTGTGGTCTGGAACAACACAGCAAACTATCAGAAATGCTGCCAATATTACATTCATGAGACTTGTCATGAGACCTGCAAATATGAATTAAATACACAAAGGAAACAAGCATGCAGCTCTAAGAGGTGTGGTTTGCAGTCCCCGTCCCAGAATTATGCCCTGTCATTTTTTTTTTATATCTAAAATTCAATGAATATCATCCACGTCTGTTTCTCTTCCTTTCCTTCCCACTCACTTTACAACCATGCATGAGAAAATGTTATGTCCATCTCGAGCTGTAAGCCAATGCTCGCAAGTAAAAGCAGATGTTTTGGTTGGATTTTACAGGGTTCACTGTGACTTTCACTACGCCAACTAGTGGTGTGGAGGCATGCAACTTCGCCCAAGAAAATGAGCCAAGAGGCAGCTCTAATCGCAAAAAACTGGATTACTCGTAAGTCAAAATAGTTTTTTAGAGAATAAATGTCATGTTTTCAATAGTATTACAGTTCAAAAGCTTTGAAAACGTGTCTAGTTATGGTGGAAAATAATAGTGTGTAATTATTAGTCGCTTTGCAAAATTAAGTTTTGGGCTCAACCAGATATGAACACAAGTAGGTATAGAGCTGCCCCCTCTAAACAGAGATTGTGTGATCTGTGAGGATCCCTGCTTTGCATGAAGAAGCACATCTAAAAGGTCAATTATTGACAGGGCACCTCTGACATTTTACCGCAAAAGTATTCCTAGCCCTTTCCTACTCCACCACTGATCAGAATATAATGACAGGTTTGCCCATTGTGTTTTGCAAAGCAGCAGTTATTGAGTTTACATCCCAGTTGTAGGGTTAATACATTTGTTTTGATGATGGTAAAACATGTAATTTGCAGTAAAAAAAACAAACGATTGAACAATTTTCTGTCTTCGTTTAAAGTAAAAAACATGAATCGAAACAAATTAAAGTTTCATTTTAAAAAGAACAAAAATAGTTTGACATAGTGTGAAAAAAAATTCTAATGGGAAGTGGGGCATACACTTCCTGTCGACTTCATCGACAGGAAGTGTCAGAAACAATAAAATGTTTTTCTTTTTGTATGCATTCTAAATAATGAAAATGTAAATAAAAGTCTGCTTATAGCTGAGCCAATGGGAGCTCCACTATTCTGCCCATAAAATCCGATAACAATACTCCTCCATCTGTTGACTTGAATAATAACGAGTATTAGTGATATTGTTATTATAAACGCTAGTGCAGACCACCTATTTATAGCAGCGGCGTGATTACTTCCTGTGTGCCTACGTTTACATCATCGACTGATCAGCTACTTCCTCTTTTAAATCTCGTGTAAGTTTATTGTAGATCATAAATCATACATCTCACCCGGATAGTAGAAGGCTGTGGATGTATTCTGACAAATTAGTACACTTTGACAGCCAATTTAGACCTGGGAATTGCAAGAACGACAAAAAAAAAAACGCTTGGTTCCACCAAACTTTTCTTACTGAGGATTATGAGTTATTTTTCATCTAAATGGGAGTATATGAACATCCAAGCAGTCTGCATCCTAATGACAGCATACCTTGTACAGTAAATGATGCTGTATTATGTGTGTTGACGCTCAAAATCTGCAGTGAGTAATAATGAGATAGTGAGGAGAAAAAAAGCAAACTAAATGCGTTTTTTTAATCAATGCACCGCGTATGCTTAAAATAGTCAAAATCCGTAAATATTTCAAATGTTATAAATGTTACTGCATTACATATATACTTAGATCATGTATATAAAACCGTAATGGTGTTACGATGTTTTTAAGGGCTTTATAGGCAGAATAGGGCAGCTCTCTTAGGCTCCATTGTAAGCTGATTTTTGATTGCTTTTATTTAATATTTAGAAAGCAAAAAAAAATAAAATTCTTGTCTACCATAAGAATTATGAATGATAGGCAAAATTCCAAAGAACAGCACTTTTTGGGGAATTTTGCCAATCATTCACAATATTTATGTATATACAACATGACGACGGATGTGTATTTTTTAAATGCATTCTAAAAAAAAAAATGCGATCAGAAGTCCGCTTACAATGTATTCATGATGTAAGTATATATGTAACGTAGTAACATTTAAAATAACATTTATTATTTATGTATTATGATAATTTTAAGCATACACAGTGCATTAATATAAAAACACATTTAGTTGGCCTTTTTTTTTCTTCACATCAATGATTTTTTACTCACTGCAGACTTTGAGAGCCAACAGAAATAATAAAATATCACTGCAAGGTACAAGGTCTGCTGTAATTAGGATGCTGATTGCTAGGAAGTTCATATATATATATATATGGGGAGGCGGGGGGTGTCGTCCTCACCAGTTCCAGGTCCTACATGGCGGTCAAAGTGTCCCAACTTGTCAGATTATATTCTCAGCCATCTATTGTCCAGGTGAGCTGCATGATTTATGATCTTGAATAAACTTACACAAGCAAGGAAATGAGAAAGCAGCTGATTAGTCGATGATGTAAACGTAGGCACACAGGAAGTAATCAATGGTCTGCATTAGCGTTTATAATAACAATATCACTAATACTTGTTAATATTCAAGTCACCAGATGGAGGAGTATTGTTATCGGATTTTACGGGCGGGATAGGGGAGCTCCCATTGGCTCAGCTGTAAGCAGACTTTTATTTACATTTTTATTATCTAGAATGCATACAAAAAGAAAAACATTTTGTTTTACAAACCCCGTTTCCATATGAGTTGGGAAATTGTGTTAGATGTAAATATAAACGGAATACAATGATTTGTTGCAAATCTTTTTCAACCCATATTCAGTTGAATATGCTACAAAGGCAACATATTTGATGTTCAAACTGATAAACTTTTTTTTTTTTTTTTGCATATAATCATTAACTTTAGAATTTGATGCCAGCAACATGTGACAAAGAAGTTGGGAAAGGTGGTAATAAATACTGATAAAGTTGAGAAATTCTCATCAAACACTTATTTGGAACATCCCACAGGTGTGCAGGCTAATTGGGAAAAGGTGGGTGCCATGATTGGGTATAAAAGCAACTTCCATGAAATGCTAAGTAATTCACAAACAAGGATGGGGCGAGGGGCACCAATTTGTAAGCAAATTGTCGAACAGTTTTAAAACAACATTTCTCAACGAGCTATTGCAAGGAATTTAGGGATTTTACCATCTACGGTCCGTAAATCATCAAAAGGTTCAGAGAATCTGGAGAAATCACTGCACGTAAGCGATGATATTACGGACCTTTGAGCCCTCAGGCGGTACTGCATCAAAAACCCACATTAGTGTGTAAAGGATATCACCACATAGGCTAAGGAACACTTCATAAAACCACTGTCAATAACTACAGTTGGTTGCTACATCTGCAAGTGCAAGTTAAAACTCTGCTATGCAAAGCAAAGCCCATTTATCAACAACACCGAGGAACGCCGCTGGCTTTGCTGGGCCCGAGCTCATCTAAGATGGACTGATGCAAAGTGTAAAGGTGTTCTGTGGTCTAACGAGTCCACATTTCAAATTATATCTGGAAACTGTGGACGTGGTGTACTCCGGCACAAAGAGGAAAATAACTCCGGATTGTTCCAGGCACAATGTTCACAAAAGCCAGCATCTGTGATGGTAAGGGGGTGTATTAGTGCCCAAGGCATGGGTAACTTACACATCTGTGAAGGCATCATTAAAGCTGAATGGTCCATACAGGTTTTGGAGCAACATACGTTGTCAGCCAAGCAACGTTATCATGGACGCCCCTGCTTATTTCAGCTAGACAATGCCAACCCACATCTTACAACAGCGTGGTTTCGTAGTAAAAGAGTGCGGGTACTTTCCTGGCCTGCCTGCAGTCCAGACCTGTCTCCCGTCGAAAATGTGTGGTGCATTATGCAGCATAAAATACGACAGCGGAGACCCCGGTCTGTTCGACTGAAGCTCTACATAAAACAAGAATGGGAAAGAATTCCACTTTCAAAGCTTCAACAATTAATTTCCTCAGTTCCCAAACGTTTATTGAGTGTTGTTAAAAGAAAAGGCCCTTTCCCAACTACTTTGGCACGTTTTGCAGCCATGAAATTTTAAGTTAATTATTTGCAAAAAAAACAAACTTTTGAGTTTGGACATCAAATAGCTTGTCTTTGTAGTGCATTCAATTGAATATGGGTTGAAAAGGATTTGCAAATCATTGTATTCCGTTTATATTTACATCTAACACAATTTCCCAACTCATATGGAAACAGGGTTTGTACATAATGATTGTCAATGATAGGCAACATTCCCCACAAGGTGCAGTTTGAGACACAATTTATCTTTTTTGGTGAAAATTATTTCTCTATCCATTTTAGATTTAGCTGTTGTTCAACCACCTGCTCCCAGTGCCACCCACAGTGCTTTAAATGGAACTTAGATAATGGGTTTCACTATGTAAAGAACTTTGAGTCACTAGAGAAAAGTGCTAGATAAATATAATTCATAACCTGCTGTAGTCTAACAGTACACATTGTAATCAACCAATTGAACAATAAATGTCTTCCTTCCATTATGGTTTAAACCAAGGGTAGACACAGGCTAATTTTCACTCCCAGTTGGCTTTTTATTGGCCCCTGACAAGTAAAAATGTAATTGTTCACTATTGATAGATCATTTGTAGTGCTGCAAAATATATGTTTTAATATAATTTACTTTTTTTTTTCGTTTAAGGTAAAAAAACATTTGAAATAAATAATGGACGAAAAGGAGCAGAAAGAAGTAAAACTTGTTTCCCCATTCAAACTGCCCAAAGATAGGTTTGCCAGTGTTGTGGCATCGTGTTCAAAAAGACTTGAGGCTGTAATTGCTGCCAAAGGTGCATCAACAAAGAGTCTGAATGCTTGTATGTACGTGTGATTAGAGTATTTTAATAAATATGCAAAAAATGTTTACATCTCACAATCCACTCTTCCCTCACTCGTGAACAAGAGTCCTAGGTACTTGAACTCCTTCACTTTGGGCAGGGTCTCCTCCCCAATGCTCGAAGATATTATTATGGCAGCTAGCTATGCTGGTGTTGTTCGGTTTATCAGCACAGGTAGCGAAAAATTACTATTAAGAAGTTATTCGCAATTGACTTGCAGAGTTTCTCTACATGTTCAGTTGAAAGTGTTGTAGTTACCACTCCACGCCACTTAGTGGCATTAGTGTTAAATGTTGCACAAGGAAGAAGCCGAAAATAGTTTTTTTTTTTTGACAAGGCAGGCTCGACGGATGAATTGATCGAATGTTCCTCGAACAGCTCGTTTTGCTTTTTGCAATAATGTTGTAGCCACGATTGACGTTTATGTATTTTATATTGGAAACTATACATTGTTGTATTTGGTTAAACGTCACGGTGTATGAAATGTTTGTTTGGCCGCTTACTATTGGACCGACTGGAACCACGTGACCATCAGGCGCTAGATCAGGGGTCACCAACCTTTTTGAAACCAAGAGCTACTTCTTGGGTACTGATTAATGCGAAGGGCTACCAGTTTGATACACACTAATATAAATTGCCAGAAATAGCCAATTTGCTCAATTTACCTTTAATAGATAAATAAGTATATATATATATATATAAAATGGGTATTTCTGTCTGTCATTCCGTCGTTTATTTTTTTTCCTTTTACGGAAGGTTTTTCGTAGAGAATAAATGATGAAAAAAACACTTAATTGAACAGTTTAAAAGGAGAAAACACGAAAAATATTCAAATTACATTTTGAAACATAGTTTACCTTCAATTTCGACTCTTTAAAATTCAAAATTCAACGGAAATTTTTTTTAAAGAAAAACTAGCTAATTTGAATCCTTTTGAAAAAATTAAAAAAATAATTTATGGAACGTCATAAGTAATTTTTCTTGATTAAGTTTAATTTTAAAATGTTGATGATATGTTTTAAATAAGTTAAAATCCACTTTGAAATAAAATTTAAATTTGATTCTACAGATTTTCTAGATTTGCCAGAATAATTTTTGGGAATTTTAATCAGAATAAGTTTGAAGAAATATTTCAAAAAACAGAAACTAAAATGAAGAATTAAATTAAAATGCTAACATCATTTTTAAGGTTGTATTTTTTCTCTAAAATTGTCTTTCTGAAAGTTATAAGAAGTAAAGTAAAAGTGAAGTGAATTATATTTATATAGCACTTTTTCTCTAGTGACTCAGCACTTTACAGAGTGAAACCCAATATCTAATTTTTACATTTAAACCAGTGTGGGTGGCACTGGGAGCAGGTGTGTAAAGTGTCTTGCCCAAGGATACAACGGCAGTGACTAGGATGGCGGAAGCGGATATCGAACCTGCAACCCTTAAGTTGCTGACACGGCCGCTCTACCAACCGAGCTATACTGCCCGGTATAATAGATAATGATAATTAATTTATTTAAACAAGTGAAGACCAAGTCTTTAAAATATTTTCTTGGATTTTCAAATTATATTCGAGTTTTGTCTCTCTTAGAATTAAAAATGTCGAGCAAAGTGAAACCAGCTTGCTAGTAAATAAATAACATTTTAGAAATAGAGGCAGCTCACTGGTAAGTGCTGCTATTTGAGCTATTTTTAGAACAGGCCAGCGGGCGACTCATCTGGTCCTTACGGGCTACCTGGTGCCACCGCATTGGTGACCCCTGCTCTAGACTATTCGGCAACAGTTCCGTTCATAATAAGTATTAACGCCATTTAAAACATTGCAATCATTTAAGAAGGGCGTAGCTGTTGTTTGCTGCGTTAAAAAGTGACTCCGTCCATATTTAGTGTGTGCAACAGTCACTTTAGCTCCTTGCGTCCGGAATGACTTGCTCCCTTCTGACATCACATATCATCGCTTCTCGGCCTTTTGGCCAAGATCAAGTGTAGTATCTGTTCTTATCAGTTTAATATCTGATACGTCTCCTATTTGGGGACAATATATTAAATTGATTTTTGGAACAGGTAGACGGATTAGGAGCTTGCTCCGTCCACTCCACGCACCGACCTGGTATTGCAGAACTTCCAGGAACGGTGCACTCCCTCTCAATGTTCAAAATAAACTATCGATAGAGTCAGAACATTCACATCGTAAATAAGATATATGGTTACCGAAGTAAAACTCTGCACGAATGCATCTTAACGTAATGATAAAAGTAATGATATACTTGGTCTCGTAAAACTCCAGCACGTTTGTTAATGGCGACATCTACTGGCCCCAATAATTCATTAAAAAAAGATCACACTGCAAAAAGTCAGTGTTCAAAAACAAGAAAAAAAACAACCCAAAATGAAGGTTTTTTTTTTACTTGAACTAAGCAAAATTATCTGCCAATAGAACAAGAAAATTTGTCTTGTCAAGACTTTCCAAAACAAGTAAAATTAGCTAACTTCAATGAACCCAAAAATACCTCAAGATAATTATATTCTCACTAATAACAAGTGTACTACTACAGTATACGAGTACGTATTTTCTATTGTTTCATTGAAAAAAAACCCCGGCAAAGTCTATTTGGCTGTCGTCTGTTTTAATATGAGAAACAATTGTGTCGAAGTCATGATTTTGTTTTACATTCTTGAAATAAGAAATTCTTACTTTAAAAGGTAGTTGTATACTTGTGAGTGTTGATGACACAGCTTTGCAACATTTGATATTCTCGTTTCAAGCATGTTTTACTCAATATAGGTCATCAAATCTCAGCTACAAGCTGTAATATCTTACTGAGATCATTTAGGACCTAAACACTTAAAACAAGTAAAACACTCTAACAGAAAATCTTATGTATGGCCGCGCAAGTCCCGGGATGCCCTAAATCACAGATAGGGAACCTGTGGCTCTTTTGATGACTACATATGGCTCTCAGATAATTATATTTATATAGCGCTTTTCTCTAGTGACTCAAAGCGCTTTACAAAGTGACACCTAATATCTAAGTTACATTTAAACCAGTGTGGGTGGTACTGGGAGCACGTGTGTAAAGTGTCTTGCCCAAGGACACAACGGCAGTGACTAGAATGGCGGAAGCGGGAATCGAACCTGAAACCCTCAGGTTGCTAGCACGGCCACTCTCCTAACTGAGCTATGCCGAGTAACCGTGTAATACTCTTCCATATGAGTAGGTGGCAGTCGGTAGCTAATTGCTTTGTAGATGCGGGAGGCAGAGTGCAGGTAAAAAGTTGTTTAATGCTTAAACCAGGGGTAGGGAACCTATGGCTCTAGAGCCAGATGACTGCATCTAGCTCTCAGATAAATCTTAGCTGACATTGCTTAACACGATAAGTAATGAATAATTCCGCTTGTAATCACAGTTTCAAAAATAACGTTCAAATCATAAAACATTCTCATGCATTTTAATCCAACCATCCATTTTCTACCGCACCTGTCCACGATGTCGCATTAATGGTAAGAAGTATTATATTTATCATTGGTTAACTTTTAAAATAACAATGTTGTTAAAAAGAATAAGATACTTATTATACTCTACAAATGTTGGTCATACTTAAAAATATGCAAATTTTGTTGTATTCAGTGTTGAAAAATGTTATGTGGCTCCTACGGAAATTCATTTTGAAATATTTGACTTTCATGGCTCTGTCAGCCAAAAAGGTTCCCGACCCCTGCCCTAAATGTTCATAACACACCCAGCCGAGTCCCATGGGGAGAGGGGATGAAAGTTGGAAAAGTCAGCAAAAGTCCCAAAAATGTTCAAAATACCTACACAGGTTCGAGTCCCACAAGTTCCGCCGCCGGCCGGGATGCCCAAGACATCCTAAACGCGCCCAGCAAAGTCCCACGGGAAGGTGGGGAGAAAAGTGAGAAAAGTGGGGGGCGGCATAGCTCGGTTGATAGAGTGGCCGTGCTAGCAATTTGAGGGTTGCAGGTTACTGCCGTTGTGTCCTTGGACAAGACACTTTACCCACCTGCTCCCAGTGCCCCCCACACTGGTTTAAATGTAACTTAGATATCGGGTGTCACTATGTAAAAGCGCTTTGAGTCACTTGAGAAAAAGCGCTATATAAATATAATTCACTTCACTTCAAATGTTCAAAAGTCCCACCCGGGTTCGAGTGAGCACTCAAACTCGAACCCGGTTGGAACTCGAACCTGGGTAGGTATTTAGATAATTTTGGGGGACTTTTGCCGACTTTTCTCATTCCCCCCCTACTTCCCCTGGGACTTTGCTGGGTGCGTTTTGGACATTTTTTGTATCCCAGTACTTGTGTGGCCGGCGGCGGGACTCGTGGGACTGGAACCCCGGGGAGGTATTTTGGACACAATTGGGACTTTTGAACATTTTGGCCGCCTTTTCCCCCTGTGTGTTTTGGACACTTGGACAAAATTAGTTTCAAGCGTATTTTACTCAAAATAGGTCATAAAATGTCATAAACAAGCTGTAGTATCTTACCGAGATCATTTAGGAGCAAAACACTTAAAACAAGTAAAAGACTCTAACATAAAATCTGCTTAGTGAGAAGAATTATCTTACCAGACAGAAAATAAGCAAATATCACCCTTATTTGAGATATTTCATCTTACTTAGATTTCAGTTTTTGCAGTGCATGCATTTCGTTTCTGGATACTCTCAAGTACAGAGGTCAGCAACCTTTATGAAACCAAGAGCTACTTCTTAGGTACTGATAAATGCGAAGGGCTACCAGTTTGATACACACTTAAAGGCCTACTGAAATGAGATTTTCTTATTCAAACGGGGATAGCAGGTCCATTCTATGTGTCATACTTGATCATTTTGCGACATTGCCGTATTTTTGCTGAAAGGATTTAGTAGAGAACATCCACGATAAAGTTTGTAACTTTTGATCGCTAATAAAAAAGCCTTGCCTTTACCGGAAGTCGCAGACGGTGACGTCACAAGGGTGAGGGCGCTGTCACGCCAAATTTCTTCCCCCCGGAAGACATTTGGCGTGACAGCCCCTCTAATGCCTGAAGGACCCCAATGAGGGCGTGATAATACCAAGTTATATGACTCTTAAATGTTACAGCTGCAAAATTAGCGAAGCAAAAATAGCTTGAAAGGTTAGCATGCTGGAATGCTAATATTTTTTCCTCACCGTTAATTTTCACCAATGACAATCAGCCAATTACGGTATAATGCTTTTAAAACAGGCAGCTGTGTGGGCTGCTTTAAGGTCCTTCCACTCTCATTGGGGTCTTTCAGGCATTAGCGGGGCTGTCACGCCAAATGTCTTCCGGGGGGAAGGTTTTTGTAGGGGGGGAAGAAATTTGGCGTGACAGCCCCTCACGTCCTCACATTGTTTATAATGGGAGCTTCCAGCAGCAAGAGCTATTCGGACCGAGAAAACAACAATTTCCTCATTAATTTGAGCGAGGATGAAGGATTTGTGGATGATGATATTAACAGCAAAGGACTAGAGAAAAAAAGTTTAAAAAAAAGGCGATTGCATTGGGACGGATTCAGATGTTTTTAGACACATTTACTAGGATCATTCTGGGAAATCCCTTATCTTTCTATTGTGTTGCTAGTGTTTTAGTGAGTTTAATAGTACCTGATAGTCGGAGAAGTGTGTCCACGGATGTGTTGACGCCAGTCTCTGAGGGAAGTCGACGTCAGCTGCATGGACGGCGCAAGCTCAGCTGATCTCCAGTAAGAGGCGACTTTTTACCACAATTTTCTCACTGAAACCTGCCTGTTGACAAGTGGTCAGGAACCATGTTCGCTTGACCGCTCTGATCCATAGTAAAGCTTCACCTCCAAGAATTTTAAACAAGGAATCACCGTGTGTTTGTGTGGCTAAAGGCTAAAACTTCCCAACTCCATCTTTCTACTTTGACTTCTCCATTATTAATTGAACAAATTGCAAAAGATTCAGCAACACAGATGTCCAATAAATTTTTTAATTGCGCGATTAAAAGAGACGACTTTTAGCCGCAAATAGTGCTGCGCTAATATGTCCTAACAGTCCATGATGTCCCGCGCACGCGTTATCATTCCGCGACATTTTCAACAAGAAACTCCGAGGAATTTAAAATTGTAATTTAGTAAACTAAAAAGGCCGTATTGGCATGTGTTGCAATGTTAATATTTCATCATTGATATATAAACTATCAGACTGCGTGGTCGGTAGTAGTGACGAGTCCCGCCTCCACCTCCAAAAAAAGAGGAATAGAAATATGTATCAATAAAAAACCTTTTATTGAACTTGTCATTCACCAGTTATTAATTTTCTGATATGTTAGCTCTGCATGGAGCAGCATTGCTTTTAAATTGTAGCCTAATAGATTAAATATTTATATGTACTATATTTACTGTTTATATTTATATATTTATTTTATAGAGTGAATTGACCATTTTCTGTTTCTGCCTATTGACAATATTGTTAGTTTATAAATACAAGGCAATGCATATTTATAAATACCGTATTTCCTTGTATAGCCGCCGGGGCGCTAATTAATTTAAAACCCCTTCTCACTTCTGCGCCTATACAAGCCATGCGGTAATAGTAAGCAGGCGCAAATAACTCTAAAATTTCTTCTCACTCCGGCACTTACCAAAGGCATGCAGTAAAAAATTTAGTGTGATGTGAGGATACCATCACAAAGGGCACATTTAATGAAATAACAAATTATCATTGTTATTATTGTCAGCACTGAAGGCTTGGCGTATCCTACAATTGAATCATGCATTTCGCCGCTTCTACCGTCTCACGGACGAGATTGGAAGGCATACTGGGTGATACAAGTTACACTGAAGGTTGTGATATAAACAAGTTCAACACTCTTGCTAATATGCGCCACACTGTGAACCCACACCAAACAAGAATGACAAACACATTTCTGGAGAACATCGGCTCTGTAACACATTATAAACGCAACATAACTATTACCCAGAATCCAATACATCCATGACTCTTAGTGCTTATATTATACACCCCCGACGCACGGAGGGGGGGGGGGGGGGGGAGTATAACATAAGCACTAAGAGTCATGGATGTATTGCATTCTGGGTAATTGTTATGTTACGTTTATAATGTGTTATAGAGCCAATGTTCTCCAGAAATGTGTTTGTCATTCTTGTTTGGTGTGGGTTCACAGTGTGGCGCATATTAGTAAGAGTGTTAAAGTTCTTTATATCACAACCTTCAGTGCAACCGGTGTGGCTGATGAACAAGAACCCTGGTTTACGCAATAATACAAGCAAAAAAATACTCTACATGCTGTGTAAATTCATTATAAATTTCAAAAGAGTAATGCAGCTCCTGTTGTCGTTGTGAAATGGGTCAAAATGGTTCTTTGAGTGATAAAGGTCGCTGACCCTGCTGCCTGCGACATTTTGAAAATGACGACAGGGGAAGTAATAGTAAGCGTTCATTAATTAATTTGGGAAGCAAGTCTGACCCGGCAGCAGTTCTAGGCAGGCGCACATTGCATGCCCGGCGGCAATTCAAGGAAATACGGTTTTTGAGATACGGTAATAAGCTTAGGCCTATAATTGCTGTAGTATGGCCTAGTGATATATCACTAGGATTAAATAGGAAACTAACACTGTAGTGTTCATTTCCTATTTTATCCTACAGCAAGAACAGAAGAGATTTTGAAAATAATATAAACGGGTCCAAAATGGACCCGGGCCGGATGAGCCAGGGTTGTTATGAGTCCGTTGCTGGTCCGCGGCGGATGTACGTGCGGTATGTGCGGATCCAGCTCTGCGACCCGCCTCCGTGGCGGTTCAGTTCCTGAAGGCAAGTGGACCCCGATACGGGACCGTTTCGCGGGTCCGTTCCTCAAAGCGCGGTACCTCTGTTTTTGCTGTGTGGGTTGTTGACGTGAACAGAATAAAGGAGTTTTACCACTTTGAGACGCACAAAACATGACACAAAAATCAACGTATATGAAAGAATTCGAACAGCAAAAATCATTTTCGAAAAATGAATTATAAGCCTGATACGCACGTGTATTTAATTACGGCAATCTAAACACCAATACGTCACCCGAGTAACTATGATGAATACAGCAGCACTTTAAACAATTAAATATTTAGATGCACTAAAAATATTGTAACCTATTTTTATGGTTTGCCTCTTTGTTATGTTTAGTTCCTGTTATACAGTATATGCCTTGAGCTCTTACTTTGAAGGTAGATAGAACGGAAATGATGTCATTTTAGAGCGGAGTGGAAGGTTTTTGAAAGGAACGAAAATAAAGTGGTTCTCGTGTGAAACTGGAGCCTCCGTGTTTTTTTTTTTGGCACATATCCTGTTATTGTGTTGAAACGAGGACGTTTCTCTTTGTAGGAGGGGCGGTATGTAACCTATTTTTATGGTTTGCCTCTTTGTTATGTTTAGTTCCTGTTATACAGTGTATGCCTTGAGCTCTTATTTTGAAGGTAGATAGAACGGAAATGGTGTCATCTTAGAGTGGAGCGGAAGGTTTTTGAAAGGAACGAAAATAAAGTGGTTCTCGTGTGAAACTGGAGCCTCCGTGTTTTTTATTTCGTAGTGTGATACAGTTTAAGCGATTTATATAAACCCTCGGTTACACTATTTTAATGTTTTTGAATGGAGCTGTAAATTATTTTAGATACTATCGCAAACCATCAAATGACGTTAAATAGTCAATTGCTTTTATTTTGATATAAACGAAAAGACGGAAAACGGAAGTTGCTGACGTTTGGCGCGTGCGCAAACGGATCGGGCACCTCAACGTCTCAAAGAAAAAAAACGGCCATGTCTGTATTTACATTTCCGTTTGTGCTAAACAATGTTATGTATTATGTATGTTTGATTAAAAAGAATAAAAAATAAAAAAAAACTTCCCCCTTTACTGCATTAATTAATTCTATTGGTCAAAGTTGCTCTATGAAAAAAGGCACTGAAGTAAAATATGTGCTTAAAATACAATTCAAGTATTGTATTTTCGGTAGTGTAACATTTTAAAGGCCAGTAAGTATTGAATGTACTGATGTTTAATGTATTTTATTTTTTATTGTATGCTTTTATTGTCCTAACTTTTCCACCTGCAGATTGAAAGCATTTATTTTTGTGAACATGAATGTGTTGTTTACACATTGCCCTTGTTCAATAAACTAAAACTAAACTATTGTGTGTTTGCATGAGTCCACTTATTTAGTCTGAAAAAAATATTAATTATAACTGTAAGCACATTAAAAAAAAAAAAAGAAAGCATGCACATGCAAGAAGACTGAATTCTTGCAAAAACGGTAAAAAACTATATATGTATATGTGTGGATATATCACACACTTATGTATATACAGCTATGGATATACATAATTGTATAAATACATTTATTCATATACATATATATATATATACATATATATATATATATATATATATATATATATATGTATGTGAGGGAAAAATCACAAGACTACTTCATCTCTACAGAACTGTTTCATGAGGGGTTCCCTCAATCATCAGGAGATTTTAATGGAAGCATTCACATACAATGGTTTGTATAGGGCACAGAGTGGGTGGGTACAGGCAGGCGTAGGGGCGTGGTGATTGGCTCATGTGTTACCTAGGAGGTGTTTCCGTCTGTGACGGCATGTTGATATGATTTCACTGCGCTTGTTGAGGGATGACAGGTCTGGGAGATTATATAATAAACAGTTTCTCTTTTACGCATAGGTTGTATCTTTTATTACCACTGTTGTAAGGTGTGCTGGATGCAAGAATTTGACATGTTATTGAATATTCAACATTATTGTCTTTGAGGTTCCAAATGTGCTTGCTGAGTTCTGTAGAATTCCGCAAGGTCTGGTTTCTAAAGGAGGCCTTGTGATTATTCCATCTGGCTTTAAACGCTCCTTTGGTTAATTCTACGTACGTGTCGGATGTGCTATATTCAATAACATGGCAAATTCTTGCATCCAGCACACCTTACAACAGTGGTAATATAAGATGCAACCTATACTTAAAAGAGAAACTGTTTATCATATATCATCCAGACCTGTCATCGCTCAACAAGCGCAGTGAAATCGTTTTAACATGCCGCCACAGACGGAAACACCTCCTAGGTAACACATGAGCCAATCACCACACCCTACGCCTGCCTGTACCCACCCACTCTGTGCCCTATATAAACCATTGTATGTGAATGCTTCCATTAAAATCTCCTGATGATTGAGGGAACCCCTCATGAAACAGTTCTGTAGAGATGAAGTAGTCTTGTGATTTTTCCCACACCTACATATTGCGCTCTACCATGGTATCGACCACTATTCTCTGGATAATCCAATCAAGACATATATATATATACATATATATATATATGTGTGTGTGTTTGTGTTTGTATGGATACATACATACATATATACAGATAATATAAATATAATTAAATTCACGGTGTCCCGATATGTTTTCACTTTTGTTTTGGTCAATACCAATATTGATTGATATGATATCAGCAGGAATCATACATACTTGTGTTATTTAGTAGTGCGGAATGTTAGCAAAGGTTGGATCAAGTGAAATGAGTCAAAGGGAGAACAATGGTAGCTATGAAAAACATTTACCTATTTAATAACTGTCTGGAATGGGCTCATGCTGTTTTTAAGTTGAAGTGGGGTGGTATTTTTTTTAAAAATTGTGGCGACACCTACTGGCCACAATAATTCATGAAGTTAAGCTCATGATGCAGTAGGTTGAATGACGCGGACACGTTTGTTACTGTATACTTTCTAATTCTGTAATTGAGTAAAATGCAACTATGATTATTTCATCCTTGCTTATATTGACATATGTGCTGTTTTATTGTTCAATGATTATTACCTACGTCTAGCTTGTGTGCGATTGTGTGCTTAGCTGTTGTGTAGCTGCTAGTGGCCTATAGCCTAGCATGTTTACCTTTTGAAAATGACTTGACTAAAATATGAGAAATTGTGTGCTTATTTGAGGACATTTAGATGATAACTGGCTGTCCAGCTTTGCACAAGTAAACAAGCTGCAGGACTGATTGTATCGCACATGATATCACACACAAGTAAACACTCTGCAGGAGTGCTTGTATCGGACATGATTTCACACACAAGTAAACACTCGGCAGGACTGCTTGTATCGCACATGATATCATACACGAGTAAACACTTCAGGACCGCTTGTATCGCACATGATATCACACATGATATCACACACAAGTAAACACGCTGCAAGACGGCTTGTATCGCACATTATATTGCACACAAATATTTAAATATATAATAATATAGATATTTAATTAATGTATTTTTTTTTTAAGTGTCTGTTTTCTCAGTACATGTATCCTTATCCTTTATCCTGTTTCCCTATCAAATGAATAAATAAATATAACAAAAAATATATATATACAAATCAATAAAACATGTGTACATAAATATAAAAACACCCGTCCTCATCCTTTTGGTTTTCAGCTGCATGTCAGAAAAGTTTGTAATAAACGATGACTCAGCAGACAGAGAAAAAGTGGATAATTAAACAAAAGTGTGACAACTTGTTTAAGAGCGAACAAACAACACAAGACCACACAGACTTTGTCAAAGTTATTATTGTAGAATACTTTGATGTATTTTTTTTTTTCTTTCATACAGACATAAAAGGTGTTGGACTTTAATTCCCGATAAATTATCTTAGATTTCCATACAGTTTTAGTCTACAGTATACAGGTGTGTTCTTTCTCATATATAGATATTTATTTGTTTAAATAACAGGCAGGTAACTCTTTAATATATTCAATAGTCTTTATGGTTGTATTTTTTTTTTTTTGGTCTTTTTTTTTTGTCATTTCAGAACAGTTTCGGCTGTATTTTCTGTCAGCAGAACATTGTGCAAGAAGGAGGGGGGGGGGGGGTGATATACAACGTAATGTTTCATGGATAAATGTAAAATCTGTCATTTCTCCCCTTGCAGCAGATCTAAAAGAGCAGCCTAAACAATGCCCATGATGCATTGCACTCCTGCAGTCTCTAGCTCCGTGGTCCAGCCTCAATTCGCTCCGGTCCTCTCCGATTTTACGAGTCGACGCCTCGGGCTCTTCTTGTTCCGGCTGACAGAAAACACAGCCACCAGGAAAAAAAAAAAAAGGAAAAAAAAAAACGCTCGGGGGAATGTGCGACAACTTGTTTTTCCGTCGGCGGTTGGGGGGAAGGGCGGAGACGGTAACCATGGTGATATAATACAAGCGCTCCAGTTTTCAGTTTTTTGTTGTTGTTGTTGTTATACCTCTTCTTAGAAAAAGCAAAAAGGGCCGAGAAAAAAGAAGAGCGTTAAAAAAATAAAAAAAAAGTACCTGGAAATGAAGAGTTTGCACATTTGGGGGCGAGATCTGTACAGAACCATTCCGACACTTCGGGGTAAATATTTTCTCCCTCACATTCTGTTTCGCCGTGGAACGCATGATTGGATGCAAATGTCGGAAACTGGACAGTCTAATTTACAACACGGTGTAATTTTTTTTTCTTTTCTTCATCGGTGTGTGACACTTGAACAGGTGTGTGTGTGTGTGTGTGTGTAAATGTTGGCAGCGCACGGTAGCCTAAATGATGGACCTACACATAAAGAGTGACATTAATGATACCCATAATGCATGCTTCAAAACAGACAGCAACACAATGGCCGGGCGGCGGCGGCGGCGGCGGCCGTGATGGATGGCGAGCATTCGAGAAGACGAGAGTTCTGTACAGTTAAAGACGTTCCCAGAGAGCCTGAAACACGACGAGCAGGACAGTTTTTGCATGTGTCGGCGTTCCTTTCTAATCTGGGTTACACGAGACGACACGTCCACCGGTTGCATATTGTCTGCCCTTGTCTTTTTCTGATGGGGGGACAGCTCAGGAAGTCGACAGGGGGAGGGGGAGATGTGTTGTGGGGGAGGAGAGGGGTGGGCTTGGGGGATTGCATCGCGTTGCAGCGCGCGCACACACACACACACACACACACACACACACACACACACACACACACACACACACACACACACACACACACTGTGCAGACACTCGTGTTTGTTGGCGGAATGAACTCGGCGACATGTCAAGCATGTGTGATATTTTTTTCAGCATCAACCCAAATACAGCATTTGAGCTCCCGGGGGACCCAAACGGGTCCCGGTCATAATAATGTTGAAAAATAGCCAAATACATTTTTAGCAACTCGTCGTCCACCGTGACAACGCCGGTATTTACACCCCCCCACACCCCTCATTCCTGCATGTGACTGAAGAAATGAAGGAAGGGAGCGGGACAATCCGGGACTACACAACCACTAGGTGGCATCTCTGAGCAGATAATACTGAATCATCTCTTTCAGACTTTGGCGCATTCTTCACGCCACTTGAAGTGAGGGGTGAGGCAAAAACTCACGAGCTTTAGGGCAAACCAAGGCACACTCCTTCAGTTACGCCTTTAAAGAGCCATTTTAAATATGTAAATATGTTGACTTTGGACTTTTTTAGTAGGGATGCACAATATTGTTTTCACAAGATAATAACACAAGGTCCATTTTTGTCGTTTTAAACAAAAAACATTTTTAAGACAGGATTTTGGTTTAAATTTTGTGAACTGTTTTTTTTTTTTACATCAAATTTTGCTGACAATTTCATTGAAAATTCAGTGTAGAACAGGGGTCTCAAACTCAATTTATCTGTGGGCCACTGGATGCAGAGTCTGGGTGAGACTAAGAAATATTTCTTACAAAAAATGTTGCATACTCCTCAGCATGTCTAGTTGTATAATGACCTTTCGAATTGTGCAAATAAGACACGTTGAGGTGCAAATGTGCTCAACAAAGAAATATCGCATCCCCCACTTTTCCTGGAGTTCTCTTCACTGCAGGCTTTGGAAAATACACATTTGGGGTTGTGGAATATATTAGTATTTAGCTGACGCACGGAGAACAATGTTAATTCCGCAATGTGTCTCGTTCCGCTTTTCCTCCTTACGGCGGTCGGAGGATAATAGCCGGTAAATTAGCGAGCGCAAAAAAGTGTTATCCAGCGTCATACAGAAATATATGTAGTGTTAATCGTTTGAGGCAATGCAAATTAAACAATAAAAAAAACAAACAACGGTTTGAATTAGTTCAGGTTATCGGGAACTGTTATTAATGACGGACAGGTGTTGCGGTGTGACTGCAGCCAGGCACGTAAGAAATCCCTCATATCCATGGCAACGTCTCTGTCGCGTTCACTCATTTGCCGCTTTTCCACTAATGCAGAGGTAGGCAACCCAGAAAGCTGAAAGGGCCATTTTCGACCCAAATAACACAGCAGTGTCAAGCGCCATTCTTATAAAACTCGCGGGCCGCACTAACATTAAACTTTCATATTAAGGTGGGGGCCGCAAAATAACGTCCCACGGGCCGCAATTGGCCCCCGGGCCGTGTGTCTGGGACCCCTGGTGTAGAATGTCCGTGCAGAAATATTCGTTGCTTCAAAACTAATCTCATTGGATGCTTCTGAGACAGTCTACTGAATTTTTATGCACTGAATTTAAAAAAACGTAATTGTTCGGCACTGAAATTTTATACCTTGAATTTTGTTTTACACTGAATTTTTTTACATTGAAGTTTTATACCCTGAATTTTGTTTTACTCAGATTTTTTTTTACACTGAATTTTTCTGCACCGTATATAATTCTTTGACAGTGAATTTTTATACCCTACATTTTTTTTTACACAGAATTTTTTGATACTCGATTTTAAAACAGATTTTTTTATATACTGAATTTTTATATGCGGAATTTTGTTTTACACATATTTTTTTGGACACTGAATTTTACACTGTGTAAAACAAACTTCTAGGTATAACAATTCAGTGTAAAAAAAAAATCAGTGTTTTAAAATTCAATGTATAAACATTCAGTTTTTTAACATTCAATGTATGTTTTAAAATTCAGTGTGCCCACACATTTTTAGTCAGTAAAATTAGTCACCATGCTATGATGTAAAAATGTATGTTTATAAATTTCAAACACCAAACATTGAACACCAAACACATTCAGTGTAAAAAAAAAGCCTTTGTAATAAAAACATAAATTAACTTCCTGTTTCCGAAGACTGATATGCATTATTTTTTGGGGACTGTAGATTTAAGCTTCCTTTGTGCGCACTTTGCTTCGCAACTAAGGTTTGATGTGTTGAAGTGTGATGTTTGTAGAACTTTCAACTCGAAAAGCATGCACAGAGTGTAGAAGTCCCACACAATCGACGCTATGTTTGTTTACAATAAGCTCGGGGAGGTTTACTAACTTCCTGCACTGTAGGAGTAAAGGAGCGCTTGATTTTCTCACCTTAATACCCATACAGCATAGTAAATGTAATCTCACCACATTTTGGAGCATATTTTTTTTGTTATGGAATTGATCAACATTAATTCAGAATTCCTCAAAGCAGCCCGAGCATTATATGTCCAATATTCATCTCGCACACGGCGGCGTTCACTTGTAACATTTTTTAAGACTTGGATGGAGTCAAACATTGACGCACATCATTATTATCATCATATTATTCCCAGCCGGGCGGCAAAGAAAGGCCAAGACAAAGATTTTGTGTTTAAAGAGAGCGTCAAACTCCTAACAGTAAAAAAAAAAAAAAAATCCTGAATCCAGACGGTGATCCGTATCAGCCCCAAAATGTAACCACTTGTTCCTTATTTTATTTCTGAAAGTTTCATGCAAATCCGCCCATAACCCCGTAGAAGACTGAAAGACGTGGAGTGAACCCTCTTGTCAGTCAGCCACCATATTTGTCTCTGTGGGTGTAGGCGGGGCCACACACAGAAGTTGAAGATCAGGCAAGGTGACGTAGTAGAAATGATCCGTATCAGCCTCAACATTGAATCAGTTGTTCCTTTTCCCATTTTGGAATCTTTGAGCACCTAACGATTCCAACCCTCTGTGGAGCGACGATTCGATTCAGAATTCATTCAAACCGGTTCTCACGATGTAGTATTTGTTATGATAATTATAATCAAACTTTTCAAAAGAGGTTACTGGTTAGAACAACTCTCTTTGGTTGAATGAAGGTGGTCTAAAAATGTCTTTAAAAATGTATCATTGTAATAATAATAATAAAAAAAAAATTACATTATATTTTTTGTTTTATATATAGTTTTGGAATGTAGGAATCAATTTAGAATCAGCATCAATAAGAACTGCAATTTGGATGTGAATCTATTTTTTGTGCACCCCAACTAACTAACTAACTGCCACGACTACATATAATGAGTAAAAGACGCTTCAGTGAGCGTGTGGCACACACACTGGCTGTATTGACGCTGTGCTGTATTAAAAAAAGCCATTCAATTTGGCCTGCAAATAAAATGAATAGCTAGCAAATATAAACAATTTTTTTCAAGCAAATTGTAAACAGGAAATAAAGAAAACGTACCTTAGTTGGCGCTAAAACATCAAAATGATGAAATAAGCTCTTATTGATAACAGCAGCTATGAGGTTTTTTTTTTCTGAAAGTGACACCCACATTGCGGCATCGATGGAGACACGACTTGTTTGGTTTTTGGGTGTAGTTCTGTGCTTTGGGTTTGCTTCCTGTCTGGCGCTCTTATTTCACTCCCACTTCCTGTTTTGTGCGCAGTAGCTTGCAGCAACTTCACAAAAAGGGGAAATGGGCGCAAAATAAGAGCGTGAAACAGGAAGCAGACCCAAAACACAGGAAGTACACCCAAAAACCAAAGAATTGTCCATTGATGCGTCAGTAGCGCTAGATTTAACAGTTAAAAAAAAAAAACAACGATCGGAATTTATTGAGAGTTAAAATAAACATTCTGGCCTCACGTCCTTGGTTTGCTCTGCAAGTCGCGCGCACACGGTCACACTCGTGGCCTTCAGCTGTAAAGAAATTAAATATGATCATGTCCAACTCATTTTATGTCGTCCTCTTTGGGGGCGGGGCCTGTTTGCGATGGCGGTGACCCCGATGGCATGTGAGCAGGTGAGTGCATGTGCGTCTTAAAGGGCCGTCGTATGTGCGTTGTGACCTGATGCCGTTTAAAGGGATAACGCTTCGCCAGCACTCATCTATTTTTTTTTTTTTTGTTTTTGTTTTTTTTGCACCCTCCCAAAGGAAAAACCATGAAGCAAAGCAAAGTTTGGAGGGTGGGGGAAAGAACGTCGAAAATGAGGAACGGTCGAGACGCTGAACATCGATTCTGCATATGCATCGGCCCAATGTGCTGCATATACCTGTATGTGTGACTCACACACACACCATACAGACATACATACACGTACATCATATTAAGTGGAGAAGTATCGGCAACTGATGACAATTTTTAGGTTTTCGCTTAAAAACAAACAAACATTCGTACATAAATATACTGTATGTCAGGGTTCCCCAAACTTTTTGACCCGGGGGCCGCATATATATATATATATATATATATATATATACAGTGGGGCAAAAAAGTATTTAGTCAGCCACCGATTGTGCAAGTTCTCCCACTTAAAATGATGACAGAGGTCTGTAATTTTCATCATAGGTACACTTCAACTGTGAGAGACTGAATGTGAAAAAAAAATCCAGGAATTGACATTGTAGGAATTTTAAATAATTTATTTATAAATTATGGTGGAAAATAAATACTTGGTCAACCATTCAAAGCTCTCACTGATGGAAGGAGGTTTTGGCTCAAAATCTCACCATACATGGCCCCATTCATTCTTTCCTTAACACGGATCAATCGTCCTGTCCCCTTAGCAGAAAAACAGCCCCAAAGCATGATGTTTCCACCCCCATGCTTCACAGTAGGTCTGGTGTTCTTGGGATGCAACTCAGTATTCTTCTTCCTCCAAACACGACGAGTTGAGTTTATACCAAAAAGTTCTATTTTGGTTTCATCTGACCACATGACATTCTTCCAATCCTCTGCTGTATCATCCATGTATCCATTTTGGTATAAACTCAACTCGTCGTGTTTGGAGGAAGAAGAATACTGAGTTGCATCCCAAGAACACCATACCTACTGTGAAGCCTGGGGGTGGAAACATCATGCTTTGGGGCTGTTTTTCTGCTAAGGGGACAGGACGATTGATCCGTGTTAAGGAAAGAATGAATGGGGCCATGTATCGTGAGATTTTGAGCCAAAACCTCCTTCCATCAGTGAGCGCTTTGAATGGTTGACCAAATACTTATTTTCCACCAAAATCTAAAAATAAATTATTTAAAATTCCTATAAAGTGAATTCCTGGATTTTTTTTTCACATTCTGTCTCTCACAGTTGAAGTGTACCTATGATGAAAATTACAGACCTCTGTCATCATTTTAAGTGGGAAAACTTGCACAATCGGTGGCTGACTAAATACTTGTTTGCCCCACTGTATATATGTGATATCACGTCATCGTTGGAAAATGCATTTTTAGACAATGTGATTTGCCTGAGCGACAAGGAGAATCCGACAGTAACAAGCAACAAGCGGTAGAAAATGGATTAGAAAGGACAGATTGAGTTATGAGTTATTTTTCATCTAAATGGGAGTATATGAACATCCAAGCAGTCTGCATCCTAATGACAGCATACCTTGTACAGTAAATGATGCTGTATTATGTGTGTTGACGCTCAAAATCTGCAGTGAGTAATAATGAGATAGTGAGGAGAAAAAAAGCAAACTAAATGCGTTTTTTTAATCAATGCACCGCGTATGCTTAAAATAGTCAAAATCCGTAAATATTTCAAATGTTATAAATGTTACTGCATTACATATATACTTAGATCATGTATATAAAACCGTAATGGTGTTACGATGTTTTTAAGGGCTTTATAGGCAGAATAGGGCAGCTCTCTTAGGCTCCATTGTAAGCTGATTTTTGATTGCTTTTATTTAATATTTAGAAAGCAAAAAAAAATAAAATTCTTGTCTACCATAAGAATTATGAATGATAGGCAAAATTCCAAAGAACAGCACTTTTTGGGGAATTTTGCCAATCATTCACAATATTTATGTATATACAACATGACGACGGATGTGTATTTTTTAAATGCATTCTAAAAAAAAAAATGCGATCAGAAGTCCGCTTACAATGTATTCATGATGTAAGTATATATGTAACGTAGTAACATTTAAAATAACATTTATTATTTATGTATTATGATAATTTTAAGCATACACAGTGCATTAATATAAAAACACATTTAGTTGGCCTTTTTTTTTCTTCACATCAATGATTTTTTACTCACTGCAGACTTTGAGAGCCAACAGAAATAATAAAATATCACTGCAAGGTACAAGGTCTGCTGTAATTAGGATGCTGATTGCTAGGAAGTTCATATATATATATATATGGGGAGGCGGGGGGTGTCGTCCTCACCAGTTCCAGGTCCTACATGGCGGTCAAAGTGTCCCAACTTGTCAGATTATATTCTCAGCCATCTATTGTCCAGGTGAGCTGCATGATTTATGATCTTGAATAAACTTACACAAGCAAGGAAATGAGAAAGCAGCTGATTAGTCGATGATGTAAACGTAGGCACACAGGAAGTAATCAATGGTCTGCATTAGCGTTTATAATAACAATATCACTAATACTTGTTAATATTCAAGTCACCAGATGGAGGAGTATTGTTATCGGATTTTACGGGCGGGATAGGGGAGCTCCCATTGGCTCAGCTGTAAGCAGACTTTTATTTACATTTTTATTATCTAGAATGCATACAAAAAGAAAAACATTTTGTTTTACAAACCCCGTTTCCATATGAGTTGGGAAATTGTGTTAGATGTAAATATAAACGGAATACAATGATTTGTTGCAAATCTTTTTCAACCCATATTCAGTTGAATATGCTACAAAGGCAACATATTTGATGTTCAAACTGATAAACTTTTTTTTTTTTTTTTGCATATAATCATTAACTTTAGAATTTGATGCCAGCAACATGTGACAAAGAAGTTGGGAAAGGTGGTAATAAATACTGATAAAGTTGAGAAATTCTCATCAAACACTTATTTGGAACATCCCACAGGTGTGCAGGCTAATTGGGAAAAGGTGGGTGCCATGATTGGGTATAAAAGCAACTTCCATGAAATGCTAAGTAATTCACAAACAAGGATGGGGCGAGGGGCACCAATTTGTAAGCAAATTGTCGAACAGTTTTAAAACAACATTTCTCAACGAGCTATTGCAAGGAATTTAGGGATTTTACCATCTACGGTCCGTAAATCATCAAAAGGTTCAGAGAATCTGGAGAAATCACTGCACGTAAGCGATGATATTACGGACCTTTGAGCCCTCAGGCGGTACTGCATCAAAAACCCACATTAGTGTGTAAAGGATATCACCACATAGGCTAAGGAACACTTCATAAAACCACTGTCAATAACTACAGTTGGTTGCTACATCTGCAAGTGCAAGTTAAAACTCTGCTATGCAAAGCAAAGCCCATTTATCAACAACACCGAGGAACGCCGCTGGCTTTGCTGGGCCCGAGCTCATCTAAGATGGACTGATGCAAAGTGTAAAGGTGTTCTGTGGTCTAACGAGTCCACATTTCAAATTATATCTGGAAACTGTGGACGTGGTGTACTCCGGCACAAAGAGGAAAATAACTCCGGATTGTTCCAGGCACAATGTTCACAAAAGCCAGCATCTGTGATGGTAAGGGGGTGTATTAGTGCCCAAGGCATGGGTAACTTACACATCTGTGAAGGCATCATTAAAGCTGAATGGTCCATACAGGTTTTGGAGCAACATACGTTGTCAGCCAAGCAACGTTATCATGGACGCCCCTGCTTATTTCAGCTAGACAATGCCAACCCACATCTTACAACAGCGTGGTTTCGTAGTAAAAGAGTGCGGGTACTTTCCTGGCCTGCCTGCAGTCCAGACCTGTCTCCCGTCGAAAATGTGTGGTGCATTATGCAGCATAAAATACGACAGCGGAGACCCCGGTCTGTTCGACTGAAGCTCTACATAAAACAAGAATGGGAAAGAATTCCACTTTCAAAGCTTCAACAATTAATTTCCTCAGTTCCCAAACGTTTATTGAGTGTTGTTAAAAGAAAAGGCCCTTTCCCAACTACTTTGGCACGTTTTGCAGCCATGAAATTTTAAGTTAATTATTTGCAAAAAAAACAAACTTTTGAGTTTGGACATCAAATAGCTTGTCTTTGTAGTGCATTCAATTGAATATGGGTTGAAAAGGATTTGCAAATCATTGTATTCCGTTTATATTTACATCTAACACAATTTCCCAACTCATATGGAAACAGGGTTTGTACATAATGATTGTCAATGATAGGCAACATTCCCCACAAGGTGCAGTTTGAGACACAATTTATCTTTTTTGGTGAAAATTATTTCTCTATCCATTTTAGATTTAGCTGTTGTTCAACCACCTGCTCCCAGTGCCACCCACAGTGCTTTAAATGGAACTTAGATAATGGGTTTCACTATGTAAAGAACTTTGAGTCACTAGAGAAAAGTGCTAGATAAATATAATTCATAACCTGCTGTAGTCTAACAGTACACATTGTAATCAACCAATTGAACAATAAATGTCTTCCTTCCATTATGGTTTAAACCAAGGGTAGACACAGGCTAATTTTCACTCCCAGTTGGCTTTTTATTGGCCCCTGACAAGTAAAAATGTAATTGTTCACTATTGATAGATCATTTGTAGTGCTGCAAAATATATGTTTTAATATAATTTACTTTTTTTTTTCGTTTAAGGTAAAAAAACATTTGAAATAAATAATGGACGAAAAGGAGCAGAAAGAAGTAAAACTTGTTTCCCCATTCAAACTGCCCAAAGATAGGTTTGCCAGTGTTGTGGCATCGTGTTCAAAAAGACTTGAGGCTGTAATTGCTGCCAAAGGTGCATCAACAAAGAGTCTGAATGCTTGTATGTACGTGTGATTAGAGTATTTTAATAAATATGCAAAAAATGTTTACATCTCACAATCCACTCTTCCCTCACTCGTGAACAAGAGTCCTAGGTACTTGAACTCCTTCACTTTGGGCAGGGTCTCCTCCCCAATGCTCGAAGATATTATTATGGCAGCTAGCTATGCTGGTGTTGTTCGGTTTATCAGCACAGGTAGCGAAAAATTACTATTAAGAAGTTATTCGCAATTGACTTGCAGAGTTTCTCTACATGTTCAGTTGAAAGTGTTGTAGTTACCACTCCACGCCACTTAGTGGCATTAGTGTTAAATGTTGCACAAGGAAGAAGCCGAAAATAGTTTTTTTTTTTTGACAAGGCAGGCTCGACGGATGAATTGATCGAATGTTCCTCGAACAGCTCGTTTTGCTTTTTGCAATAATGTTGTAGCCACGATTGACGTTTATGTATTTTATATTGGAAACTATACATTGTTGTATTTGGTTAAACGTCACGGTGTATGAAATGTTTGTTTGGCCGCTTACTATTGGACCGACTGGAACCACGTGACCATCAGGCGCTAGATCAGGGGTCACCAACCTTTTTGAAACCAAGAGCTACTTCTTGGGTACTGATTAATGCGAAGGGCTACCAGTTTGATACACACTAATATAAATTGCCAGAAATAGCCAATTTGCTCAATTTACCTTTAATAGATAAATAAGTATATATATATATATATAAAATGGGTATTTCTGTCTGTCATTCCGTCGTTTATTTTTTTTCCTTTTACGGAAGGTTTTTCGTAGAGAATAAATGATGAAAAAAACACTTAATTGAACAGTTTAAAAGGAGAAAACACGAAAAATATTCAAATTACATTTTGAAACATAGTTTACCTTCAATTTCGACTCTTTAAAATTCAAAATTCAACGGAAATTTTTTTTAAAGAAAAACTAGCTAATTTGAATCCTTTTGAAAAAATTAAAAAAATAATTTATGGAACGTCATAAGTAATTTTTCTTGATTAAGTTTAATTTTAAAATGTTGATGATATGTTTTAAATAAGTTAAAATCCACTTTGAAATAAAATTTAAATTTGATTCTACAGATTTTCTAGATTTGCCAGAATAATTTTTGGGAATTTTAATCAGAATAAGTTTGAAGAAATATTTCAAAAAACAGAAACTAAAATGAAGAATTAAATTAAAATGCTAACATCATTTTTAAGGTTGTATTTTTTCTCTAAAATTGTCTTTCTGAAAGTTATAAGAAGTAAAGTAAAAGTGAAGTGAATTATATTTATATAGCACTTTTTCTCTAGTGACTCAGCACTTTACAGAGTGAAACCCAATATCTAATTTTTACATTTAAACCAGTGTGGGTGGCACTGGGAGCAGGTGTGTAAAGTGTCTTGCCCAAGGATACAACGGCAGTGACTAGGATGGCGGAAGCGGATATCGAACCTGCAACCCTTAAGTTGCTGACACGGCCGCTCTACCAACCGAGCTATACTGCCCGGTATAATAGATAATGATAATTAATTTATTTAAACAAGTGAAGACCAAGTCTTTAAAATATTTTCTTGGATTTTCAAATTATATTCGAGTTTTGTCTCTCTTAGAATTAAAAATGTCGAGCAAAGTGAAACCAGCTTGCTAGTAAATAAATAACATTTTAGAAATAGAGGCAGCTCACTGGTAAGTGCTGCTATTTGAGCTATTTTTAGAACAGGCCAGCGGGCGACTCATCTGGTCCTTACGGGCTACCTGGTGCCACCGCATTGGTGACCCCTGCTCTAGACTATTCGGCAACAGTTCCGTTCATAATAAGTATTAACGCCATTTAAAACATTGCAATCATTTAAGAAGGGCGTAGCTGTTGTTTGCTGCGTTAAAAAGTGACTCCGTCCATATTTAGTGTGTGCAACAGTCACTTTAGCTCCTTGCGTCCGGAATGACTTGCTCCCTTCTGACATCACATATCATCGCTTCTCGGCCTTTTGGCCAAGATCAAGTGTAGTATCTGTTCTTATCAGTTTAATATCTGATACGTCTCCTATTTGGGGACAATATATTAAATTGATTTTTGGAACAGGTAGACGGATTAGGAGCTTGCTCCGTCCACTCCACGCACCGACCTGGTATTGCAGAACTTCCAGGAACGGTGCACTCCCTCTCAATGTTCAAAATAAACTATCGATAGAGTCAGAACATTCACATCGTAAATAAGATATATGGTTACCGAAGTAAAACTCTGCACGAATGCATCTTAACGTAATGATAAAAGTAATGATATACTTGGTCTCGTAAAACTCCAGCACGTTTGTTAATGGCGACATCTACTGGCCCCAATAATTCATTAAAAAAAGATCACACTGCAAAAAGTCAGTGTTCAAAAACAAGAAAAAAAACAACCCAAAATGAAGGTTTTTTTTTTACTTGAACTAAGCAAAATTATCTGCCAATAGAACAAGAAAATTTGTCTTGTCAAGACTTTCCAAAACAAGTAAAATTAGCTAACTTCAATGAACCCAAAAATACCTCAAGATAATTATATTCTCACTAATAACAAGTGTACTACTACAGTATACGAGTACGTATTTTCTATTGTTTCATTGAAAAAAAACCCCGCAAAGTCTATTTGGCTGTCGTCTGTTTTTAATATGAGAAACAATTGTGTCGAAGTCATGATTTTGTTTTACATTCTTGAAATAAGAAATTCTTACTTTAAAAGGTAGTTGTATACTTGTGAGTGTTGATGACACAGCTTTGCAACATTTGATATTCTCGTTTCAAGCATGTTTTACTCAATATAGGTCATCAAATCTCAGCTACAAGCTGTAATATCTTACTGAGATCATTTAGGACCTAAACACTTAAAACAAGTAAAACACTCTAACAGAAAATCTTATGTATGGCCGCGCAAGTCCCGGGATGCCCTAAATCACAGATAGGGAACCTGTGGCTCTTTTGATGACTACATATGGCTCTCAGATAATTATATTTATATAGCGCTTTTCTCTAGTGACTCAAAGCGCTTTACAAAGTGACACCTAATATCTAAGTTACATTTAAACCAGTGTGGGTGGTACTGGGAGCACGTGTGTAAAGTGTCTTGCCCAAGGACACAACGGCAGTGACTAGAATGGCGGAAGCGGGAATCGAACCTGAAACCCTCAGGTTGCTAGCACGGCCACTCTCCTAACTGAGCTATGCCGAGTAACCGTGTAATACTCTTCCATATGAGTAGGTGGCAGTCGGTAGCTAATTGCTTTGTAGATGCGGGAGGCAGAGTGCAGGTAAAAAGTTGTTTAATGCTTAAACCAGGGGTAGGGAACCTATGGCTCTAGAGCCAGATGACTGCATCTAGCTCTCAGATAAATCTTAGCTGACATTGCTTAACACGATAAGTAATGAATAATTCCGCTTGTAATCACAGTTTCAAAAATAACGTTCAAATCATAAAACATTCTCATGCATTTTAATCCAACCATCCATTTTCTACCGCACCTGTCCACGATGTCGCATTAATGGTAAGAAGTATTATATTTATCATTGGTTAACTTTTAAAATAACAATGTTGTTAAAAAGAATAAGATACTTATTATACTCTACAAATGTTGGTCATACTTAAAAATATGCAAATTTTGTTGTATTCAGTGTTGAAAAATGTTATGTGGCTCCTACGGAAATTCATTTTGAAATATTTGACTTTCATGGCTCTGTCAGCCAAAAAGGTTCCCGACCCCTGCCCTAAATGTTCATAACACACCCAGCCGAGTCCCATGGGGAGAGGGGATGAAAGTTGGAAAAGTCAGCAAAAGTCCCAAAAATGTTCAAAATACCTACACAGGTTCGAGTCCCACAAGTTCCGCCGCCGGCCGGGATGCCCAAGACATCCTAAACGCGCCCAGCAAAGTCCCACGGGAAGGTGGGGAGAAAAGTGAGAAAAGTGGGGGGCGGCATAGCTCGGTTGATAGAGTGGCCGTGCTAGCAATTTGAGGGTTGCAGGTTACTGCCGTTGTGTCCTTGGACAAGACACTTTACCCACCTGCTCCCAGTGCCCCCCACACTGGTTTAAATGTAACTTAGATATCGGGTGTCACTATGTAAAAGCGCTTTGAGTCACTTGAGAAAAAGCGCTATATAAATATAATTCACTTCACTTCAAATGTTCAAAAGTCCCACCCGGGTTCGAGTGAGCACTCAAACTCGAACCCGGTTGGAACTCGAACCTGGGTAGGTATTTAGATAATTTTGGGGGACTTTTGCCGACTTTTCTCATTCCCCCCCTACTTCCCCTGGGACTTTGCTGGGTGCGTTTTGGACATTTTTTGTATCCCAGTACTTGTGTGGCCGGCGGCGGGACTCGTGGGACTGGAACCCCGGGGAGGTATTTTGGACACAATTGGGACTTTTGAACATTTTGGCCGCCTTTTCCCCCTGTGTGTTTTGGACACTTGGACAAAATTAGTTTCAAGCGTATTTTACTCAAAATAGGTCATAAAATGTCATAAACAAGCTGTAGTATCTTACCGAGATCATTTAGGAGCAAAACACTTAAAACAAGTAAAAGACTCTAACATAAAATCTGCTTAGTGAGAAGAATTATCTTACCAGACAGAAAATAAGCAAATATCACCCTTATTTGAGATATTTCATCTTACTTAGATTTCAGTTTTTGCAGTGCATGCATTTCGTTTCTGGATACTCTCAAGTACAGAGGTCAGCAACCTTTATGAAACCAAGAGCTACTTCTTAGGTACTGATAAATGCGAAGGGCTACCAGTTTGATACACACTTAAAGGCCTACTGAAATGAGATTTTCTTATTCAAACGGGGATAGCAGGTCCATTCTATGTGTCATACTTGATCATTTTGCGACATTGCCGTATTTTTGCTGAAAGGATTTAGTAGAGAACATCCACGATAAAGTTTGTAACTTTTGATCGCTAATAAAAAAGCCTTGCCTTTACCGGAAGTCGCAGACGGTGACGTCACAAGGGTGAGGGCGCTGTCACGCCAAATTTCTTCCCCCCGGAAGACATTTGGCGTGACAGCCCCTCTAATGCCTGAAGGACCCCAATGAGGGCGTGATAATACCAAGTTATATGACTCTTAAATGTTACAGCTGCAAAATTAGCGAAGCAAAAATAGCTTGAAAGGTTAGCATGCTGGAATGCTAATATTTTTTCCTCACCGTTAATTTTCACCAATGACAATCAGCCAATTACGGTATAATGCTTTTAAAACAGGCAGCTGTGTGGGCTGCTTTAAGGTCCTTCCACTCTCATTGGGGTCTTTCAGGCATTAGCGGGGCTGTCACGCCAAATGTCTTCCGGGGGGAAGGTTTTTGTAGGGGGGGAAGAAATTTGGCGTGACAGCCCCTCACGTCCTCACATTGTTTATAATGGGAGCTTCCAGCAGCAAGAGCTATTCGGACCGAGAAAACAACAATTTCCTCATTAATTTGAGCGAGGATGAAGGATTTGTGGATGATGATATTAACAGCAAAGGACTAGAGAAAAAAAGTTTAAAAAAAAGGCGATTGCATTGGGACGGATTCAGATGTTTTTAGACACATTTACTAGGATCATTCTGGGAAATCCCTTATCTTTCTATTGTGTTGCTAGTGTTTTAGTGAGTTTAATAGTACCTGATAGTCGGAGAAGTGTGTCCACGGATGTGTTGACGCCAGTCTCTGAGGGAAGTCGACGTCAGCTGCATGGACGGCGCAAGCTCAGCTGATCTCCAGTAAGAGGCGACTTTTTACCACAATTTTCTCACTGAAACCTGCCTGTTGACAAGTGGTCAGGAACCATGTTCGCTTGACCGCTCTGATCCATAGTAAAGCTTCACCTCCAAGAATTTTAAACAAGGAATCACCGTGTGTTTGTGTGGCTAAAGGCTAAAACTTCCCAACTCCATCTTTCTACTTTGACTTCTCCATTATTAATTGAACAAATTGCAAAAGATTCAGCAACACAGATGTCCAATAAATTTTTTAATTGCGCGATTAAAAGAGACGACTTTTAGCCGCAAATAGTGCTGCGCTAATATGTCCTAACAGTCCATGATGTCCCGCGCACGCGTTATCATTCCGCGACATTTTCAACAAGAAACTCCGAGGAATTTAAAATTGTAATTTAGTAAACTAAAAAGGCCGTATTGGCATGTGTTGCAATGTTAATATTTCATCATTGATATATAAACTATCAGACTGCGTGGTCGGTAGTAGTGACGAGTCCCGCCTCCACCTCCAAAAAAAGAGGAATAGAAATATGTATCAATAAAAAACCTTTTATTGAACTTGTCATTCACCAGTTATTAATTTTCTGATATGTTAGCTCTGCATGGAGCAGCATTGCTTTTAAATTGTAGCCTAATAGATTAAATATTTATATGTACTATATTTACTGTTTATATTTATATATTTATTTTATAGAGTGAATTGACCATTTTCTGTTTCTGCCTATTGACAATATTGTTAGTTTATAAATACAAGGCAATGCATATTTATAAATACCGTATTTCCTTGTATAGCCGCCGGGGCGCTAATTAATTTAAAACCCCTTCTCACTTCTGCGCCTATACAAGCCATGCGGTAATAGTAAGCAGGCGCAAATAACTCTAAAATTTCTTCTCACTCCGGCACTTACCAAAGGCATGCAGTAAAAAATTTAGTGTGATGTGAGGATACCATCACAAAGGGCACATTTAATGAAATAACAAATTATCATTGTTATTATTGTCAGCACTGAAGGCTTGGCGTATCCTACAATTGAATCATGCATTTCGCCGCTTCTACCGTCTCACGGACGAGATTGGAAGGCATACTGGGTGATACAAGTTACACTGAAGGTTGTGATATAAACAAGTTCAACACTCTTGCTAATATGCGCCACACTGTGAACCCACACCAAACAAGAATGACAAACACATTTCTGGAGAACATCGGCTCTGTAACACATTATAAACGCAACATAACTATTACCCAGAATCCAATACATCCATGACTCTTAGTGCTTATATTATACACCCCCGACGCACGGAGGGGGGGGGGGGGGGGGAGTATAACATAAGCACTAAGAGTCATGGATGTATTGCATTCTGGGTAATTGTTATGTTACGTTTATAATGTGTTATAGAGCCAATGTTCTCCAGAAATGTGTTTGTCATTCTTGTTTGGTGTGGGTTCACAGTGTGGCGCATATTAGTAAGAGTGTTAAAGTTCTTTATATCACAACCTTCAGTGCAACCGGTGTGGCTGATGAACAAGAACCCTGGTTTACGCAATAATACAAGCAAAAAAATACTCTACATGCTGTGTAAATTCATTATAAATTTCAAAAGAGTAATGCAGCTCCTGTTGTCGTTGTGAAATGGGTCAAAATGGTTCTTTGAGTGATAAAGGTCGCTGACCCTGCTGCCTGCGACATTTTGAAAATGACGACAGGGGAAGTAATAGTAAGCGTTCATTAATTAATTTGGGAAGCAAGTCTGACCCGGCAGCAGTTCTAGGCAGGCGCACATTGCATGCCCGGCGGCAATTCAAGGAAATACGGTTTTTGAGATACGGTAATAAGCTTAGGCCTATAATTGCTGTAGTATGGCCTAGTGATATATCACTAGGATTAAATAGGAAACTAACACTGTAGTGTTCATTTCCTATTTTATCCTACAGCAAGAACAGAAGAGATTTTGAAAATAATATAAACGGGTCCAAAATGGACCCGGGCCGGATGAGCCAGGGTTGTTATGAGTCCGTTGCTGGTCCGCGGCGGATGTACGTGCGGTATGTGCGGATCCAGCTCTGCGACCCGCCTCCGTGGCGGTTCAGTTCCTGAAGGCAAGTGGACCCCGATACGGGACCGTTTCGCGGGTCCGTTCCTCAAAGCGCGGTACCTCTGTTTTTGCTGTGTGGGTTGTTGACGTGAACAGAATAAAGGAGTTTTACCACTTTGAGACGCACAAAACATGACACAAAAATCAACGTATATGAAAGAATTCGAACAGCAAAAATCATTTTCGAAAAATGAATTATAAGCCTGATACGCACGTGTATTTAATTACGGCAATCTAAACACCAATACGTCACCCGAGTAACTATGATGAATACAGCAGCACTTTAAACAATTAAATATTTAGATGCACTAAAAATATTGTAACCTATTTTTATGGTTTGCCTCTTTGTTATGTTTAGTTCCTGTTATACAGTATATGCCTTGAGCTCTTACTTTGAAGGTAGATAGAACGGAAATGATGTCATTTTAGAGCGGAGTGGAAGGTTTTTGAAAGGAACGAAAATAAAGTGGTTCTCGTGTGAAACTGGAGCCTCCGTGTTTTTTTTTTTGGCACATATCCTGTTATTGTGTTGAAACGAGGACGTTTCTCTTTGTAGGAGGGGCGGTATGTAACCTATTTTTATGGTTTGCCTCTTTGTTATGTTTAGTTCCTGTTATACAGTGTATGCCTTGAGCTCTTATTTTGAAGGTAGATAGAACGGAAATGGTGTCATCTTAGAGTGGAGCGGAAGGTTTTTGAAAGGAACGAAAATAAAGTGGTTCTCGTGTGAAACTGGAGCCTCCGTGTTTTTTATTTCGTAGTGTGATACAGTTTAAGCGATTTATATAAACCCTCGGTTACACTATTTTAATGTTTTTGAATGGAGCTGTAAATTATTTTAGATACTATCGCAAACCATCAAATGACGTTAAATAGTCAATTGCTTTTATTTTGATATAAACGAAAAGACGGAAAACGGAAGTTGCTGACGTTTGGCGCGTGCGCAAACGGATCGGGCACCTCAACGTCTCAAAGAAAAAAAACGGCCATGTCTGTATTTACATTTCCGTTTGTGCTAAACAATGTTATGTATTATGTATGTTTGATTAAAAAGAATAAAAAATAAAAAAAAACTTCCCCCTTTACTGCATTAATTAATTCTATTGGTCAAAGTTGCTCTATGAAAAAAGGCACTGAAGTAAAATATGTGCTTAAAATACAATTCAAGTATTGTATTTTCGGTAGTGTAACATTTTAAAGGCCAGTAAGTATTGAATGTACTGATGTTTAATGTATTTTATTTTTTATTGTATGCTTTTATTGTCCTAACTTTTCCACCTGCAGATTGAAAGCATTTATTTTTGTGAACATGAATGTGTTGTTTACACATTGCCCTTGTTCAATAAACTAAAACTAAACTATTGTGTGTTTGCATGAGTCCACTTATTTAGTCTGAAAAAAATATTAATTATAACTGTAAGCACATTAAAAAAAAAAAAAGAAAGCATGCACATGCAAGAAGACTGAATTCTTGCAAAAACGGTAAAAAACTATATATGTATATGTGTGGATATATCACACACTTATGTATATACAGCTATGGATATACATAATTGTATAAATACATTTATTCATATACATATATATATATATACATATATATATATATATATATATATATATATATATGTATGTGAGGGAAAAATCACAAGACTACTTCATCTCTACAGAACTGTTTCATGAGGGGTTCCCTCAATCATCAGGAGATTTTAATGGAAGCATTCACATACAATGGTTTGTATAGGGCACAGAGTGGGTGGGTACAGGCAGGCGTAGGGGCGTGGTGATTGGCTCATGTGTTACCTAGGAGGTGTTTCCGTCTGTGACGGCATGTTGATATGATTTCACTGCGCTTGTTGAGGGATGACAGGTCTGGGAGATTATATAATAAACAGTTTCTCTTTTACGCATAGGTTGTATCTTTTATTACCACTGTTGTAAGGTGTGCTGGATGCAAGAATTTGACATGTTATTGAATATTCAACATTATTGTCTTTGAGGTTCCAAATGTGCTTGCTGAGTTCTGTAGAATTCCGCAAGGTCTGGTTTCTAAAGGAGGCCTTGTGATTATTCCATCTGGCTTTAAACGCTCCTTTGGTTAATTCTACGTACGTGTCGGATGTGCTATATTCAATAACATGGCAAATTCTTGCATCCAGCACACCTTACAACAGTGGTAATATAAGATGCAACCTATACTTAAAAGAGAAACTGTTTATCATATATCATCCAGACCTGTCATCGCTCAACAAGCGCAGTGAAATCGTTTTAACATGCCGCCACAGACGGAAACACCTCCTAGGTAACACATGAGCCAATCACCACACCCTACGCCTGCCTGTACCCACCCACTCTGTGCCCTATATAAACCATTGTATGTGAATGCTTCCATTAAAATCTCCTGATGATTGAGGGAACCCCTCATGAAACAGTTCTGTAGAGATGAAGTAGTCTTGTGATTTTTCCCACACCTACATATTGCGCTCTACCATGGTATCGACCACTATTCTCTGGATAATCCAATCAAGACATATATATATATACATATATATATATATGTGTGTGTGTTTGTGTTTGTATGGATACATACATACATATATACAGATAATATAAATATAATTAAATTCACGGTGTCCCGATATGTTTTCACTTTTGTTTTGGTCAATACCAATATTGATTGATATGATATCAGCAGGAATCATACATACTTGTGTTATTTAGTAGTGCGGAATGTTAGCAAAGGTTGGATCAAGTGAAATGAGTCAAAGGGAGAACAATGGTAGCTATGAAAAACATTTACCTATTTAATAACTGTCTGGAATGGGCTCATGCTGTTTTTAAGTTGAAGTGGGGTGGTATTTTTTTTAAAAATTGTGGCGACACCTACTGGCCACAATAATTCATGAAGTTAAGCTCATGATGCAGTAGGTTGAATGACGCGGACACGTTTGTTACTGTATACTTTCTAATTCTGTAATTGAGTAAAATGCAACTATGATTATTTCATCCTTGCTTATATTGACATATGTGCTGTTTTATTGTTCAATGATTATTACCTACGTCTAGCTTGTGTGCGATTGTGTGCTTAGCTGTTGTGTAGCTGCTAGTGGCCTATAGCCTAGCATGTTTACCTTTTGAAAATGACTTGACTAAAATATGAGAAATTGTGTGCTTATTTGAGGACATTTAGATGATAACTGGCTGTCCAGCTTTGCACAAGTAAACAAGCTGCAGGACTGATTGTATCGCACATGATATCACACACAAGTAAACACTCTGCAGGAGTGCTTGTATCGGACATGATTTCACACACAAGTAAACACTCGGCAGGACTGCTTGTATCGCACATGATATCATACACGAGTAAACACTTCAGGACCGCTTGTATCGCACATGATATCACACATGATATCACACACAAGTAAACACGCTGCAAGACGGCTTGTATCGCACATTATATTGCACACAAATATTTAAATATATAATAATATAGATATTTAATTAATGTATTTTTTTTTTAAGTGTCTGTTTTCTCAGTACATGTATCCTTATCCTTTATCCTGTTTCCCTATCAAATGAATAAATAAATATAACAAAAAATATATATATACAAATCAATAAAACATGTGTACATAAATATAAAAACACCCGTCCTCATCCTTTTGGTTTTCAGCTGCATGTCAGAAAAGTTTGTAATAAACGATGACTCAGCAGACAGAGAAAAAGTGGATAATTAAACAAAAGTGTGACAACTTGTTTAAGAGCGAACAAACAACACAAGACCACACAGACTTTGTCAAAGTTATTATTGTAGAATACTTTGATGTATTTTTTTTTTTCTTTCATACAGACATAAAAGGTGTTGGACTTTAATTCCCGATAAATTATCTTAGATTTCCATACAGTTTTAGTCTACAGTATACAGGTGTGTTCTTTCTCATATATAGATATTTATTTGTTTAAATAACAGGCAGGTAACTCTTTAATATATTCAATAGTCTTTATGGTTGTATTTTTTTTTTTTTGGTCTTTTTTTTTTGTCATTTCAGAACAGTTTCGGCTGTATTTTCTGTCAGCAGAACATTGTGCAAGAAGGAGGGGGGGGGGGGGTGATATACAACGTAATGTTTCATGGATAAATGTAAAATCTGTCATTTCTCCCCTTGCAGCAGATCTAAAAGAGCAGCCTAAACAATGCCCATGATGCATTGCACTCCTGCAGTCTCTAGCTCCGTGGTCCAGCCTCAATTCGCTCCGGTCCTCTCCGATTTTACGAGTCGACGCCTCGGGCTCTTCTTGTTCCGGCTGACAGAAAACACAGCCACCAGGAAAAAAAAAAAAAGGAAAAAAAAAAACGCTCGGGGGAATGTGCGACAACTTGTTTTTCCGTCGGCGGTTGGGGGGAAGGGCGGAGACGGTAACCATGGTGATATAATACAAGCGCTCCAGTTTTCAGTTTTTTGTTGTTGTTGTTGTTATACCTCTTCTTAGAAAAAGCAAAAAGGGCCGAGAAAAAAGAAGAGCGTTAAAAAAATAAAAAAAAAGTACCTGGAAATGAAGAGTTTGCACATTTGGGGGCGAGATCTGTACAGAACCATTCCGACACTTCGGGGTAAATATTTTCTCCCTCACATTCTGTTTCGCCGTGGAACGCATGATTGGATGCAAATGTCGGAAACTGGACAGTCTAATTTACAACACGGTGTAATTTTTTTTTCTTTTCTTCATCGGTGTGTGACACTTGAACAGGTGTGTGTGTGTGTGTGTGTGTAAATGTTGGCAGCGCACGGTAGCCTAAATGATGGACCTACACATAAAGAGTGACATTAATGATACCCATAATGCATGCTTCAAAACAGACAGCAACACAATGGCCGGGCGGCGGCGGCGGCGGCCGTGATGGATGGCGAGCATTCGAGAAGACGAGAGTTCTGTACAGTTAAAGACGTTCCCAGAGAGCCTGAAACACGACGAGCAGGACAGTTTTTGCATGTGTCGGCGTTCCTTTCTAATCTGGGTTACACGAGACGACACGTCCACCGGTTGCATATTGTCTGCCCTTGTCTTTTTCTGATGGGGGGACAGCTCAGGAAGTCGACAGGGGGAGGGGGAGATGTGTTGTGGGGGGGGAGAGGGGTGGGCTTGGGGGATTGCATCGCGTTGCAGCGCGCGCACACACACACACACACACACACACACACACACACACACACACACACACACACACACACACACACTGTGCAGACACTCGTGTTTGTTGGCGGAATGAACTCGGCGACATGTCAAGCATGTGTGATATTTTTTTCAGCATCAACCCAAATACAGCATTTGAGCTCCCGGGGGACCCAAACGGGTCCCGGTCATAATAATGTTGAAAAATAGCCAAATACATTTTTAGCAACTCGTCGTCCACCGTGACAACGCCGGTATTTACACCCCCCCACACCCCTCATTCCTGCATGTGACTGAAGAAATGAAGGAAGGGAGCGGGACAATCCGGGACTACACAACCACTAGGTGGCATCTCTGAGCAGATAATACTGAATCATCTCTTTCAGACTTTGGCGCATTCTTCACGCCACTTGAAGTGAGGGGTGAGGCAAAAACTCACGAGCTTTAGGGCAAACCAAGGCACACTCCTTCAGTTACGCCTTTAAAGAGCCATTTTAAATATGTAAATATGTTGACTTTGGACTTTTTTAGTAGGGATGCACAATATTGTTTTCACAAGATAATAACACAAGGTCCATTTTTGTCGTTTTAAACAAAAAACATTTTTAAGACAGGATTTTGGTTTAAATTTTGTGAACTGTTTTTTTTTTTTACATCAAATTTTGCTGACAATTTCATTGAAAATTCAGTGTAGAACAGGGGTCTCAAACTCAATTTATCTGTGGGCCACTGGATGCAGAGTCTGGGTGAGACTAAGAAATATTTCTTACAAAAAATGTTGCATACTCCTCAGCATGTCTAGTTGTATAATGACCTTTCGAATTGTGCAAATAAGACACGTTGAGGTGCAAATGTGCTCAACAAAGAAATATCGCATCCCCCACTTTTCCTGGAGTTCTCTTCACTGCAGGCTTTGGAAAATACACATTTGGGGTTGTGGAATATATTAGTATTTAGCTGACGCACGGAGAACAATGTTAATTCCGCAATGTGTCTCGTTCCGCTTTTCCTCCTTACGGCGGTCGGAGGATAATAGCCGGTAAATTAGCGAGCGCAAAAAAGTGTTATCCAGCGTCATACAGAAATATATGTAGTGTTAATCGTTTGAGGCAATGCAAATTAAACAATAAAAAAAACAAACAACGGTTTGAATTAGTTCAGGTTATCGGGAACTGTTATTAATGACGGACAGGTGTTGCGGTGTGACTGCAGCCAGGCACGTAAGAAATCCCTCATATCCATGGCAACGTCTCTGTCGCGTTCACTCATTTGCCGCTTTTCCACTAATGCAGAGGTAGGCAACCCAGAAAGCTGAAAGGGCCATTTTCGACCCAAATAACACAGCAGTGTCAAGCGCCATTCTTATAAAACTCGCGGGCCGCACTAACATTAAACTTTCATATTAAGGTGGGGGCCGCAAAATAACGTCCCACGGGCCGCAATTGGCCCCCGGGCCGTGTGTCTGGGACCCCTGGTGTAGAATGTCCGTGCAGAAATATTCGTTGCTTCAAAACTAATCTCATTGGATGCTTCTGAGACAGTCTACTGAATTTTTATGCACTGAATTTAAAAAAACGTAATTGTTCGGCACTGAAATTTTATACCTTGAATTTTGTTTTACACTGAATTTTTTTACATTGAAGTTTTATACCCTGAATTTTGTTTTACTCAGATTTTTTTTTACACTGAATTTTTCTGCACCGTATATAATTCTTTGACAGTGAATTTTTATACCCTACATTTTTTTTTACACAGAATTTTTTGATACTCGATTTTAAAACAGATTTTTTTATATACTGAATTTTTATATGCGGAATTTTGTTTTACACATATTTTTTTGGACACTGAATTTTACACTGTGTAAAACAAACTTCTAGGTATAACAATTCAGTGTAAAAAAAAAATCAGTGTTTTAAAATTCAATGTATAAACATTCAGTTTTTTAACATTCAATGTATGTTTTAAAATTCAGTGTGCCCACACATTTTTAGTCAGTAAAATTAGTCACCATGCTATGATGTAAAAATGTATGTTTATAAATTTCAAACACCAAACATTGAACACCAAACACATTCAGTGTAAAAAAAAAGCCTTTGTAATAAAAACATAAATTAACTTCCTGTTTCCGAAGACTGATATGCATTATTTTTTGGGGACTGTAGATTTAAGCTTCCTTTGTGCGCACTTTGCTTCGCAACTAAGGTTTGATGTGTTGAAGTGTGATGTTTGTAGAACTTTCAACTCGAAAAGCATGCACAGAGTGTAGAAGTCCCACACAATCGACGCTATGTTTGTTTACAATAAGCTCGGGGAGGTTTACTAACTTCCTGCACTGTAGGAGTAAAGGAGCGCTTGATTTTCTCACCTTAATACCCATACAGCATAGTAAATGTAATCTCACCACATTTTGGAGCATATTTTTTTTGTTATGGAATTGATCAACATTAATTCAGAATTCCTCAAAGCAGCCCGAGCATTATATGTCCAATATTCATCTCGCACACGGCGGCGTTCACTTGTAACATTTTTTAAGACTTGGATGGAGTCAAACATTGACGCACATCATTATTATCATCATATTATTCCCAGCCGGGCGGCAAAGAAAGGCCAAGACAAAGATTTTGTGTTTAAAGAGAGCGTCAAACTCCTAACAGTAAAAAAAAAAAAAAAATCCTGAATCCAGACGGTGATCCGTATCAGCCCCAAAATGTAACCACTTGTTCCTTATTTTATTTCTGAAAGTTTCATGCAAATCCGCCCATAACCCCGTAGAAGACTGAAAGACGTGGAGTGAACCCTCTTGTCAGTCAGCCACCATATTTGTCTCTGTGGGTGTAGGCGGGGCCACACACAGAAGTTGAAGATCAGGCAAGGTGACGTAGTAGAAATGATCCGTATCAGCCTCAACATTGAATCAGTTGTTCCTTTTCCCATTTTGGAATCTTTGAGCACCTAACGATTCCAACCCTCTGTGGAGCGACGATTCGATTCAGAATTCATTCAAACCGGTTCTCACGATGTAGTATTTGTTATGATAATTATAATCAAACTTTTCAAAAGAGGTTACTGGTTAGAACAACTCTCTTTGGTTGAATGAAGGTGGTCTAAAAATGTCTTTAAAAATGTATCATTGTAATAATAATAATAAAAAAAAAATTACATTATATTTTTTGTTTTATATATAGTTTTGGAATGTAGGAATCAATTTAGAATCAGCATCAATAAGAACTGCAATTTGGATGTGAATCTATTTTTTGTGCACCCCAACTAACTAACTAACTGCCACGACTACATATAATGAGTAAAAGACGCTTCAGTGAGCGTGTGGCACACACACTGGCTGTATTGACGCTGTGCTGTATTAAAAAAAGCCATTCAATTTGGCCTGCAAATAAAATGAATAGCTAGCAAATATAAACAATTTTTTTCAAGCAAATTGTAAACAGGAAATAAAGAAAACGTACCTTAGTTGGCGCTAAAACATCAAAATGATGAAATAAGCTCTTATTGATAACAGCAGCTATGAGGTTTTTTTTTTCTGAAAGTGACACCCACATTGCGGCATCGATGGAGACACGACTTGTTTGGTTTTTGGGTGTAGTTCTGTGCTTTGGGTTTGCTTCCTGTCTGGCGCTCTTATTTCACTCCCACTTCCTGTTTTGTGCGCAGTAGCTTGCAGCAACTTCACAAAAAGGGGAAATGGGCGCAAAATAAGAGCGTGAAACAGGAAGCAGACCCAAAACACAGGAAGTACACCCAAAAACCAAAGAATTGTCCATTGATGCGTCAGTAGCGCTAGATTTAACAGTTAAAAAAAAAAAACAACGATCGGAATTTATTGAGAGTTAAAATAAACATTCTGGCCTCACGTCCTTGGTTTGCTCTGCAAGTCGCGCGCACACGGTCACACTCGTGGCCTTCAGCTGTAAAGAAATTAAATATGATCATGTCCAACTCATTTTATGTCGTCCTCTTTGGGGGCGGGGCCTGTTTGCGATGGCGGTGACCCCGATGGCATGTGAGCAGGTGAGTGCATGTGCGTCTTAAAGGGCCGTCGTATGTGCGTTGTGACCTGATGCCGTTTAAAGGGATAACGCTTCGCCAGCACTCATCTATTTTTTTTTTTTTTGTTTTTGTTTTTTTTGCACCCTCCCAAAGGAAAAACCATGAAGCAAAGCAAAGTTTGGAGGGTGGGGGAAAGAACGTCGAAAATGAGGAACGGTCGAGACGCTGAACATCGATTCTGCATATGCATCGGCCCAATGTGCTGCATATACCTGTATGTGTGACTCACACACACACCATACAGACATACATACACGTACATCATATTAAGTGGAGAAGTATCGGCAACTGATGACAATTTTTAGGTTTTCGCTTAAAAACAAACAAACATTCGTACATAAATATACTGTATGTCAGGGTTCCCCAAACTTTTTGACCCGGGGGCCGCATATATATATATATATATATATATATATATACAGTGGGGCAAAAAAGTATTTAGTCAGCCACCGATTGTGCAAGTTCTCCCACTTAAAATGATGACAGAGGTCTGTAATTTTCATCATAGGTACACTTCAACTGTGAGAGACTGAATGTGAAAAAAAAATCCAGGAATTGACATTGTAGGAATTTTAAATAATTTATTTATAAATTATGGTGGAAAATAAATACTTGGTCAACCATTCAAAGCTCTCACTGATGGAAGGAGGTTTTGGCTCAAAATCTCACCATACATGGCCCCATTCATTCTTTCCTTAACACGGATCAATCGTCCTGTCCCCTTAGCAGAAAAACAGCCCCAAAGCATGATGTTTCCACCCCCATGCTTCACAGTAGGTCTGGTGTTCTTGGGATGCAACTCAGTATTCTTCTTCCTCCAAACACGACGAGTTGAGTTTATACCAAAAAGTTCTATTTTGGTTTCATCTGACCACATGACATTCTTCCAATCCTCTGCTGTATCATCCATGTATCCATTTTGGTATAAACTCAACTCGTCGTGTTTGGAGGAAGAAGAATACTGAGTTGCATCCCAAGAACACCATACCTACTGTGAAGCCTGGGGGTGGAAACATCATGCTTTGGGGCTGTTTTTCTGCTAAGGGGACAGGACGATTGATCCGTGTTAAGGAAAGAATGAATGGGGCCATGTATCGTGAGATTTTGAGCCAAAACCTCCTTCCATCAGTGAGCGCTTTGAATGGTTGACCAAATACTTATTTTCCACCAAAATCTAAAAATAAATTATTTAAAATTCCTATAAAGTGAATTCCTGGATTTTTTTTTCACATTCTGTCTCTCACAGTTGAAGTGTACCTATGATGAAAATTACAGACCTCTGTCATCATTTTAAGTGGGAAAACTTGCACAATCGGTGGCTGACTAAATACTTGTTTGCCCCACTGTATATATGTGATATCACGTCATCGTTGGAAAATGCATTTTTAGACAATGTGATTTGCCTGAGCGACAAGGAGAATCCGACAGTAACAAGCAACAAGCGGTAGAAAATGGATTAGAAAGGACAGATTTGGAAAAAAAACAAAAACATTTAACTTGGGACTTCCCGCGGGCCAGATCTCGAACGCTGGCGGGCCGTAGTTTGGGGACCACTGCTGCAAGTCCTTCCAATACCGGTAAGCTTAATGAGAGACGCCGAACCTCGGTTCTGCATATGCATCGGCCCAATTTATCGTGTATAAGTGTGTGTGAGTGTGTGAACTACACACACACTTACATGTACATCATTTTAGTATCGGTGACTGATATGACAAGTTTTAAGTTTTCGCTTAAAAAACAACAATATATTAATACATTTATATCCTTCCTTTACCTGTAAGGCTTAATGAGGATTGGTCGAGACGCCGAACATCGGTTCTGCATTTGCATCGCCCAATGGGTCGCGTATAAATGTATGTATGTGAATCAAACACACATACATGTATATCATATAATTTTTGATGACTAACATGACAAGTTTTAGGTTTTCGCTTAAAAAACAACAACACATTCATGGCTACATGTACTGTGTATGCTTAACGAGGAGCGTTCGAGACACCCAACACCAGTTCTAGATATACGTGTGTGTGTGTGTGTGTGAATCACACATACACACACACATACACATGCATCATATCATGTGGGAAAGTATTGGTGACTGTTACGACACGTTTTTTGTTGTAGCTTCAAAAAAATAACATCGTATTTCCTTGAATTGCCGCCGGGCATGTAATATGCGCCTGCCTTGAATTACTGCCGGGTCAAACTCGCTCCCCAAATTCATTAGCGCATGCTTACTTTTACCGCCGGGTCAAATTCGTTACGTCGCGAGCGTCGCTTCTCCCGTCGTCTTTTTAAAAATGGCGAAAGAGCTTTATTTTCTTTTACTATGTGTAAACCCGGGGTCTTGTTCCACAGCCATACAGATCACACTGATGGTTGTGATATAAAACAACTTTAACACTCTTAGTAATATGCGCCACACTCTGTGAACCCACACCAAACTAGAATGACAAACACATTTCGGGAGAACATTGGCTCTGTAACACATTATAAACGCAACATAACACTTACCCAGAATGCCATGCATCCATGACTCTCGGCTATATTATACACCCCGCTAGCACCAAACCCCGCTCCCCCTCTCCGTGCGTCGGTTGAGATGGGCGGGGTTGGGGGCGCGTGTATAATATAGCCAAGAGTTATGGATGCATGGCATTCTGGGTAAGTGTTGTGTTGCGTTTATAATGTGTTACAGAGCCGATGTTCTCCAGAAATGTGTTTGGTGTGGGTTCCCAGAGTGTGGCGCATATTAGTAGGAGTGTTAAAGTTGTTTATATCACAACCATCAGTGTAAAAGGTATGGCTGTTGACCAATTATGCATTGCAATCTCGTATGAGAAGCAGTGAAATGCATGTGTCTGGCTGGTACGCAGATAGCATGGTGTAAAAATGGGTGCAATGACATGTTGTAGAGCAGTAGTCCCCAACCACCGGGCTGCGGCAGCAGAAAAAGTTTTTATTAATTTTAGTTTTTTATCACACTCCATTTTTTACGGCATGCTATTGGTATGCGCAGGGGTGAGAAGAGGTTTTAAAATGATTAGCGCCTGCTTACTTTTACTGCATGCCTTGAATAAGCGCAGGAGTGAGCAGAGGTTTTAAATTAATTAGCGCCCCGGCAGCTGTTCAAGGAAATACGGTATACTAAATGGAAAATAATTGTCTGGAATTGGGTCTTTTTCTAACAAGTTTCTGGTTTTGTAACCCCTCCTACCCATAAGAGACAACACACGCGCAGTGAGAGAGAGAGAGAGAGAGAGAGAGAAAGAGAGAGAGAGAGAGAGAGAGAGAGGAAATCAAAGAAATATCATGCGGGGGTGACAGACGATGAGTTAAAGCTTGAACGATTGGACGACGAGCGGATCATTGCGGCGTCATGGCAACCACATGTGACCAATAGAAACGCGGGAGAGAGTGGTCCCCATGCCGCCCTGTAGCCCCAAACCCACAGCTCGTTACCTGGAGGGGTGGAGGGTCAAGGTGAGGTTGGGGAAGGGGGGTGGGGGCGGTGGTGGTGTCGTCATGGAGATCTAGGAGCAGCCATTGTCCTCCCGCATGTCCGCCCTGTCGAGCGATTGGATGGAAATGTCACATGTGCGTCCTCCCTGTCCTCCCCGCCCAGTCATAAGGTGGTCTCCACACAGTACAGGTGGGCCAGGTGAGGGCCGGGGGGATTCCCCAACCGGTCCCTGCCGCAGTGTCGATGGTGGCAATGATGGGGACGGTAGTTGCCGGGGGCAACTACCGTGTTGTTGTTGTTGTTCCGGTTGCATCGGGTCACGGGGAGGCTTTGCTGGCGGTACGGGCGGGCGGGGCGGCTGCGGGACGCAGGCTGGGACTGGGCGGGCGGGGGCGGCGGCTTGCGAAGGGCCGGGTGCACGTGCTGGTATCTGCTGAGCTCGGACTCGTCGTCCACGTCTGTGTCGTCGATCAGCGGGATGTTGTGGATGAGGTCGTTGATGAGGAACTCCGGGTGGGCCATGAAGTTGTGGATGGAGTTGCGGGACTCTGGCTTCTCCCGGCCCTCGTACAGAGAACTACGGAACGCTTTCACCACCCGCATCTGCCGATGGGCGGGGAGGGAGGACGCCACAAGAAAGAGAGAAGAGCAAGTCAGAAGGAGGAAGTGGAAGACAGCCGAGGGGTAACCATGGAGACGGACCGGTCTCCTCCGGGAGACGCGCACACAGACAGGAAGACAGGCACTCAGGGCAAGGTGGCTTATGGGTGACGTCGCCGTAAAAAACAATCAGCAGATTTTACGGCAAAAACCTGCCAAAAGTTTACTGGAAAAAGTACCGTGGTTTTTACAGTGGATTAAAAATTGTATCATTGTTCTTTTTGAGGGATAATTTTGCCTATTTTTGTAAAACCATCAAATCGTCTTTTCACAGTGCATTACTGTAAATGGAAATACGGCGTCCTTTAAAGGCCTACTGAAACCCACTACTACCCACCACGCAGTCTGATAGTTTATATATCAATGATGAAATATTAACATTGCAACACATGCCAATACAGCCTTTTTAGTTTACTAAATTGCAATTTTAAATTTGCCGGGAGTTTCTTCTTCAAATCTTCGCGTAATGATGACGTGTACGCGTGACGTCACGGACTGTTAGGAAATAAGAGCGCTGCGCACACACAGCTAAAAAGTAGTCTGCTTTAACCGCATAATTACACAGTATTTTAGACATCTGTGTTGCTGAATCTTTTGCAATTTGTTCAATTAATAATGGAGAAGTCAAAGGAGAAAGATGGAGTTGGTAAGCTTTAGCCTTTAGCCGCACAAACACACGCTGATTCCTTGTTTAAAATTCCCGAAGGTGAAACTTTACTATGGATCAGAGCGGTCAAGCGAACATGGATCTCGACTGAATGTCAACCATCAGTTTTCGGTGAGAAAATTGTGGTAAAAAGTCGCTTCTTACCGGAGATCAGCTGAGCTTGCGCCGTCCATAAAGCTACCGTCGACTTCCCTGAGACACTGGCGTCAAGACACCCGTGGATACACCCTTCCGACTATCAGGTACTATTAAACTCACTAAAACACTAGCAACACAAGAGAAAGATAAGGGATTTCCCAGAATTATCCTAGTGAATGTGTCTAAAAACATCTGAATCCGTCCCAATGCAATCGCGTTTTTTTTTTACACTTATTATATATATTTTTTTCGAGTCCGTCGTTATCAATATTCTCAAACACGAATCTTTCATCCTTGCTCAAATTAATGGGGAATTTGTCGTTTTCTCGGTCCGAATTGCTCTTTTTGCTGGAGGCTCCCATTAAAAACAATGTGAGGAGCCATCAACGGGTGACGTCATCGTCTGCGACTTCCGGTAAAGGCAGGGCTTTTCTGTTAGCGACCAAAAGTTGCGAACTTTATCGTGGATGTTCTCTACTAAATCCTTTCAACAAAAATATGGCAATATCGCAAAATGATGAAGTATGACACATAGACTGGAGCTCCTATCCCCGTTTGAATAAGAAAATCTCTTTTCAGTAGGCCTTTAAATTGTTACATGAAAATTTTGTCAACTGAGTTTTTGTTTTATGTAAACTATACGCTCATGTTTTCACAACTTATTACTGTAAACGGAAAACTTATGTAATTTTACTGTAACATTCTGGCAACTGAGCTGTCATTTTATGTCAAATCTACAGTCGCTTTTACAGTGCATTGCTGTAAAAAGAACAACTTACCACTGTTATTTTTACTGTAAGAATTTGTCAACTAGACTGACAGTTTTTAACGTAAGATCCGCAGCCGTTTTTACAGTACATTACTGTAAATGGAACAACAATCTTTTTTACATGTTTACAGTAAAATTCTGGCAACGCCGCTGCCGGTTTTAATAAATGTTAAATACACGGTTTTTGTTTTTACAATTATTGTAAATAGAAAAATTTATCACTGGTATTTTTACAGTAAAAAAAATCTGTCAACGTAAAATCTACGGTCGTTGTTTTCACAGTGCATTACTGTAAATTGAAAAACGGTTATTTTTAACATTTTTACAGTCAAATTCTGGCAACATCGCTGCCGGGTTTTAAAACGTAAAATATACAAATGTTGTTTTTACAGTGCATTATTGTAAATAGAAAAATGTATCAATGTTATTTTTACAGTAAAAAAAACTGTCAACGGAAATGCAAGTTTTGTTTTACGTAAAATCTACGGTCGTTGTTTTCACAATGCACTACTGTAAATTGAAAAACGGTTATTTTTAACATTTTTACAGTCAAATTCTGGCAACATCGCTGCCGGGGTTTAAAATGTAAAATATACAAATGTTGTTTTTACAGTGCATTACTGTAAATAGAAAAATGTATCATAGGAAAATGTACAGAAAAAAAAACTGTCAACGAAATGCAATTTTGTTTTACGTAAAATCTACGGTTGTTGTTTTCACGGTGCACTACTGTAAATTTGAAAATAGTTATTTTAAACTTTTTACAGTCAAATTCTGGCAACTCAGCTTCCATTTTTTTTTAAATGTAAAATATCGTGATTTTTGCAGTGCGTTACAGTAAATAAAAAAGCGTCAATGTTATTTTTTACAGTAAAAGCAATTTTCAACAGAGATATATGTTTTTATTACGTAAAATCTTTTGTTTTCACAGTGCATTACTGTAAGGAGGAAAACTTAAGCTTATTCTTACTGTAAATATCTGGCAGATGAGCGGCCAGTTTTTAACGTAAGATCTTCAGTCGTTTTCACAGTGCATTACATAATATTAATTACTTGAATTAAAATTAATTCAAATACATTTTTTACCGTAATTTTTTTGTAAAATGTAAAACATACAGGCTTTGTTTTTACAGTGCATTACTGTAAATTATAAATTACTGTAAATTATAAACAGCAGCTGGGGGAAGATGACCAATGTTTTTTTTTGTGTGTTTGACAATAACATGATGAATATTTCAGTGTAATGCATCATGTTTGGGTTTGTTATAAAGAATACACAAAAAACATTTTGTGTCAACAATGATACAACTTCAAAATCCTACATGGAAATTGGTTTTCTATATATTTTTGTTCTGAAGGACCAATAAAAGCTCCAGTTTCAAATGATTGGAATGTTCTGTCAATGATTTAGTGCTTTAGGCTTTAAAAGTCAAAAGTCATTTCGCTTCGAGTACAGACGGAGACCACCTGATCTTGTGTGCCGACAAATGGAATAAAATAAAATAAAGTGTTTAGAAATGAGTTTGTTGTCGACACACAATGATGTCAGTTCTTGCACACCAAACAGACCTTGCAGCAGACACCTCACCAAACACACACTCGGCGTGCTTGTGTGTGTGTGTGTGTGCGGTGCAACACTCGCTCTGCCGACACACACACACACGTGAAGCTGATTGTCAGGCACAGATGGAGAAGAAAGCAGGAACAGTGAGTTAGGTTAATGCAATTGGATAAGAAAACAGGAAGTGATCTCACACACATGCACAGGGAGCAAAAGTCAGGTTTCTCCACGTTGTGAACTCAGTTTTGGACATCTGCATGCATTGGAACATAAAGTTAGGCACTGTGAGCGTGGAGTCAAGTCAGTTAGCGTCACAACACACACACACACACACACACACACTTGCTAAATGTCCTGCACACATGCAGAAGCGAGAGTCAGGGTGACGCTGATGAGAAAGGATGCTGCGGCACATCAAAGGAAAATCTTGCAAATAAAGAAGCAACCACGTCGTGGCGAATCAACAGGTTCGAAGAGCGTGTGATTGGTTAGATTCTTCCAAATAAGCGGGGGCTGCTTCCAAGTCAGCCCGGGGCGACACACCACACACACACATGCACGCACGCACGCACGCACGCACGCACGCACGCACACACACACACACACACACACACACACACACACACACACACACACACACACACACACACACACACACACACACACACACACACACACACACACACACCAGAGTGAGGTCCATGAGTGTATCATCATGCAAAAAGCGGGCGCTCCATGCACCCTACCCTCCAGCCCAAACTGAGGAGAAGCAGTCTGAGCTGCAAGAGAAGGAGACGCTTGAGTGCAAAAGTATAGAGACAGGCACAGGCGCGTGCGCGTAGAGACGCTTTGGCCAGAGGCACCGGCGACCGGGCTTTCGCAAAGAGTGCCGAATGGGTTGGCGTCGATGGTGCGCTTGGCCAAACAAGGGAGCGGGCGACTCGGGCGACTCGGGCGTATGTGGCAGACGGACAGACGGACAGACGGACGGTCAAGCAGTAGTTTCAGTGCTTTTCTGTTTTTCCAAAGAGCCTGTCGGACAGCAGAAAAACATCTCATGCAGACTGAGAAGGTTTCAGAATATTACTTTCTCACTTTGGCTTTCATTTGGGCCCTGCATTGGTAAGAGTAAACTTTCGAGTATATGTCGCCCCCTGGAGGTCACTGCTGAGTTGCCCCCACCCTAATTGATTAACGCTACCAAGATTGAGGCACTTGGAGGTTGAGGCTGCTTTGTGGAAAAGAAAAATGCTGATGGGAAAAACGTGCAACATGAATGCAAAGAAAAGCTATGAGGTAGATGATTTGTTACTTGCTCAGAGTTACGCCTATTAAGATATTTTTAAGACTATAAAGCGCACCGGAATACAAGCCGCGCCGGACTATAAGCCGCACCCACCAAATTGCTATCCCCGCCCCTATATGTAAGCTGCACTTGGCTATAAGCTGCATCCGCTAAATCAGGGGTCACCAATGCGGTGCCCGTAAGGACCAGATGAGTTGCCCGCTGGCCTGTTCTAAAAATAGCTCAAATAGCAGCACTTACCAGTGAGCTGCCTCTATTTTTTCAATTTTATTTATTTACTAGTAAGCTGGTCTCGCTTTGCTCGACATTTTTAATTCTAAGAGAGACAAAACTCAAATAGAATTTGAAAATCCAAGAAAATATTTTAAAGACTTGGTCTTCACTTGTTTAAATAAATTCATTTATTTTCTTTACTTTGCTTCTTATAACTTTCAGAAAGGCAATTTTAGAAAAAAAAATACAACCTTAAAAATACATTTTAAGATTTTTAAACACATATACCTTTTTACCTTTTAAATTCCTTCCTCTTCTTTCCTGACAATTTTAATCAATGTTCCAGTATTTTTTTTTTATTGTAAATAATAATAAATAAATGTAAATTTAATTCTTCATTTTAGCTTCCGTTTTTTCGACGAAGAATATTTGTGAAATATTTCTTCAAACTTATGATTAAAATTCAAAAACATTATTCTGGCAAATCTAGAAAATCTGTAGAATCAAATTTTAATCTTATTTCAAAGTCTTTTTAATTTCTTTTACAATTTTTGTTCTGGAAAATCTAGAAGAAATAATAATTTGTCTTTTTTAGAAAAATAGCTTGGCCCATTTCCTTATATATTCTAACAAAGTGCAGATTGTATTTTAACCTATTTAAAACATGTCATCAAAAATATATATTTATTGTGAGAAATCATTAAGATGATCAGTGTTTCCACAAAGATAAATATCATTAATTATTAATAATAACATAGAGTTAAAGATAAATTGAGCAAATTGGCTATTTCTGGCAATTTATTTAAGTGTGTATCAAACTGGTAGCCCTTCGCATTAATCAGTACCCAAGAAGTAGCTCTTGGTTTCAAAAAGGTTGGTGACCACTGCACTAAATCATAGAAGACATTTTTTCATATACTGTATAATCGGCACTGGACCCACTAAATATTTATATTTAGCCGCACCCACTAAATATTTAAATATTTGTTTTTCATATATATACTGCCCCGGACTATAAGCCGCACCCACAAGAATTTAGAAGAAACAAAATTATTGTTTTCATATATAACACGCACCGGACTACAAGCCGCACCAGCAAAAGTTACAAAAAATGTTTTTCGTATACAAGACGCACAAGACTATAACCCGCAACCACTAAATGTTAGAAGAAAAAAAGAAGATTCTCATATAGAAGCCGCACTGGACGATAAGCCGCACATACAGTGGGGCAAAAAAGTATTTAGTCAGGCAACGATTGTGCAAGTTCTCCCACTTAAAATGATGACAGAGGTCTGTAATTTTCATCATAGGTACACTTCAACTGTGAGAGACAGAATGTGAAAAAAAATCCAGGAATTCACACTGTAAGAATTTTAAAGAATTTATTTGTAAATTATGGTGGAAAATAAGTATTTGGTCAACCATTCAAAGCTCTCACTGATGGAAGGAGGTTTTAGCGCAAAATCTCACGATACATGGCCCCATTCATTCTTTCCTTAACACGGATCAGTCGTCCTGTCCCCTTAGCAGAAAAACAGCCCCAAAGCATGATGTTTCCACCCCCATGCTTCACAGTAGGTTTGGTGTTCTTGGAATGCAACTCAGTATTCTTCTTCCTCCAAACACAACAAGTAGAGTTTATACCAAAATGTTCTATTTTGGTATTATCTGATCACATGACATTCTCCCAATCCTCTGCTGTATCATCCATGTATCCATTTTGGTATAAACTCAACTCGTCGTGTTTGGAGGAAGAAGAGTACTAAGTTGCATCACAAGAGCACCACACCTACTGTGAAGCATGGGGGTGTAAACATCATGCTTTGGGGCTGTTTTTATGCTAAGAGGACAGGACGATTGATCCGTGTTAAGGAAAGAATGAACGGGGCCATGTATCGTGAGATTTTGAGCCAAAACCTCCTTCCATCAGTGAGAGCTTTGAATGGTTGACCAAATATTTATTTTCCACCATAATTCACAAATAAATTCTTTAAAATTCCTACAATGTCAATTCCTGGATTTTTTTTTCACATTCTGTCTCTCACAGTTGAAGTGTACCTATGATGAAAATTACAGACCTCTGTCATCATTTTAAGTGGGAGAACTTGCACAATCGGTGGCTGACTAAATACTTTTTTGCCCCACTGTATATATGTTGTAAAATTAATATTTACATAGCATTCACGTATATTTACGTACCGTAATTGTTTCCAAACAGTGCTTGTAACACTTGTACTTTGTAAACACTTTGAGTTTGAACCGTTTCTTAAAGTGGATCACTTTGGTACTAATAATTTACCGCGGTACTATAATGCCTCTAAAAAATACCAGTATTTTTTTTTTTACGGACATTAAGGCACACCCAAATCACGTCGTGACATTGCTGGTAATACAAGCAGAGGCGTACACACATGTACTTACAAGCAGACAGTTTGGATACATAAGAGGGAGAATGATCGCATTTTGGCTTAAAGGCCTACTGAAACCCACTACTACCCACCACGCAGTCTGATAGTTTATATATCAATGATGAAATATTAACATTGCAACACATGCCAATACGGCCTTTTTAGTTGACTAAATTACAATTTTAAATTTCCCGCGGAGTTTCTTGTTGAAAACGTCGAGGAATGATGATGCGTATGTTGACGCGTGTTTGTGACGTCTTGGGTTGTAGCGGACATATTAGCCCAGCACCACTTACGGCTAAAAGTTGTCTCTTTTCATCGCATAATTACACAGTAATTTGGACATCTGTGTTGCTGAATCTTTTGCAATTTTTTCAATTAATAATGTAGACTATAAAGAAGAAGGCTGTTGGTGGAAAGCGGTGGATTGCAGCTGCCTTTACCACCGAAACTTTCTTTTGTTTGTTGTGAAACTTTAACACAGAGCGGTCGAGCGAACATGTTTCTCTATGTCAACCAGCAAGTTTTTGGATGGGAAAATTGTGATATTAAGTCTGCTCTTACAGGAGACTTGAGTGGACTATGCGACCTCCTCCTGCAGCTGTCAAAAAGGCAGCAGTGATCTTGGCTCCTCCATTTGCTTCTCTGAGAGACACTGGCGTTCACAGCAGCCCTCCGACTTTCAGGTATGACTTTATAATCTCACTAAAACACTATTAACACAATAAGCAGATTAGAAATTTTCCAGAATTATCCTTGTAAATGTCTAATAACATCTGAATCGCTCATACTGCCGTCGCCTTTTCTTTTTTTTTTTTAGTGCTTCACTCTAACTTTCCTTGTCCACGAATCTTTAGACCCCGCTCAAATTAATGGGGAACTCGTCGCTTTCTCGGTCCGAATTGCACTTGCTGGTGGCTATGATTATAAACAATGTGAGGAGCCCTACAACCTGTGACGTCACGCGCAAATCGTCTGCTACTTCCAGTACAGGCAAGGCTTTTTTATTAGCGACCAAAAGTTGCGAACTTTATCATCGATGTTCTCTACTAAATCCTTTCAGCAAAAATATGGCTATATCGTGAAATGATCAAGTATGACACGTAGAATGGACCTGCTATCCCTGTTTAAATAAGAACATTTCATTTCAGTAGGCCTTTAAAAACCAACAATAAATGCGAAGCTATAAACACTGAAGCGCCGCTCTGCAAGCGGTGCTTTAAAACATAGCTAATAGCTAGCGGCTAAGGTCCATCCGCTGTCTGCAGTGTTTTAGCAACTACAAAATGACTAATGGCGAGAAATAAAGTAGGTTTCTTACAAGTATCATCACTGGAGGACGAAGAATAGCTAAACATGCTTCACTACAGACCGTTGGAGGGTACAATAGCTAACCGCTAACAGCAAGACCATGAATTGATTTACGTGGACCCTGACTTAAAAAAGTTGAAAAACTTATTCGGGTGTTACCATTTAGTGGTCAATTGTACGGAATATGTACTGTTCTGTGCAATCTACTATTAAAAGTTTCAATCAATCAATCAATCAATCTAGCTCGCACTCCTTCCATCCATCCATCCATCCATTTTCTACTACTTTTCCCATTGGGGTGCGAGGGATCTGGAGCCTATCTTAGCTGCATTCGGGCGGAAGGCAGGCTACACCCTGGACAAGTCACCTCATCGCCCGGGCTCCTTAATGTAAATAAACGGGTGGCTCTCCACAGACATCGACTGTGACGATACCAAGTACACAACGACTACATCGATAGTTTTTACGATCACAAAATCTTTTGGCATTTTGTTATTGTTTATAAAGTCAGGAAATACGTCCCTGGACACATGAGGACTTTAATTATGACCAATGTATGATCCTGTAACTACGAGGTATCGGATAGATACTAAAATTTGTACTAAAATAACCAAATATCAGAAGAAGTGTAGATAGACCATGTTAAAACAGAAAGTGATCAGATATAAACAGTAAATGAACAAGTCGATGAATAATGTAGACAAAATAAAAGAATGGTAAATGACACAATATGTAACTGCATTAGTCAGCAGACTAATTAGGAGCCTTTGTTTGATTACTTACAAGAATGTTCACTATCTTGTTTCATGCTAAATTTCTTCTTTGATTGCAGTTAAAAAAAAATAAGTTTAATGTATAATAAGTTTTCTTTTAAAGCCAAGACAATTTTTTGTGGTGCCCTTAATTTTGAAAAGTATCGAAATACATTTTGGTATTGGTACTAAAATATTGGTATCGGGAAAACCGTAGTATATTTTTTGATTTATTTCTTTTTGCTTAATTCATTTGCAAATTTGTGCCGTTAGTGAAAAAAAATCCACAGATTAGCCACACCTTTGTATAAATCGCAGTGTTCAAAATCTGGGGAAAAAGTAGTGGATTAAAGTCTGGAAAATTACATCGGTGAAAAATGATAATGTTAGAAAATACTTCTGAAAACAGACATTAAAAAAAAAGGTGAGGCGAGAATTCCCGTGCCATGCTGTAGGTAGGTTACGGTGAGCAAATCAAGCGCTCATTTTCCTGCCACCCTGTAGGACAAAGGTGTCCAAAGTGCGTCGCCACCTGTGGCCTGCACATCATAACGATCTGCGACATACGGCGAGGCAAAAAAGTATTTAGTCAGCCACCAATTGTGCAAGTTCTCCCACTTAAAATGATGACAGAGGTCTGTAATTTTCATCATAGGTACACTTCAACTGTGAGAGATAGAATGTGGAAAAAAAATCCAGGAATTCAGATTGTAGGGATTTTAAATAATTTATTTGTAAATTAAGGTGGAAAATAAGTATTTGGTCAACATTCAAAGCTCTCACTTTGAATGTTGAGGAGGTTTTGGCTCAAAATCTCACGATACATGGCCCCATTCATTCTTTCCTTAACACGGATCAGTCGTCCTGTCCCCTTAGCAGCAAAACAGCCCCAAAGCATGATGTTTCCATCCCCATGCTTCACAGTAGGTATGGTGTTCTTTGGACGCAACTCAGTATTCTTCTTCCTCCAAACACGACGAGTTGAGTTTATACCAAAAAGTTCTATTTTGGTTTCATCTGACCACATGACATTCTCCCAATCCTCTGCTGTATCATCCATGTATCCATTTTGGTATAAACTCAACTCGTCGTGTTTGGAGGAAGAAGAATACTGAGTTGCATCCCAAGAACACCACACCTACTGTGAAGCATGGGGGTGGAAACATCATGCTTTGGGACTGTTTTTCTGCTAAGGGGACAGGATGAACGGGGCCATGTATCGTGAGATTTTGAGCCAAAAACTCCTTCCTTCAGTGAGAGCTTTGAATGGTTGACCAAATACTTATTTTCCACCATAATTTACAAATAAATTATTTAAAATTCCTAAAATGTGAATTCCTGGATTTTTATTTCACATTCTGTCTCTCACAGTTGAAGTGTACCTATGATGAAAATTACAGACCTCTGTCATCATTTTAAGTGGGAGAACTTGCACAATTGGTGGCTGACTAAATACTTTTTTGCCCCACTGTATTCTGAAAATGCTATTACAAAAACATAAAAAATCTAAAAAAAAAAAAAAATGGAATAAAAGCGCAAACATATGTAATGTAATGAGAAAAAGTTGAAATGTCGCCGCTAGTAACAGAAACCTGTCATGCTGGCTGTTAAAAGAATTAAATCTGTTCATTGTATTGGTTTTGACAGTGAAACGTGTTAAAAAGGCCACCGAAAGAGGTTTGGACACCCCTGTTGTGGGACGTCGTAAAAGTAAACAAACATTGAAATTCTTCACATTTTGAGAAGAAGATATTTTGCGTGCTATTTACAACAAAATAACATTGCACTTCAGCTAAGGCTGGACGATTATGGCAAAAATAATCCATCCCATCCATTTTCTATCGGGGGGAGGGGGGGGCGCGCTGGTGCCTATCTCAGCTACAAATCGGGCGGAAGGCGGGGTACACCCTGGACAAGTCGCCACCTCATCGCAGGGCTAACACAGATAGACAGACAACATTCACACTCACATTCACACACTAGGGCCAATTTAGTGTTGCCAATCAATTTATCCCCAGGTGCATGTCTTTGGAAGTGGGAGGAAGCCGGAGTACCCGGAGGGAACCCAAGCAAACACGGGGAGAACATGCAAACTCCACACCAGGGGTCACCAACACGGTGCCCGCAGGCACCAGGTAGCCCGTAAGGAGCAGATGAGTCGCCCGCTGGCCTGTTCTAAAAATAGCTCAAATAGCAGCACTTACCAGTGAGCTGCCTCTATTTTTATTTTATTTTATTTTATTTATTTACTAGCAAGCTGGTCTGGCTTTGCTCGACATTTTTAATTCTAAGAGAGACAAAACTCAAATAGAATTTGAAAATCCAAGAAAATATTTTAAAGACTTGGTCTTCACTTGTTTAAATAAATTCATTATTTTTTTTTACTTTGCTTCTTATAACTTTCAGAAAGTCAATTTTAGAGAAAAAATAGAACCTTAAAAATTATTTTGGGATTTTTGAACACATATACCTTTTTACCTTTTAAAGTCCTTCCTCTTCTTTCCTGACAATTTAAATCAATGTTCAAGTAAATTATTTTTTTTATTGTAAAGAATAATAAATACATTTTAATTTAACTCTTCATTTTAGCTTCTGTTTTTTCGACGAAGAATATTTGTGAAATATTTATTCAAACTTATTATGATTAAAATTCAAAAAAATTATCCTGGCAAATCTAGAAAAACAGTCAAATCAAATTTAAATCTTATTTAAAAGTCTTTTGAATTTCTTTAAAAATTTTTGTTCTGGAAAATCTAGAAGAAATAATGATTCGTCTTTATTAGAAATATAGCTTGGTCCAATTTGTTTTATATTCTAACAAAGTGCAGATTGGATTTTAACCTATTTAAAACATGTCATCAAAATTCTAAAATTAATCTTTATCAGGAAAAAATACAAATGATGTTCCATAAGTTCTTTTTTTAATTTTTTCAAAAAGATTTTTAATAGCTAGTTTTTCTCTTTATATTTTTCGGTTGAATTTTTAATTTTAAAGAGTAGAAATTGAAGATAAACTATGTTTCAAAATTATATTTTCATTTTTTTCCTGTTTTCTCCTCTTTGAAACTGTTCAATTAAGTGCTTTTTTTCATCATATATCCTCGACAAAAAACCTTCCGTAAAAGGAAAAAAAATGTACGACGGAATGACAGACAGAAATACCCATTTTTTTTATATATATAAAGACTTATTTATTAAAGGTAAATTGAGCAAATTGGCTACTTCTGGCAATTTATTTAAGTGTGTATCAAACTGGTAGCCCTTCGCATTAATCAGTACCCAAGAAGTAGCTCTTGGTTTCAAAAAGGTTGGTGACCCCTGCTCCACAAAGAAAGATCCCGAGCCGGGGATTGAACCCTGACTACTCAGGACTTTCGTACTGTGAGGCAGACGCACTAACCCCTCTTTCACCGTGAAGCCCGGCAAAAATAACACTCACCATTATTTCGATGGCGACTGAGATCATGGTTATTGTTACGATTATTCATTGATTTCAAAAGTTCTTATTGTGCCACACAGAACCGTTAAAAGAACAACCTGATATAAATGAGTAACAAATAAACAACATCAAGCAAAATAATATTATTATTAACAACAATAAATTAGTATAAAAATAGCGACATGAAAAAAAAGATAAAATTCACGTTTTACATTTTTTTCCCAGGTTTTTTCCCTGTTAGCATAATTAACTAATTTGCATGTTTAAACCTAGAAATAATAAATTTTGATACTTGGCGCCATCTTGGAAGTATGCTTGTGTCTTGTACATAACCATGCTAAAGTTTTATGCTAGCTTGTTAGCTAATTTTGTGTGTTAAAACCTAAAAACCATGGCTTGTAATACTTGGTACTGTCGAGCAAGCATGGTGATATTTAACGTGGTTACGCATGTTAACTGTTAGAAAAATCTATTAGAACATTAATGCGCTAATGTTTTTTGCTAGCTAATTTTGCTAGCTAATTTTGCATTTTAAACCTACAAATCATGAATTTGGATACTTGGCACCATCTTGGAAATATACCAAAATACTAACATTTTATGCTCGCTTTTTAGCTAATTTCGTAAGTTTAAAGTGGTTTGTGATACTCGGTGCAGTCGAGCAAGCATGCTAACAGTTAACATGGTCACGCACGCTAACTGTTACCATATTTATTAGCACGTTAGTATGCTTTAAGTTTTTTGCCGGCTTCTTTGCATGTTTAAGTTTACAGATCATGAATTGTGATACTTGGGGCCATCTTGTAAGTATGCTAATGTCCCGTGTATTAGCATGCTAACATTTTATACAAGCTTTTTAGCTTATGTTGTATGCTTTAACCTAAAAAACCTTGATTTTGATACTTGGTGCGAACTTTGGAGGAATGTATCTTGTCCTGGGTCATCATGCTAACCTTTACAGGCTAATATTTTACGCAAAAACATTTTTTTCAACTAATATTGTATGTTTAAACCTGAAAATCCTGGATTTGGATACTTGGTGATATCTTCAAAGTAAGCTAAAGTCTCTTATATCCATCCATCCATCCATTTTCTACCACTTATTCCCTTTTTGGAGTTGCAGGGGGCGCTGGCGCCTATCTCAGCTACAACCGGGCAGAAGGCAGTGTACACCCTGGACAAGTCGCCACCTCATGGCAGGGCTAAAGTCTCTTATATTAGCATGCTAATGTTTTGTACTAGCATTTTGCTAATGTATGTTTAAACCTAAAAATCATGGATTTCGATAATTGTTGCCACCTTAGATGTACGCTAACTTGTCCTATGTCCTCATGCTAATGTTAGCAGGCAAAAATTTTATGCAGCTGTTTTTACTAATGTTGTATGTTTAAACCTAAAAATCTTGGATTTTGATACTTGTCGCCATCTTAGAAGTACACTAACTTGTCCTATGTCCTCATGCTAATGTTAGCAGGCAAAAATTTTATGCAGCTGTTTTTACTAATGTTGTGTGTTTAAACGTAAAAATCCTGGATTTCGATACTTGTCGCCATCTTAGAAGTACGCTAACTTGTCCTATGTCCTCATGCTAATGTTAGCAGGCAAACATCTTATGCAGCTGTTTTTACTAATGTTGTATGTTTAAACCTAAAAATCCTGGATTTCGATACTTGTCGCCATCTTAGAAGTACGCTAACTTGTCCTATGTCCTCATGCTAATGTTAGCAGGCAAACATTTTATGCAGCTGTTTTTACTAATGTTGTATGTTTAAACATAAAAATCTTGGATTTCGATACTTGTCGCCATCTTAGAAGTACGCTAACTTGTCCTATGTCCTTATGCTAATGTTAGCAGGCAAACATTTTATGCAGCTGTTTTTACTAATGTTGTATGTTTAAACCTAAAAATCCTGGATTTCGATACATGTCGCCATCTTAGAAGTACTCTAACCTGTCCTATATCCTCATGCTAATGTTAGCAGGCAAAAATTTTATGCAGCTGTTTTTACTAATGTTGTATGTTTAAACCTAAAAATCCTGGATTTCGATACTTGTCGCCATCTTAGAAGTACGCTAACTTGTCCTATGTCCTCATGCTAACGTTAGCAGGCAAAAATATTATGCAGCTGTTTTTTACTAATGTTGTATGTTTAAACCTAAAAATCCTGGATTTCGATACTTGTCGCCATCTTGGAAGTACGCTAACTTGTCCTATGTCCTCATGCTAATGTTAACAGGCAAACATTTTATCCAGCTGTTTTTACTACTGTTGTATGTGTAAACCTAAAAATCCTGGATTTCGATACTTGTCACCATCTTAGAAGTACGCTAACTTGTCCTATGTCCTCATGCTAATGTTACTAGGCAAACATTTTATGCAGCTGTTTTTACTAATGTATGTTTAAACCTAAAAATCCTGGATTTCGATACTTGTCGCCATCTTAGAAGTACGCTAACTTGTCCTATGTCCTCATGCTAATGTTAGCACGCAAAAATTTTATGCAGCTGTTTTTACTACTGTTGTACGTTTAAACCTAAAAATCCTGGATTTCGATACTTGTCGCCATCTTAGAAGTACGCTAACTAACTTGTCCTATGTCCTCATGCTAATGTTAGCAGGCAAAAATTTTATGCAGCTTTTTTTGCTAATGTAATTTTAAACCTAAAAATCCTGGATTTCGATACTTGTCGCCATCTTAGAAATACTCTAACCTGTCCTATGTCCTCATGCTAATGTTAGCAGGCAAACATTTTATGCAGCTGTTTTTACTAATGTTGTATGTTTAAACCTAAAAATCCTGGATTCCGATACTTGTCGCCGTCTTAGAAGTACGCTAACTTGTCCTATGTCCTCATGCTATTGTTAGCAGGCAAAAATCTTATGCAGCTGTTTTTACTAATGTTGTATGTTTAAACCTAAATATCCTGGATTTCGATACTTGTCGCAATCTTAGAAGTACGCTAACTTGTCCTATGTCATCATGCTAAATTAGCAGGCTAATGTTTTATGCTAGCTTTTTTTTAATAATGTCAGATGTTTAAATCTAAAAATCATGGATTTGGATACTTGTTGCTATCTGAGAAGTAACCTTTGACCTGGCCACAGGTTCAGGGCACAGATAGCAGGCTCAATGAAATTTCCGTGGGGATTTTCTAGTTATTGTTCGCAATTTACATGAGCTATTGAGCTAATTTTATAACGTTTACGCCTACATTTTGATCTTGGAAGTATGCTAATTTCTCGTATATCAGCATGCTAATGTTTAGTGCCAGAATTTTAGCTAATTTTAATATGTTGAAAAAATAAATAAATCATGAATCCTAAATAATAACTTAATTTACAAAAAACGGGTTGAATCGAGAATTGACTCTGAATCGAATCATTGCCCCAAAAATCAAATTGAATCGTGAGGTGCCCAAAGATTCTTTTAACTTGCTGTGTATTATTACCTGTTCATAAGAAATAATATTCTGTAAAGTGTGCCATGCTACTGCCAGCTAATAGATGGCAACAAAGAAGAACCAAAGTAAGATAATCAGCAGCAGCACACCTGTGCACACACCTTTAATATTACTACCAGCCAGACTGTCTTATGACGATGCAATACATCGCGTGATATATTGCAATCATGATGGAAAGACAGGTGCTTTCCTAAAGAAAGACAACTCAGATGAGTCCTGGCGTGTGACGAGAATGACCACAGTCAACAAGCAGGGACATGAGCCTCTCTATCGCTACACCTACATCACAACAGGTGAGGGAGCCAGATGGAGGACGGGGCAGCGTAGGATGGCGGGACGTAAAATGCATGAGGGAGGGAGCAAGGTAGGAGAGGAGAAGCAACTGAGGAGACTAATGAGGTGACAGCACAAGCATGCACACACACACAAACACACTTCAAAGCCCAGGCGCATACGCACAGGTGCACAAAAGAAACAGAGATACATACACAGCGGGTCCGAGGTACGCACACGCAATCACAGACGCTCGCAGAACTGACATACAGAGAAATCAAAAGGAAACATGGGGGGGGGGGGGGGGGGGTCACCCTCGTCAAGATACGGGACAATGACAAGAAGGGATGGAGTCAAGGACAAAGGAAATGACAAAAGAAGGAAGGAAAGGGGAAAATGAGGAGAACGTCTAAAGAAATCTTAACATTATGCTAGAAAACAAGAGCCTGTAGTCAGATCTCGGACAGTCCAAACACATCTAGGAAGTATACTTATGGACCAACAGAGGACATTTCACAAAGTCTTTCCAGGGGAACTGCACTTTTTTGGGAAATGTCGCCCATCAATCACAATCCTTGTGTGAGACAACACGTGTTGTGCTTTTTTATGCATTCTAAGTCGTAAAATACAGTTAGCAAGAGGTGGCTAACAATGCAGCTAACGAAAGTACTCTATAGCAGTGGTTCTCAACCTTTTTTCAGTGATGTACCCCCCGTGAACATTTTTTTAATTCAAGTACCCCCTAATCAGAGCAAAGCATTTTTGGTTGAAAAAAGAGATAAAGAAGTAAAATACAGCACTATGTCATCAGTTTCTGATTGATTAAATTGTATAACAGTGCAAAATATTGCTCATTTGTTGTGGTCTTTCTTGAACTATTTGGAAAAAAAGATATAAAAATAACTAAAAACTTCTTTAAAAATAACAAGTGATTCAATTATAAAAAGATTTTTACACACAGAAGTAATCATCAACTTAAAGGGCCCTCTTTGGGGATTGTAATAGAGATCCATCTGGATTCATGAACTTCATTCTAAACATTTCTTCACAAAAAAAGAAATCTTTAACATCAATATTTATGGAACACGTCCACAAAAAATCCAGCTGTCAACAATGAATATTGCATTGTTGCATTTCTTTTCACAGTTTATGAAGTTACATTCATATTTTGTTGAAGTATTATTCAATAAATATATTGATAAAGGATTTTTGAATTGTTGCTATTTTTAGGATATTTAAAAAAAAATCTCACGTACCCCTTGGCATACCTTCAAGTACCCCCAGGGGTATGGGTACCCCCATTTGAGAACCACTGCTCTATAGCGCACATAATGTCCTCTAAAAAAATCCAAAAAGGGCAAACAATACTCCATTTCCATGTCGTAACCTGAATAGTAACCAAATACTGGCAATATTATTATTAAAGGGGAACATTATCACCAGACCTATGTAAGCGTCAATATATACCTTGATGTTGCAGAAAAAAGACCTTTTTTTTTTTTTTAACCGATTTCCGAACTCTAAATGGGTCAATTTTGGCAAATTAAACGTCTTTCTATTTATCGCTCTCGGAGCGATGACGTCAGAACGTGACGTCACCTAGGTAATAAAGCCGCCATTTTCGCAATCACATTACAAAAACCGGGTCTCAGCTCTAACGTTTTAAAATCCGAATTGGACATTTGACCCTGCAGTGTGAACGTAGCCTAAGTTCAAAGTTTGTGTTTCTTGTTTAGCACTTAGCAATACTGCTGTACAGGGATGTAGCGGTTTTGTAGATACCACAGTATTGCGCTTCCAAAATCTCCACAACAATGCCGTGACGCGTGACAGTATCAAACGGAAATTTGGTGAGTGTAGTTTTTTTTTCCGGGGCTCTTACGTTGTCCGGTTTGAAAACAAGCTACAGCTCCCGAAATTTCGCAGCACGGGACCGGCGAGGTGGAGGTGTGGAAAAATAGGGGGTGAAAAATAGGAAGCCTTCGAGAGAAGAGTGTTCGTAGTAAATAGGAGGAATTGTTGTTTTTAGAAAGTTCATCAAAGTCCGTAATTTTTTGAGTCATGTTGCTAACACAGACCCTGGTTAATGCTGAAAATTATAAAAATATGTAAATATTACATGTTATCGTTAATGTTACTACTTTACATATATACTCCACATTGTGGATATAAAACATTGAGGGAGGTTTTTTAGAACGATTTATGGGCGAATTACAGCGACACCCATCGGCTCCATTGTTAGCTGACTTTTGCTAGCTTTTATATACGATTTAGAATGCATTAAAAAATGTGTTCTTGTCTGACATAAGGATTGTGATTGATAAGCAAAATTCCAAAAAAAGTGCAGTTTCCCTTTAAGTGCACAAAAATCAAACAGGAAACCTGCAATATCTCAAAAGTACACAGCAGAGAGTCGAGACGGCATTGGAGGAAGAGACAGAGAGAGTTAGCAAACAAGCTCGACTTTTTGGAGATGTCGAGGAGAAGAGGCAAAGTGTGACGTTGGAGCTGGAAGTTACAGAAATAATCAAAGCACAAAAGACACAAGACAGCGGGAAAGCAAAAGGGGATCGGAACATCGAGTTAGAAGGCAGCAGTGTTTGGGGCTTTTATACTCGAAGGTTTACAGTTTAAGAAGCAAGATTGCGACTTCTCAACAATGATTGTTGTGTTATTTTGAAATCACAAGCAAGTCCTGAACACAGTAACCCTGCTTGACCTCACCGACAAACAGGAAGTAACACATGGTGCAGCAGGAGCGCCACAAAAAAATCGATCTTTTTCACATATTTAATGAAGGTTCCCTTTGGGTTTTTATTACGAAAGTTTTTTGGGGCTGCGAATGTATCTAACTGAATTTTTTTGCGTTTTAATTTTGTGGACGTAGTTTTTTTTTTACATGAAATGAGGCTGAAAAAATTAATCGAACAAAAAGCTGTGAGCATAATGTGTGTGTTTAGAAATTCACTTTGATAAAATACAGTGTTTTAAAATTCAGTGCAGGAATAATCGTTCTTCGAAACTCAAGACCCACTTCCGGTAAATTATGACCAAAGCAATCGATCCTGCCTTAGAACCAGCCAAGGAGAAGTCAAGTTTGCAGTCATCTAAGTTTTACAAAGAAGCAAGAAATTTACCAGAAGTGGGTCTTGAGTTTTGTAGCAACAAATATTTCTGCATTTAATTTTTTTTACACCAAATTTTTTTTTACACTGAACATTTCTGTACTGATTTTTCCACACAAATTTTTTTACAGAAAATTTTTCAGCACAAAATTTTTCAGCACTACTTTTTTTTATATTTACATTCTATACACTGATTTTTGTTTACAGTTAATATTTTTCCACCAAATTTTTCTGCATTTAATTTTTTTACACTAAAAATGTATGCACTGAATTTTTTGACATGTATTATACCTGCACTGGATTTTTTTACACTGAATTTTTCTGCACTGAATTCTTTTACACTGAAAATTTTTGTCCTGATTTTTTTAAATTTTATTATTTTATTACACTGTGTTTTTTTACACAAAACTTTTCTGCACTGAATTTTTCAGCACTACATTTATTTTTACAATAAAATTTTATACACTGAATTGTTTTGCATTGATTTTTTTACACACATTTTTTCTGGAGCGAATTTTTCAACACTGAATTTTGTTAACACTGAAAATGTATATACTGAGATTTTTTACACGTATTATTTCAGTACTGATTTTTTTTACACTGAATTTTTTTAGACCTCATTTTTCAGTACTGATTTTTTTTACACTGAATTTGTTTGTCACAAAATTTTTCCGCACTCAATTTTTTATTTTTTTTATTGTTTTTGCACTGAATTTTTTCACAAGACATTTTTCTGCATTTAATTTTTCAGCAATTAAGTTTTTTTTTACACTAAAAATGTATACACTGAATCTTTTTTACACGTATTGAATGAATGAATGGACTAAGTTTATTTCGGTCATATATTATTCCTGCACTGAATTATTTACCACTGAAAATTTCTGTCCTGATTTTATTTTCACTGAATTTTATTACACTGAGTTTTTTTTACACTGAATCTATTTTTACACAAAAAATGTTTGCACTGAATTTTTCAGCACTACATTTTTTTTACAATTACATTACATGAACTTTTTTTAAATTGATTTTTTCTGTATTGAATTTTTCAACATTGAATTTTGTTTACACTGACAATTTATATACTGAATTTTTTTTTACACATAATATTTTTACATTATTTTTTTTACACTGAATTTTTATTGACCACATTTTTCAGTACTGAATTTTTTTGTCACAATTGTTTTCAGCACTCAATTTATCAGCACTTTATTTTTTTTTTTACAATATGTTTTTTTACCTTTAGAATGTTTACACTTAATTTGTACACACTTTGTTTCAAAATACTGTATTCTAACAACCTGAATTTTTAAACGCACCTTTTGTTGACAGTCTTTTCTTCAATTAAAGTGTTAGCATTATTGGAAGTAAAAAAAAAATCCGCTCACAAATTTAAAACGCAAAAAATTCAGTGAGATAAATGCAGTATCCAAAAGAAGCTTTCGTAATAAAGACAGAAATTAACCTCCATAATTTTTCTACCTATTTTTTGTCATTAAAAAAAAATAGCAAGCTGGGCAAGTCCCACTAAGCGACCTTCTGCACCACGTCGACACTCAACAATTCCACCAAACAGACTCTGGACTGGGACCAGACCAGATCAGACCAGAATTGCACAGCTGGTCAGGCCCGGGTGCTGTTTGAAAAGGAGAATAAGAGAAAAGGATAGAGGATACGTTGTACACGCACGAGCAGCGAGCGAGCTGGAGGGGGGCACAACCATAGACAGTAAAATACTGCAAGTCCACGGGCCGTGCAGCAGCGTGTGTGTGTGTGTGAATGAGTGTGTGCAAGTGTAAGACTGTGTGTGCATGCTTTCGGCGGACTCACTCCCGGGGGCTGGGCTGGTATTGGCTGTTGCGGTAGATAGAGCTACGTGAGAGGGGGTAGATATAGTGTTTACGTCGTGGAGCTGACTGAGCACGGAGGAGCGCCTTCTCACTGCTCCCTGAAACGAGCCGCTTCGCTTGAACGTGCTCACTACCTCCATCTGCAGGACAAAGATAAAACAGCAGCTCTCAGTGACCACAGAGAGGTCGGCTTCAGCGCGGAGTCCCCCTGTGTGTTGCCAGGTTTCCACACAAAACAGGGATGCTGTCTGCACACTCGCATCAACGCAATTAGCACAAAGACAGACATCGAATTTTCTCTAACAATGCGTTTGGCCTGTCAGCTATCTTTCGAACAGGGCCATCCAATGTAAGACCGAAGCAAAGATTCTATTCTCTCTGAGGATGTTTGGAACAAACCACTTCCAAGTTAAGGCAGAGTCATAATCACAAAGCCAGACCCGGTGAAGAGAAGAAAACTCTGCTTGGTACAAAACAGAAAAGTAAACGAGGCATCAGGTCTCAGCCTTTGACTTCTAGGATTTTGTCCAAAAAAACATTACCTGAGTCTGGATGCGGTTGAGGCCTCTGAACCAGAGGATCTGTCCACGACGCAATTCCCTCTCAGCACAATCAATCTCCTCTTCATCCTCTGCAAGCTCCTCCCCTTCCTCCTCCCCTGGCTCCAGACCAAGCCCCGCTTCCTTCAGACACGGCAGCCGCTCCGTCGGCACGGTGGCAATTACCTGCGCGGAAGGTTTGGCACATTTCACCGACGACCACAACTATTTGTATCCATATTGAAATCACAATTATTCGTTATGCTGGGTAAGGGGTGTCCAAACGTTTTACACTCTTTTTTGTGGAAAAAACACAAAATATGCAATACTTTTCCCCTAAAAATTCTCCAAATGGAATATTTGATGGGAATTAATTGGAGCTTTGAATATGTCAATGATTCATAATGACATGAATTTTGATTCATTATAATTTTTTAACAATTACAGAATAAAAAAAACAAAACATTTTAGGGATCCAAAAGGACTACTCGCTTAAAAAGTATTAAAAAACACATTTGAATCCCTAGATTGACTTCAGATACATCCGTCGATTATAAGTTTTTGTTTTTAAAAAAAAAAAAAGTTTGTTCAATGCACTTTTTGAAATAGAAAACACTGTATTTTTAATGGCAAACACACAAAATATGCACTATTTTGCACCCAAAATATTTCAAAGTGGAAAATTTGATGTGAAATAATTGGATCCTTCAATATTTAAATAATTCATGATAACATTGATTTTGATTCATTATTATTTTTTGAGCAATGACTGAAACAAACAGCTTTGTAGCATTGGTCAAAATTGCAACCTTTTCTTGTTACATTTCACCTGTTTGCTCTTTTATTCCACATTTTTAATGTTTTTATTTATTAAAGTATTTTTAGAATTTGCTGAGGGGCCTTAAAAAATTATTTGTGGGCCACAAATGTCCCCGGGGCCGCACTTTGGACACCTCTATGTTAATCAAAATAGTGTTTCCCACAGGTCGGCAATGTACTTGCAGTGATGGCTTATAAAAGGACTAAATACACGTTGTCCATATAGCTCAAGACAAAATGTGTGTTTTTGTTCATTATTAGTATTAGCATCTAATCTTTTGTCATTGCATGGTGCCTTTAGCTCTTTTCATCCATTTTTTACGTTTTTTCTCTAAGGCATAAAAAGGAAATGTTCCAAGTCGGGCTGCAATGATTCATTGATTAAAATTGAGTAATTACATTAGTAAAAAGCTTCAATTAGTATTTTGTTGCCTTGATTATCGATTTAATGAGTTTAATTAGTAAATATGTATAAAAGTCATTGTTTCTGCAAGACTGCTCCAACAAGGTGCACCTGCGAGTGATTGGGTCCCCGTGGTGTTGAAAGATTTGGCTCAAAGAAGAGGGAGAAAGAGAGCAAAGGGCCCAAAAAACATGAAAGACGCTAATATTTTATCCAAACACATGCGGGCATGTGAGAAAATGTTATAATTTATGGTATGTATGCAAATGCTAACAATTTGTCCAAAAATCAAACACCACTCCTCCAATTAAAACCTTTTCACATGTGTATGTGTTAAATTATTGAGTACATTGTCACTCAATTATCATACTTAATCAGAGTCTTTTTGTTATCTATTTTTTGGTTTTAGTGCTGCAGGTATCAATTAATATAGTAATCGATCGAATAGTTTGTTTGATTAATCGAGTAATCGGATAAAACACTTTATAGTCTCAATGTGTATTTTAGGGAAAAAAGTTAACAAACAAAGATTTTTCTGATTGCCATAACATTCATTACCTTCTATTTACCTTTTATTTGACCTTCCTTTATCTTTTATATACATTTTTACCTTCTATTTACCTTACTTTACTTTCTCTTTGCCTTCTATTTACATTCCTTAAATTTCTATTTACCTTATATTCACCTCATGTTGCCTTCTTGTACTGTTTTACTTATTCATCTTCTAGTTACCTACTTTATCTTCCACAGTATTTACCTCCCTTTACCTTCCATCTACCTTTTATATACCTTGTTATTCCCCTTGTTGATTTATTTAACCTTCTATTTACCGTTTATTTTACCTTCCTTTGTCTTCTATTTATCTTTCTCTCCAAATCCAAACAATGGAACTATTTAACTGGCCTCAACAAAATTGACAAGATCTTGGTTTGGGGGAACCTGCTGTCGTGACGAAGCGGTTGTTGCTGCACACACGACGGACTCTTGGGAGAAGAAGGAGGGCCGCGTGCCTGGCAACCCTTTTCTGTCGACGACGTGAAGATATCCACCTATTCGGAACTATGACAACAGGACATCTGCTGATTGGAGTAAGCGTTGCTCTGGTTTGTCGACAAATTGGAAGTTGTTGGCAGTCTTCAAAGTACCCCAAAGCTGCCACAAATGATTGGAGGATGCGGGAAGAACTGTGGATCACATCGGACTGTCTACCCCACAGTTTTTGAGGACCAGTCATAGACAATTTTAGAGTGAAAAGCAAATTTTATTGTCACTCGCATACAAATCTTTTTAACTTGGATTGTTTCCCTGGCTTCGAGACTCTCCCGAAGATCACTGCGAGCAAAGACACTACAAACTCCCTTTTTTTTGTCTTTCATGGACACCCACCTGTTGTTGTGAACTTTGGACTAGCGACGGCAAATACATCAAGGCCACGGAACAGAGACAAACTATGGGCTTATACACACACACACACACAAATCGTCAAAAAAAATATGCGCCACACATACACCCCCCGTCCCCAATCCAACACCCTCGACGCAAATCCCGTAGGGGTGATGAATGGATGGTCAGCGCCTGAGAGCTGCGGCCTACCACCATGACCTTGAACTATATTACCTCTGTTGCTAGATATCTCGAGATGTATGTTGTAATATGTATATGTGCTTTGCTATGGAGGTTTTTTCTCACTCCGAACTCGGTCCCCTTAGGAGCCCAGTCTGGATTGTATTTTTTTACTCATCCTTCCCCAGCGTTTACCTTTTTCTCATCTTTTACGGGGCGCCTTATGGCGACCCATCAGCGTTCTTGTTCTGTAACCCTGTACACCAGGGGTGTCAAACTCAAATACAGAGTGGGCCAACATTTAAAACTGAACAAAGCCATGGGCCGAGGTTGGACAAATTAATCTTTTAATAGGGACCCCAAAAAAGTTTTTCATTGAATATTGAAAAAGCAAGGCTTATATAACTTTATAGTGACATGCAAAATAGAGTTTAAAATAATAATAATAATAATTAAAAAATATCAATGGCATATCAAATCAAATTCAAATAAAAATGTAATGCCTCTTTTGTATTTGTAGCCTTCTGAGGTAAATATTAACATTAACTTTTTCCAGAGGCTAATACATTTGAAAATAAAATAATGAATAAATCAACCATTCAGGCCTTTTTATTGCTCAGTTAATGTCGGGGCTCAGGTGGGTGGGCTAAGGGGGGCGGGGTTTGTTGGTAGCGGGGAGGGGGTGTATATTGTAGCGGTCCGGAAGAATTAGTTCTGCAAGGGGTTTTGGGTATTTGTTCTGTTGTGTTTATGTTGTGTTACGGTGCGGATGTTCTCCCGAAATGTGTGGGTCATTTTTGTTCGGTGTGGGTTCACAGTGTGGCGCATATTTGTAACAGTGTTAAAGTTGTTTATATGGCCACCCTCTGTGTGAGCTGTATGCTGTTGATCAAGTATGCCTTGCATTTACTTACATGTGTGTAGAAACCACATATATTACGTGACTGGGACGGCACGCTGTTTGTGAGGAGGAAAAACAGACTTGACGACAGGTTGTAGGGGACGCTAAAGGCAGTGCCTTTAAGGCACACCCCCAATATTGTTGTTCGGGTGGAATTCGGGAGAATGGTTGCACCGGGAGATTTTCGGGAGGGGCACTGAAATTCAACAGTCTCCCGGGAAATCGGTGAATGCGGTGTTACAGCGGCACCGCTGTATAACACCGGCGGGCCAGCTCTAATGTTAATTTGATATTGCCTCAAGGGCCAAATGAAATTACATGGCGGGCCAGATTTGGCCCGCGGGCCAGAGTTTGACACCTATGCTGTACACTGTTTGTTTGTCTAATCTTGAACGGGTTTGTGCTGAAAACAAAGTTTCGTTGTACTTGTTGCAATGACAATAAAGACCTACCTACCTTATCCACCTTTCTTTATATTATGTTTACCTCGTATTTACCTTCTATTCACCTTATGTTACCTTTGTATACCCTTTTACCTATTTACCTTTCTTTATCTTGTATGTACCTTTTATTTATCTTCTATTCTTCTATCAGCAGACTGGACTGGAAGGACAACTGCAAAGCTGTATACAAGAAGGGCATGAGCAGACTCTTTTTCCTGAGGAAGCTTAGGTTCTTTAACTCTCGCGGCTGTGTTGGAGCCACTATGGATTGAACTTTCACAGTGTCATGTTAGACCCACTCGACATCCATTGCTTTCGGTCCCCTAGAGGGGTGGGGGTTGCCCACATATGAGGTCCTCTCCAAGGTTCTCATAGTCATCATTGTCACTGGCGTCCCACTGGGTGTGAGTCCTCCTTGCCCACTGGGTGTGAGTTTTCCTTGCCCTTATGTGGGTTCTTCCGAGGATGTCGTAGTCGTAGTGGTTTGTACAGTCCTTTGAAACATTTGTGATTTAGGGCTATATAAATAAACATTGATTGATTGATGTGTGTAGCAAACTGTCGGAGATATTTTATCAGTCTGTTGTGGCCAGTGCCCTGTACTTTGCAGTGGTTTGTTGGCGCAGCAGCACCAGCAAAAGGGACTTAAACCGGATTGACAAACTGATCCGGAAAGCCGGCCAAACTATTGGCACGCAGTTGGAGACGTTTGTGTCAGTAAGGAACAGGAGAGGACACTGGCCATCATGGACAATCCTGCCCACCCACTCCACCAGACAATTGAGGGACAGTGGAGTTCATACTCCGACCGGATCCTTCAGCTTCGTTCCCACAGTGTTCGATTCAAGAACTCCTTCATTCCGCACTCCATCCAGCTGTATAATCACTTGCCATACAGCAATAGATGATGTCTATTACCTGATAGCTTCTATGTTAGCTACTCCGCTTTCTTTATAATGTCTATTTTCTGCTGGATTTACTCTCTATTTTATGCTGCAGCTGTTACATATACTGTAATATTGTACATGGTAATTGTTATATGTTGTATATATGATATAAAAATATAATATATCAGTATTTATCCTATACTGTACATATACTATGTATCTATTACATAATATATGTAATATTGCTTTTAGTCTATTTTATACCTACATTGTCCTTTCCATCTTTTGTAACTGAGCTACTGTGTGGAACAATTTCCCTTGTGGATCATTAAAGTTTGTCTAAGTCTAACTCTATTCACCTGATGTTGCCTTTTTGTACCATCCATCTATTTTGTAGAGCCTGTCCCTTTCAGGATCGCTGGGGTAGTTGGAGCCTATCTCAGCTGCATTCTCAGCTGGACAAGTTGCCACCTCATGGCAGGTCCAACACAGACAGACAGACAACATTCACACTCACATTCACACACTAGAGCTAATTTAGTGTTGTCAATCAACTCTTGGAGGTGGGGGAAGCCGGAGCACTAGGAGAACATCCAAATTCCACACAGAAAGACCACGTACCCGAGATTGAACTCAGGACCTTCATATTGTGAGGCACTTGCACTAACCCCTGTCGCACTGTGCTGCCCTGCCTTCTTTTACCGATTTACCAAATTATCTTATATTCACCTCCGTTATGTTCTACAGTATTTACCTTCCTTTACCTTCTAATTACCGCCTTTAGTTCTACAGTATTTACTTTCCTTTACCTTCCTTTTTACCATGTAATTCACTTCTTGAATCTTTTTTTACTTTCTCTTTACCCTCTATTTTACCTTCCTTTATTGTCTATTTTCCTTCCCTTAACTTCTTTTCACCTTCTTGCACTTTTTTTTTTACCTTATTTGAACTTTTATCCACTTTCTTCTACCATTTATTTACCTCCTTTCACCTTTCATTTACCTCCTTTTACCTTTTAACATTTCATCTATCTTCTTTATCTTTTATGTACCTCCTTTTACCTTTAATTTGCCTAGTTTTACCTTTCAACCTTTTATCTACCTTCTTTATGGGACGGCGTGGCGCAGTGGGGAGAGTGGCCGTGCGCAACCCGAGCGTCCCTGGTTCAATTCCCACGTAGTACCAACCTCGTCACGTCCGTTGTGTCCTGAGCAAGACACTTACCCTTGCTCCTGATGGGTGCTGGTTGGCGCCTTGCATGGCAGCTCCCTCCATCAGTGTGTGAATGTGTGTGTGAATGGGTAAATGTGGAAGTAGTGTCAAAGCGCTTTGAGTACCTTGAAGGTAGAAAAGCGCTATACAAGTACAACCCATTTATTTATTATTTATTTATCTTTTATTTACCTAATTTTACCTTAGTTTTACTATTTTTAACATTTTCTTTAACTTCTTTCCCCTATTATTTACCTTATTTTACCCTGTAATTAAAATCTTTATTTTGTTTTACCTTCTTTTATGTGGTCTGGATTTTACATAAATTAAACCAGTGATTCTCAAACTGTAGTACGCCAAATAATCACTTAACTAAGTGATAAGGGATTTATTTTCCTACCTTTCAAACACAGTGTTACTGTTCAAACTCTTTGTAATGTTACAGTGGCCAAAAATATAAAATATACCGCTCCCTTGTTTTAATTATTATTTGGACCTACATTGATTGATTGAAACTTTTATTAGTAGATTGCACAGTACAGTACATATTCCGTACAATTGACCACTAAATGGTAACACCCGAATATGTTTTTCAACTTGTTTAAGTCGGGGTCCACGTAAATGCTACTGTATTTTAATATTGGTCATTATGGTGGTACTGGAGAGCAAAGTGTTTTCTGAGGTGGTACTTGGTGAACAAAAACAAAACACTGCATTAGACGATTAATCGAAGCTGCATAATATAAATCGAAGCTTGTTTCTGATTAAATTATCTATCTAATCGATTAATCGTTGCAGCCCTTACCCTGGTTTTAAGCCTGTCTCTAGTATGGACTATTTAGCATGATGACTAGCCATCAGTCCAGCTAGTCTGACTCCAAGGAGACAAGCAAAACAGCGTATTGTACAGGTGTGCACACCTGTGGTTGATTAGGTACAGCGATGTATTCTTTAACACGCACGGAGGACTCCACGGAAGTGAAATGAGGCAACCATCTGCAACAGGACAAGTTTGCCCTTTGAGGTGGTCAGTGTGATCACCTGTGAAAGGGCTTGATTTGATATGCAGCGGAGTCTGCTTTTAAAATGTTAATATCGCCGACCATCACCCTCATTTAATCGCGGCAGCCAAGCTTGCGATTAAAAAGTGATAAATTGTGCAGCATTACTGTACCGCAAAATGCAAATGGCATCTTGAAAAAGCCAGTTTCCGTAAGGGATGCTTCCACCGCATGGGGAATTCCATGTGATGCTCCATTTGTGGTGCTCACCTGACCCCAGAGCAGCTCTCCAACTCCCACGAACAGACACCAGAGCCACTGCTCCATGTTGAGCGGAGCGCAGCTGAACGGCTTCCCTCCCCACTGCACAATCACGATCTGCGGCAGAGACACACAGAAGGACTTTACCGGGGGACTGTCGTATGCACGCACACGCACGCACGCTTACACACACACACACACGCACGCGCGCACACACACACACACACGCACGCGCGCACACACACACACGGCACTGTCAGAGAAACACAAGCCCATGTCAAACACTTTATTCTGAATCGATCATATCTATCTAGTATAGGGGTGTCAAACGTACGGGCCGTATCAGGTTTAATACGGCCTGGAAGATGAGTTTGCTCAGTATAAAAATCAGCTACAATTTTTTTAATGAAAGAAACTGCAGTTTAAAATGTGTCCACTGGATGTCGTTACAGCAATTCAAGTACAACCAACGTCACACATGACACTGTTTAAAGATGACGTGTCAGCAGACTTTAAGAACCCTCTAAATTGGCTGCCGCTACTCCAATCAGCTCAGGTGCGTCATTTGTGGCTGGCAGCAAATGGCGACAGACTGATGCAGTATCGACCTTCTTTCGTTGTAAATTATCCACTCAAAGGATATAATAACGAAATGGTAAGATGCAAAGACTTAACTCAGCATGACCGTCATCTTTGTCGTTAGAGTTCCGTGCAGCACTCACAATTGGTTGAATGCAAGATGTGCACCCTGAACCCCATTGTAGAAAAAGTGTGTTTGTACATTTGTTGTTTATTGTATTATATTTAATGCTTAAATCTACCATGTTTACATTGGTTAGGTTTGTAATTATGTGAACTTCATTTCGGATATGGTGCCATTTTGATAGTTGTTTTGTTTATACTGTATTACGTGAACGGAAGGTTCTCATAGTCATCATTGTCACCTACGTCCCACTGGGTCATCATTGTCACCGACGTCCCACTGGGTGTGAGTTTTCCTTGCCCTTATGTGGGCCTACCGAGGATGTCGTAGTGGTTTCTGTTGTGGTTTGTGCAGCCCTTTGAGACACTAGTGATTTACAGCTATATAAGTAAACATTGATTGATTGATTGATTGAATGATGATAAATTAATGTGTTGGGGCATTTGTGGATGTCACCAATGCGGCTGTTTGAGGAAACGCTCGGTTCCGTTTCCAAACACGTCTTCATTGAACGCCCAAAATGAGAATGCTAAACCTACTCAGTGGCCGAGTGGTTAGAGTGTCCGCCCTGAGATCGGTACGTTGTCAGTTCAAATCGCGGCCGAGTCATACCAAAGACTATAAAAATGGGACCCATTACCTCCCTGCTTGGCACTCAGCATCAAGGGATGGAATTGGGGGTTGAATCACCGCTGCTGCCCACTGCTCCCCTCACCTCCCAGGGGGGGATCAAGGGTGATTGGTCGAATGCAGAGAAAAATTTTGCCACACCTAGTGTGTGTGTGACAATCATTGGTACTTTAAATTTACTTTAACTTTAACCAGGAAGTTTAATGTATTTGTAAATGTACTGATACAAAGAGCAAGTTCATTGTGTTTTCATGGTGTTTTTGAAAATGCACCATTTTTTCCTCAGAATTTTCAACTAACTTGAAGTGTTACGCAACGACGATTATATGTAGTGTGTACATTTTTAAAATGTGCTTCTTCTATTTTTAGCGAAAATAAGACAAAGAAAACTTTTTTGAAATTGTCTTTACTTTTCAGTTACTACGCCATGATTTTACCAGTCCGTCCCACGTGGGAATAGATTTTCCTTCATGCGGGCTCTGTTTTCACAACAGACAGACTGGTGGCGAGATGGAAAAGTGTCATTGTAAAATAACAGGGTTTAAAATCTTGAGTGATAATGGCTCGATGTAACACGACAGACCACTCAATCCAGGTGGGACAGTAACAATAAATGCACTCAGAGGTGGTGAGTACCTTTTACATTTCAACTGATACGGTACCAATTTCTAGTTATATGGCAAAAAATATAATTTAAAAAATGTGATTAAAAAACTGATAAAATGTTAATTTAAATAATGATAAAATATAACAGTGAGCTGATAATAATAAATGTGCTGTGCAGTTGTTATATTTTGTTTTCTTACCCTTCTTGGTAAGGTGTCGCTACAGAAATCACTATTTTTGTAAGTATCTACTGAATTCCGTCTGCACTACCGCGCACTGATTCACGAAAAACCAAACGGTACCACATTTTGATGTCAATGTTTCGCACGGCGTCACATTAGGTGGCAGACTCAAAGTAATGCCAACAGAGAAAACATCACTGACAGAAAGCACACAAAAGTATAGCTCCCCTTTTAAAATTGATGCTAATTTACATTGGCAATGCCACAGAAAAGCTACCGAGTAGCATTAGCGATTTTACATGGCGATTTCAACATCTCCAAATTTGTTAATGACAACTACAATCGAACAGCTGGTGTGTAATAAGTACACTTTGTAGGACTCAACAAAAGACACTACTGGCACATTCACCCTAATGGCAAAGACTACTCCATGACAACAGCAACACACCTAAAACAAACTGAAATTAATGCATACTTGCAAATGATACTCAGAAGTTTGATAAATAATGGAACAACTAGACAACACAGTTATTATTTTCAGCTCACTGTTAAATGTTATATTGATACAATGAGATTTAATACCAAACAAATGAACATTTATTACCACATTAAAACCACAAAAATGTGTAATGTCGAGTACCGGTTTCGATTCCAAGGTAATCGGTTCAATAGAGAAAGTTTTCCATCCTTACTTATTAGAGGCGCACAAAAAATTGATAGAAATCCAAATCGCGATTCTTATATAAGTTGATTCTTGATATATATAAAAAATTATATTATTATTAAGATTATTTTTTTACGAGAATCCCTTTTAAAAATAAATTTTTAGGCCATCACTGTGTAACCAAGGGAAGTTTTTCTAACCTGTAATCTGTTCTGATCAAATTATTTTAGCAAATATTACATTGCAAAAATTGATTTGAATCAAGAATCGTGTAGGATCAAAAATTGTTTCTGAATCGAATTGTCACCCCAGGAATTGGAACCGGACCGAATCATTAGATACCCAAAGATTCACACCCAAATACTGAAACAAATGTAAAATGAATAATCATTTGTCAGTTGTGACTTGCAGAAAAAAACACAACAATGTCTTAAATTTAACGACAACAAATGTTCTATATGACCTTTAATTACTGGAATAGTTGCAACGTCACACAATAACAACCAGGACTTCCATAAGCTTATTAGAGCAAGCCCATCTTGTTCAACTCCAAAGTTGACTTTAAAGGGGAACATTATCGCCAGACCTATGTAAGTGTCAATATATACCTTGATGGTGCAGAAAAAAGACCATATATTTTTTTAACCGATTTCCGAACTCTAAATGGGTGAATTTTGGCGAATTAAATGACTTTCTGTTTATCGCTCTTTTTGCGATGACGTCAGAACATGACATCTCCGAGCTAATACAGCCACCATTTTCATTTTCAACACATTGCAAACATTGCGTCTCAGCTCTGTTATTTTCCGTTTTTTCGACTATTTTTTGGAACCTTGGAGACATCATGCCTCGTCGGTGTGTTGTCGGAGGGTGTAACAACACTATCAGGGAGGGATTCAAGTTGCACCACTGGCCCGAAGATGCGAAAGTGTCTGCCCCCAGACCCCCATTGAATGTGCCAGAGTGTCTCCACATTTTACCGGCGATGACAGACATGACACAGATGTATGGATAACCTGCAGATGTATTTACAACGATGAAGTCAACGAGATCACAAAGGTGAGTTTTGTTGATGTTGACTTATGTGCTAATCAGGCATATTTGGTCGCGGTGTGACTGGCAGCTAATCGATGCTAACATGCTACGCTAATCGACGCTAACATGCTATTTACCGGCGGTGCTAAAGCAGACATGGCACAGAGATGTATGGATAGCCTGCAGATGCATTTGCAACTATAAAGTCAACAAAATCACAAAGGTGAGTTTTGTTGATGTTGACTGCCAGCTAATCGATGCTAACATGCTACGCTAATCGATGCTAACATGCTATTTACCGGCGGTGCTCAAGCAGACATGGCACAGAGATGTATGGATAACCTGCAGATGCATTTGCAACTATATTACGTTTCCTTCCACCCACATTTAATGCGAAAAAAACACTTACCAATCGAAGGATTTAAGTTGCTCCAGTGTCACGAGATGCGAAAGTCCTGATCGTTTGGTCCGAACATTTTACCGGCGATGCTAACGCAGCTATTCGGCCATGCTATGGCTATGAATAGCGTCAATAGCTATTCACTCAATAGCTTCAGTTTCTTCTTCAATACTTTCATACTCCAACCATCCGTTTCAATACATGCGTAATCTGTTGAATCGCTGAAGCCGCTGAAATCCGTGTCTGAATCCGAGCTAATGTCGCTATATCTTGCTGTGCTATTCGCCATTGTTAGTTTACATTGGCAGCACTGTATGACGTCACAGGGAAATGGATAGTCGCATCGCAAATAGCGTAAATCAAGCACTTTAAAGCTTTTTTTAGGGATATTCCGGGACCGGTACAATTTTGAAAAAAACTTAAAAAAATACAACAAGCCACTTGGAACTGATTTTTATTGTTTTTAACCCTTTTGAAATTGTGACAAAGTTCCCCTTTAAATGATCAAACAATTTTCAAGATCAAATGTTTCTACCATTCCCAAGCCTCCTAAAATCCTACGACTTTGTCACACTCTGAATCGCTAAATCGTCTCTCCGCTCACTTGCTCCTTTCTTCTTCCTCCCTGGAGAGCCAATAAGCACTGGAGCGCTTTGCAGAATACCCTGCTAACTCTCTCAATCTCCCGCTTTGTCTTTATTTGCTCGTCTTCTGTTTCTGGTGGACTCACAAGACTTTTCTTCTCTGTATGATTTGACTGAAACACTCATCACGGGGCAGTGGACCTTTTTGAAGAAGGATGCCCCTCAATTTACTGGGCTGTTCAGAATGATTTATTGATAAGCAAAGTCGTTATGACGCACTTTGCAGTAATTGCACACTAAGAGAACACTGAAGTTGTTGTGAACTGTTAACTCGCCTACAATCTGCTAGCTAGCTACAATTTTTGGCAGCAAAACGTCAGTCAGGCTGTGCGGGTTGTTACGGTTACATTGGCGGACAAATTGTCACTGTAGTTTTGTGGGTTAATCCAAGTGGTTGTTGTCCCATCTCTTTCCACGGGCCCTCACACGAGTTGGCAGGTGCGCTTGGCAGATGCGATCACGTCCTTCCCAATTCTCCCACCCACCATTAAAAAAAACTCAGGAAAATCGGAGCATGTGGAAAGAAGTTATAATTGTGACAATTTTCCACCACAAGTGGGAAATATTGGCGTCAATATCAATGTCTAGTCATGATCAGTTCCCAATTTGAATTAAATTAAAAGGAGAACTGGTCAAGTAATGACAGTTTGATTGCAAGAAGTATACGGTACAGAAGGCAAATTGTACATTACAGTACAGTACAATATATTCAGGGCTGAAAGCTGTAAAAAGAAGGAGCCTAATGAGTGCAGCGCGGACAACAATGGCGATCGCATTATATGTCTCGTTTTCGGGACATATGCAGACCCCAAATACAGAGCAGCAGGTAACAACCAACAGGTAAGAAAAGTTGGTTTTGCATAATATCGTGAAATTAAACGCCAGATAATACGTCCCCTAATTATACACACACCATAATAATGCCCTTATGCTGAAACACAGTACGTCTAACTACGGTAGCAGTAATGCTCCGCGTCCCGTCAAGGGCTTCGTAGCTTACCAAAGTCGTACAAAAACATTTTGACAAGTATTTAAGCACCGTGTGTAATGTTCTATATTTTCAATGAAACATCAAAGTTTTGGTGTTGCTTGCTTACCGGTACTTGCTAGCATCATTTATTAAAGAGGGGGCGTCAACCTGCAGTCAACACGTATCTCATATGTGTGACTGCCATCTACTGGTCACACCATGTATCAAATAAAATCATTTCAAGGTGGGCAAGCACAACCAGAATCATTCCATATATTCGGTGCACCGGGTTATAAGGCACACCATCCATTTTTGTGAAAATGAAAGGGTTTTAAGTGCTCTTTATAGTCTGAAATATACAGTACATTACAACCAGAATTATTACGTACATTAAGCGCACCGGGTTACAGTATATGGCGCACCATCCCTTTTTGTAAAAATGAAAAGAATTCAAAGGCCTACTGAAATGAGATTTTCTTATTTAAACGAGGATAGTAGGTCCATTCTAAGAGTCATACTTGATAATTTTTGGATATTGCCATATTTTTGCTGAAAGGATTTAGTAAAAAACATCCACGATAAAGTTTGCAACTTTCGGTGTTAAGAGAAATGCCCTGACTCTACCGGAAGTCGCTGACGATGACGTCACATGTTTGATGGCTCCTCATATATTCACATTGATTTTAATGAGAGTCTCCAACAAAAAGTGCTATTTGGACCGGGGAAACGACAATTTCCCCATTAATTTTAGTGAGGATGAAAGATTCGTGTTTGAAGATATTGATAGTGGCGGACTAGAACAAAAAAATTATTTAAAAAAATAAGTTAAAAAAAAAAATTGGGACGGAGACATTTACTAGGATAATTCTGGGAAATCCCTTATCTTTCTATTGTGTTGCTAGTGTTTTAGTGAGTTAAATAGTACCTGATAGTCGGAGGTGTACGTCCACGGGTGTCTTGACGCCAATGTCTCAGGGGAGTCGACGGCAGCTTTATGGACGGCACAAGCTCAGCTTTTCTCCGGTAAGAAGCGACTTTTTACCACAATTTTCTCATCGAAACCTGCTGGTTGACATTCCGTCGTAATTCATGTTTGCTTGACCGGTCTGATCCATAGTAAAGTTTCACCTCCGGGAGTTTTAAACAAGGAATCAGCGTGTGTTTGTGTGGCTAAAGGCTAAAGCTTCCCAACTCCATCTTTCTACTGTGACTTCTCCAATATTAATTGAACAAATTGCAAAAGATTCAGCAACACAGATCTCCAAAACACTGTGTAATTATGCCGTTAAAGCAGACGACTTTTAGCTGTGTGTGTGTGCAGCGCTCATATTTCCTTAAAACCCCTGCCGTCTTGCGTACGGCGTTATCATTACACGACGTTTTCAAGACGAAACCCCCGGGAAATTTAAAATTGTAATTTAGTAAACTAAAAAGGCCGTATTGGCATGTGTTGCAATGTTAATATTTCATCATTGATATATAAACTATCAGACTGCGTGGTGGGTAGTAGTGGGTTTCAGTAGGCCTTTAAGTGCACCCTATAGTCAGAAATATACAGTACATTAAAACTAGAATCATTTCGTATATGAGGCGCACCAGGTTATAAGGGGCACCATCCATTTTTGTGAAAATTAAATGATTTTAATTGCCGCTTTATATTCCATAATATACGGTACGTTAAATCGATGACTTTAAAAGGGTTTGTTGTACCTGCACTGCGAAGGTCCCCAGAACAATGGAACAGAAGATGGGGTTGGAAAATATGCCGTCAAAGACATTGCGCTCCCCGTGGATCTTGCGTGCGTTGATCTCGTTGAAGAGCTGCATGAGCACAAACGTGTTGAAGATGATGGTGTAGTGCTCGGACGGCGGCGAGTGGAGCGGAGCGTTGCGGCCGCTGTCGATGTTGAAAATGCGCTCGCCTGGAACCCCAGGGAGGGAAGAGAAAAGGAGATGAACAGTCTGCCGTGTTTGGTCAGCAAAATACACTTTATACTGTATGCCAGGAGGCGACAAATAGGAATGAGCTTGTTCCGCGTGCTAACGGCGTGTATAACATTAAAACGTGCGTGTGAGCACCTATGAAGAGCAGGGTGAAAATGATGACGAGTTGGTACACTCCGTGGCCCAAGATGTTTTTCATCATTGTGAGGGAAATGAGCGGGTTGTTGCGGCCGTAGGGTTTCCGTAGCAACAGTGCCTCAGTCGGGGGCTCGGTGGCCAGGGCCAGGGAAGCAAACGTGTCCATGATGAGGTTCACCCACAGCATCTGCACTGCCTTCAGAGGTGAGTCCTGCACAGAAATGAACAGCACACATACGTTGTGTTCCTTTGAAAAATCATACTTTTTGTATTTTTACTCCCCGACTTTACTATTTTTTTTGAGGCCTAATTTCTGTAAAAAAGTATGCAATCGTCCAATGGCGAATAATGCCAGCTCACTTTGTATGTTTATCCACAGTGCAGAGCATCTCCACTAAGTTAATAGTAATCACCTCCTTTGCGTAAAAGAACAGTAAATGGAAGCATGTTACAGCAGGAAGTAAGCAAATATTAACAGGAAATGAACAAATAGATTAATACGAGATATAGAGGAGATGTACATTGACTTTTGTCGTAAGCCCCCTGCCAAAGTACCCATTCTCATTAATGGCTGTGCTGTTGAAATAGTCAGTGAATACAGGTATCGAGGCACAATTATAGACAATAAATTGACCTTTGATGCCAACACTGACCGTATTTGTAAGAAGGCCAATCAGAGGCTGTTTTTCTTGAGGAAACTGAGGGGGTTTCAGGTTGATCGGACACTAATGTGGATGATTTATTCATCTTGTATCGAGTCTATTTTAACATATTCTATCACTTTCTGGTTTGGTAACCTCAGTGTGGCCAATAAAAACAGACTAGGTGGTATAATCAAAGTTTGCCAAAAGACCATAGGCACTGCCTTGAAAACCTTGAGCCAGATTTATCAGGTCAGAGTCATCCAGAAGGCAAAGGCCATTCTGGACAACCCTCAGCACCCTCTCTCCTTAGAGTTTAGACCAGTGGTTCTTAACCTGGGTTCGATCGAACCCTAGGGGTTCGGTGAGTCGGCCTCAGGGGTTCGGCAGAGGTCAAAACACACCCGACTCATCGGCTCAATAAAAACTTCTCCCTATCGGCGTATTACGGATACGGCAACAGCAGAAGTCACACTGATCTGCAGGTGTGTAATTTGTTGTGAGTTTATGCAGTCTAGTGTGAGTTTAGTGTTGGTTTTGTTCTTTGAACAAAGTGATGTTCATGCACGGTTCATTATGTGCACCAGTAAAAAAAACATGGTAACACTTTAGTATGGGGGAAATATTCACCATTAATTAGTGGCTTATTAACATGCAAATTATTAACATATAGGCTCTTAACTAGTCATTAATAACCCTTGTGTGGTGTTCGGGTCTGTGGGACCCGTTTTCATTTTTTGTTAAAAGAAAAATGATACAATTAATTAATTTTTCAAACTGAGACTCACTGACGTTGGCTCATTTTCTGTGAAGAACATATATCAGACTACAATTTTAATGACCACACATCATATACCCCCTACACATTTCTATTACATATAAGATGTCCGGGTCCACTGGACCCGGGGCTAATAGAAGTGTGGAAATTGATGTTCTGTGTAACACACACACACACGCACGCACGCACGCACGCACGCACGCACGCACGCACACACACACACACACACACACACACACACACACACACACACACACACACACATACAGCAGGCCTAGACAGGAGGAGGACAGAGTGTAGGTACACAGAACATCAGAGCGTCAAATGTGCGAGAAAATGAGAGCAGACATTGTTGACAAACAATGTTGCGACCTTGTGTGGGAACCGCAGGTGCGGAAACACAAAAGAATAATCAATGTGGGATGCAGAAACTGGTAGAGAAATTTTCCGGGCAACGTTCATGTTGTTGTTTCTCAGCCTGTGTTTGTGGGTCTGATGGACCTGTTGCATTTTGTGGCTTTTAATGCCTCACAATCAAACACGTTTATGTTAAAATACTGAAAAGATGTTTACCTTATCCCAATAAACATCTGTTCAGTATTTTAACATAAACGTGTTTGATTGTAGGGCATTAAAAGCCACAAAGCGCAACAGGTCCATCAGACCCACAAACGCTGGCTGAGTAACAACAATATGAACATTACCCAAGGGTTAAGTACTTATTAATGCCTTATTCGGCATGGCCTCATTATAACCCTAACCCTCTAACCCTAACCAAATAACTCCAAATTAAGTCTTTGTTACTTAGACTATGTTCTCCGTACTAAAGTGTTACCAAAAACCCATAACTTTGTCTTGAATTTGTAAAAAAAAACATTTTATTTTTCACTAAGAAGGGTTCGGTGAATGTGCATATGAAACTAACGGAGTTCGGTACCTCCAACAAGGTTAAGAACCACTGGTTTAGACTCTTGCTCTCAGGATGTAGGTACGCCCCTAGTAATAGAAAGGCCAAAAACAACTGATTTGTTCCCTCAGCTGTTGTTTTTATAAATGAGCTCCTTAAACAAGCTTAGCTGCAATGTAGTCACTTTAGTGGGATGCGACGTGTGATTAGTTTTTATTGTATTACAAATGTTTTTAGTTTTTAGTTTTATGATGGTTTGTATGTTGTATGTATTTTATGTATTTATACCTTGCTTTTACTGTTGTACCTCGTTTTTTACTGTTGTACCTCGTTTTTACTGTTGTACCTTGTTTTTATTGTTGTACCTTGTTTTTACTGTTGAACCTTGTTTTTACTGTTGAAACTTGTTTTTAATGCCTACTGCTGCAAACCAAATTGCCCCTCGGGGACAATAAAGATTTTCTAAGTCTAAGTCTAGAGAGGAAAATGTAAGGATTTCTGTTGCCATGTATCGGTAGTGTCGATACCAGGGGTAGTATCAGTATACCGTAAATCCCGGACTATAAGCCGCTACTTTTTTTCTGTAGATTTTGAACCCTGCGGCTTATAAAATGGAGCGGCTAATTAATGGATTTTTTTCGCTAATCCCTATAATGTGTTGTTTTCAATAGTTTGCATTAAACCCAAGCAATGGCCCCTGGACAACACTTTGGACACCCAAGCATTGAAACATTCACAGTTGATACACGGTATCGGAATCAGCAGTTTAAAACCCTGGTAAAAACTAATAATAATAATATACTTAAACAGCACGGTGGTTCAGGGGTTAGTGCATGTGCCTCACAATACCAAGGTCCTGAGTTGTCCAGGGTTCAATCCCGGGCTCGGGATCTTTCTGTGTGGAGTTTGCATGTTCTCCCCGTGACTGTGTGGGTTCCCGCCGGGTACTCCGGCTTCCTCCCACCACCAAAGAAATGCACCTGGTGATAGGCTGATTGGTAACTCTAAATTGTCCCTAGTGTGTGAATGTAATGTTGTCTGTCTATCTGTGTGGGCCCTGCGATGAGGTGGCGACTCGTCCAGGGTGTGCCCCGCCTTCCACCCAAATGGGACAAGCAGTAGAAAATGGATGGATGGATAGTATACTTAGTCACCTATAACACAAAGGTGTGTCTTTAAATATACAAACCCCGTTTCCATATGAGTTTGGAAATTGTGTTAGATGTAAATATAAACGGAATACAATTATATGCAAATCCTTTTCAACCCATATTCAATTGAATGCACTGCAAAGACAACATATTTGATGTTCACACTCATAAACTTTATTTTTTTTTGCAAACAATAATTAACTTAGAATTTCATGGCTGCAACACGTGCCAAAGTAGTTGGGAAAGGACATGTTCACCACTGTGTTACATCACCTTTTCTTTTAACAACACTTAATAAACGTTTGGGAACTGAGGAAACTAATTGTTGAAGCTCTGAAAGTGGAATTCTTTCCCATTCTTGTTTTATCTAGCGCTTCAGTCGTTCAACAGTGCGTGGTCTCCGCTGTTGTATTTTACGCTTCATAATGCGCCACACATTTTCCATGGGAGAAAGCTCTGGACTGCAGGCGTGCCAGGAAAGTACCCGCACTCTTTTTTTACAAAGCCATGCTTTTGTAACACTTGTGTTGCTGAAATAAGCAGGGGCGTCTATGATAACGTTGCTTGGATGACAACATATGTTGATCCAAAACCTGTGTGGACCTTTCAGCATTAATGGTGCCTTCACAGTTTGTAAGTTACCCATGCCTTGGGCACTAATACACCCCCATACCATCACAGATGCTGGCTTTTGAACTTTGCGCCTATAACAATCCGAATGGTTATTTTCTTCTTTGTTCTGGAGGATACCACGTCCTCTGTTTCCAAATTTAATTTGAAATGTGGACTCAGACCACAGAACACCTTTCCACTTTGCATCAGTCTATCTTAGGTGAGCTCGGGCCCAGCCAAGCCAGCGGCGTTTCAGGATATTGTTGATAAATGGGTTTGGCTTTGCATAGTAGAGTTTTAACTTGCACTTACAGATGTAGCAATCAACTTTAGTTAATGACAGTGGTTTTATGAAGTGTTCCTGAGCCCATGTGGTGATATCCTTTACACAATGTCGGTTTTTGATGCAGTACCGCCTGACGGATCAAAGGTCCGTAATATCATCGCTTACGTGCAGTGATTTCTCCCCAGATTCTCTAAACCTTTTGATGATTTTACGGACCGTAGATGGGAAAAATCCCTAAATTCCTGGCAATAGCTCATTGAGAAATGTTGTTCTAAAACTGTTCGACAATTTGCTTACAAATTGGTGACCCTCACCCCCATCCTTGTTTGTGAATTACTTAGCATTTCATGGAAGCTGCTTTTATACCCAATCATGGCACCCAACTGTTCCCAATTAGCCTGCACACATGTGGGATATTCCATATAAGAGTTTGATGAGCATTCCTCAACCTTATCAGTATTTATTGCCACCTTTCCCAACTTCTTTGTCACGTGTTGCTGGCATCAAATTCTAAAGTTAATGCTTATTTGCAAAAAAAAAATGTTTGTCAGTTTGAAAATCAAATATGTTGTCTTTGTAGCATATTCAACTGAATATGGTTTGGAAAAGATTTGCAAATCATTGTATTCCGTTTATATTTACATCTAACACAATTTCCCAACTCATATGGAAAGGTTTGTATATAATATCTGTTTCTAGCATTTGAAAAATTACATACATCAAAATGACCCTCCCATACTTGACTTTTCAGTATGCGTCCCTTGGTGTAAAAAGTTTATACACCCCTGGTCTAAAATAATATATAAGCTCTCAAAGTACAAATAAAATGTAGTTAAAATGTAAACAAAGTTTAGTTAGTTAGGTAGTTTTAAAAATAAAAAATAATATTTACCAATACATTTATTTTAAAAATCACAACAACTTTTAAATGTGTAACTGGACATTGATATTTTCGTACAGGCAGAACTTTTGACACGCTAGTTACACAATCCTATTATTAATATTTTCATTCTCTTCTTACATGAAAAAAACAACAGTAAGAATGTAAGGAAAAATAGAACAAAAATAGCTATATATTAAGAAAAAGCTGAAATGTTCTAACTAATAATTAGTCACCAGTGATACAAAGCTGACACAATATCTGTTGTTAGCATTTTTTTTTAATTAAAAAATATCAGAATGGTGCCCGCATACTTTGTCTTTTCAGTATGTGAGCATTGGTATCGATATCTTGATTTGAGAATCAATATTAGCGCATAAAGATGAGGTGCCAGTGGTATCGATATTTCTGTATTGATCCACACATTATGAGCCCTGATGTACCTGAGTGATGCAGGCCCCGGTGAAGGCCACTATGACGGCCACCACATTCACTGTGAGCTGGAACTGCAGGAACTTGGAGATGCTGTCGTAGACGTTTCGTCCCCACATCACCGCCTTGACGATGCTGCTGAAGTTGTCATCGGTCAGGATGATGTCAGATGCCTCTTTCGCCACGTCTGTCCCCGCGATGCCCTGACAAGAGATGGAGACGGCGAGGAGAGTCAGAGCGTGAATCACTGGAGCGTTCAGCCGTCCTAATCATTCTGGAGAGTTACTGCCTCGACGCTGTGTTGCCCTCCTTCAAATCTTAGTAGTGAGCATGAGTAAGAGCTGTGAGCAAAGACAAATGCACGCGACCGCAACTCAAAATACATTTATTATTAACAATGGGGTTGGCACCAAATGTTTTCTTGATGCTTCATTCAAAACTTTTCAACCAATGTCGCTCTTACTGCATAGGACTTATTCAACATACTTTTGGTTTGCTGTACCCACATCTTGTAGAAATTTGAGCATGCTGGGAACAATTTAAGGCCGTCATTCACAGCGTCGGTGAAGCATGGCGAGGCTGCTCAGACAAAGCTGCCGCTTCAAGGATTTTATCGGTGAAGGGGGATTTCTACCTTAGCAGGTTTTTAAACCGTGATAAGACAAGATTTTTGGGGAAAAAGATACCCGCGGGAACCTTTATTACAGCGAAGGAGAATACAGCCGATGGAGGACGGCCTCACACTGCTAGTTTATGCTAACGCTAGTGGTGGCTGCAAATATGTTTGTTTACCACTCCCAGACTTTTCAACACATGCCGCAAACATTCAAGGATGCAAAGTAAAAGGATTTTCCTTTTTTTGTTTTTTTCGCAGCGACATATTTGCTAACATTTTGAAGTACACCGAGGGGACTTTTGTGCGTGTGCGGATGCTTTGACACTTAAAGGCCTACTGAAACCCACTACTACCGACCACGCAGTCTGATAGTTTATATATCAATGATGAAATATTAACATTGCAACACATGCCAAAACGGCCTTTATAGTTTACTAAATTGCAATTTTAAATTTCCCGGGAGTTTCGTCTTGAAAACGTTGTGTAATGATGACGTGTACGCAAGACGTCACGGGTTTTTAGGAAGTATGAGCGCTACGCACACACACAGCTAAATGTCGTCTGCTTTAACGGCATAATTATACAGTATTTTGGAGAACTGTGTTGCTGAATCTTTTGCAATTTGTTCAATTAATATTGGAGAAGTCAAAGTGGCAAGATGGAGTTGGGAAGCTTTAGCCTTTAGCCACACAAACACACGGTGATTCCTTGTTTAAAATTCCTGGAGGTGAAAATTTACTATGGATCAGAGCGCGGTCAAGCGAACATTAAAACACGAAGGAATGTCAACTAACAGGTTTCGGTGAGAAAATTGTGGTTAAAAAGTCGCTTCTTACCGGAGAAAAGCTGAGCTTGTGCCGTCCATAGCTGCCGTCGACTCCCCTGAGACACTGCGCGTCAAGACACCCGTGGAGACACCCTTCTGACTATCAGGTACTATTTAACTCACTAAAACACAATAGAAAGATAAGAGATTTCCCAGAATTATCCTACTAAATGTGTCTAAAAACACCGGAATCCGTCCCAATGCAATCGCGTTTGTTTTTTGTTTTTTTCTAGTCCGTCGCCATCAATATCCTCAAACACGAATCTTTCATCCTCGCTCAAATTAATGGGGAAATTGTCATTTTCTCGGTCCGAATAGCACTTTTTGTTGGAGGCTCCCTTTATAAACAATGTGAATATGTGAGGAGCCCCCACACTTGCGACGTCATCGTCTGCGACTTCCAGTAGAGGCAGGGCTTTTGTCTTGGCACCGAAAGTTGCAAACTTTATCGTGGATGTTCTCTACTAAATCTTTTCAGCAAAAATATGGCAATATCGCGAAATGATCAAGTATGACACATAGCATGGATCTGCTATCCCCGTTTAAATAAGAAAATCTCATTTCAGTAGGCCTTTAAAGGCCTTTAAATACCTTATTTAAAAGGGATAGCAGGTCCATTCTATGTGTCATACTTGATCTTTTCGCGATATTGCCATATTTTTGCTGAGAGGATTTAGTAGAGAACATCCACGATAAAGTTCGCAACTTTTAGTCGCTAATAGAAAAGCCCTGCCTTTACCGGAAGTATGTGCGTGTGACATCACGAGTTGCAGGGCTCCACACATATTCACATTAATTATAATGGAAGCCACCAGCAGTAAGAGCAATTCGGATCGAGAAAGGGACAATTTCCCCATTAATTTGAGCGAGGATGAAAGATTCGTGAATCACGATATTGATAGTGAAGGACTAGAATTTTTTTTTTTTAAATAAATTTCAAAAAAGCGACAGATTCGGGCGGCGGCAGTGTGAGCGTTTCAGATGTAATTAGACACATTTACTAGGATAATTCTGGAAGATCCCTTATATGCTAATTGTTTTAATAGTGTTTTAGTGAGATTTTAAAGATTGTAAAGACATACCTCGAGGTCAGATGGCTGCGGTGAACACGCAGGGTCTCAGAGAGAAGCCGAGGAGCCCGGCTCACAGCTGTCTTTTTTGACAGCTGCTGCAGTAAGATGTATATCACTATTTTCCCATCCAAAATCATGCTGGTTGACGTAGAGAAAACATGTTCGCTTGACCGCTCTGCTTCACAACAAACAAAGAAACACCGGCTGTGTCTCGGTGTTAAAGACAGCTGCAATCCACCGCTTTCCACCAACAGCATTGTTCTTTATAGTCTCCATTATTAAATGAACAAATTGCAAAAGATTCAGCAACACAGATGTCCAAAATACTGTGTAATTATGCGATTAAAGCAGACAACCTTTAGCCGCGAGTGGTGCAGCGCTAATATTTCCAAACAATCCGTGACGTCACGCGTACGCGTCATCATTCCTCGACGTTTTCAACAAGAAACTCGTGGGAAATTTAAAATTGCAATTTAGTAAACTAAGAAGGCCGTATTGGCATGTGTTGCAATGTTAATATTTCATCATTGATATATAAACTATCAGACTGCGTGGTCGGTAGTAGTGGGTTTCAGTAGGGGAACTGCACTTTTTTGGGGGGAATCGTTCACAAACATTATGAAAGAAATGAGGACGGATGTTTTTTTTTTTTTAATGCATTCTACATAATAAATAAATGCATTCAAAACTCAGCTTACAATAGAGCCCATAGAAAGCTGCTCTATTCTGCCTAAAAAGCCCTTTTAAAAACATCTAAACACCTCTGTTAAGGTTTTATATAATGATGTAAGTATATATGTAATGTAATATCATTATAACATTTAATATTTTACGCATTTTGATCATTTTAAGCATTATTTCAAAAACACATCAAGTTTCTACATCACTGATTATTACACACTGCAGACTTCATGACAGGAGAGCTAACAAACATGATAAAACATTAATTACTGTACAAGGTCTGCTGTCATTAGGATGCCGACAGCTAGGATGTTCATATATTCCCATTTAGATGAAACATAACTCATAATCCTCACAAATAAAAGGCTACCAATCGTTTTTTCGTGTTGTTGTCACCATTTCTAGGTCTAAATTGCCTGTCAAAGTTTACCAAATTGTCAGAATACGCCCTCATCCTTCTACTATCCAGGTGAAAGGTATGATTTATGATCTACATTAAAGTTTGACGAGCAAGGAAACAAGGAAGCAGCTGATTAGTAGATGATTTCAACATAGGCACACAGGAAGCGATCACAGCGCAGCTATAAATAATTGATCTGTGTTAGCGTTTATAATAACAATATCACTAATACTTGGTTAATATGCAAGTCACCAAATGTAGAATGAGTTTGGTTGGCGCTTTTTGAATTGTTCCTTATTGGGTTTTATGGGCGGAATAGAGGACATCTCATTGGCTCTGCGGTAAGCAGACTTTTATTTACGTTTACAAGTTAGAATACATTTAAAAAATACATCTGTAGTCATTTCTTTCATAATGACTGTGAATAATAGGCAAAATTTAAAAAAAAATGCAGTTCCCCTTTAAGCTGGCTGTTGTTGTGTTTGGATAAAAAAGAGATCGTTGATCAATTCCCTGCTCGTAATGTTGGTTTGATACATATACAGTGTACTGTACATACATGTTATAGTGTCTTCAAAGTGTGCATTTGTCAATATAAAATAGTGACTTTTGTCGAGGCCAGAACCAATTGTTCATGTTTACATTGTTTCTTAGGGAAAAACCTGTTCCACTATACCAGGGGTAGGGAACCTATGGTTCGCGAGCCAGATGTGGCTCTTTTGATGACTGCATTTGGCTCTCGGATAAATCTGAGCTGACATCGCTTGACACGATAAGTAAAGAATAATTCCGCTTGTTAAAAATAACGTTCAAAATATGCAAAATTCTCATGATTTTTTATGTACAAGAAGTTGCGTTAATGGTAAGAAGTAATTTATTTATTATTGGTTAGTGTGGGGCTTGCCCTCCTGGGGGTTCTTCAGACCACCAAGCACCGACATGAGAGCCTGTTTCAGGGTTACAATATTGTTTTATTATTCAATAATACAAAAAAAGAAGGGAAAAACCAAAGGAAAAACATTAAAACAGCAGAAACAAAGGGAAGAAAAATAAAAGATTAAAAAACAAATTTAAAATGAAAAATAAATGAGAAAAACCAAAAAGAAGAAAAACAAGAAAAATTATACGAAAAACAAAAACAAAAAAATAAATGGTAAAAAAAACAAAAGAAAAAAAATAAAACAAACACAACAAAAAAGATTAAAAAACAAATGAAAAACAAAAAATTAAAGAGATAAACAAAAATGAAGAAAAAAAACAAGAAAATTATACAAAAAACACAAAACAAAAATAAAAAAGGAAAAAACTAAGCAAAAAAGTTAAGTCAACAAAAACAAAAGAAAAAAAGAATAAAACAAATCAAAAATTGGCTCCAGTTTCAACCCCGTCTCTCCCCCTGGCTGTTGCTTATAACAGAGCGACAGGTAATTAGATAACAAGGCCCAGACGGGCCATTTACGCACCTGTCGCTGATTTTGAGGCCGGTCCTAGCACACCCTGCTTCGCTGCAGGCCACGTCCCCTCCACAGTTAGCATCAGAATAACAATGTTATTCCAAAGAATAAGAGACTTATTATACTCTAGAAAAGTTGGCCTTACTTAAAAATGCACGCGTTTAGTTGTGTTCAGTGTTAAAAAAAATATTATATGGCTCTTACAGAAATACATTTTAAAATATTTGGCTTTCTTGGCTCTCTCAGCCAAAAAGGTTCCCGACCCCTGCTCTATACCAACGTTTCGGTTGCCGAACCATGTTCAAGAACCAATTCATTTTGTTACACTTTATAAAGAATTTCTTAAGTGTTCCTTATTTTGCACCTTCATTTAAGTGTTAAATGTGATTTTAGAGTCATGTTTACATTGATTGTGTTCCATGCTTGTGTTGACATATCCTTTTTATGATGTTGCCCCCGTTGTTTTAATTTAATTGTTTAATTCTAATTCACCTTCGTTATGTGCAGCACTTTGTGATTTGCCTTGATAGCTGAGGGGATTGTAATCAGAGGAAGGTTACATTGGAAATAAAATGTTTTACATTTCATATATTTTTCTCCTGCTCCTTATTTTCGATTGACCATAAAATTGTCAATATTTATTAATCTATATCACGATACAGTTTTCAGCGATATTGCTCAGTCCTAGTAGAAATTGATGGGAAAAAAAAACACAAAGATGAACGTCTATTACCATAGCGAAGCCGACATCAGCCTTCTTTAGAGCAGGTCCATCGTTGGTTCCATCGCCTGTCACTGCAACCACTTGCCTCTGTTCTAGGACGCTGCTGTCAATGATGCCTACAGGAAGGACAGAGAGTTGGAAGGTCCAGGTGTGTGTGTTTGCTTTGACAGATGAACGTCAACTCACCTTTGACAAGAGTGTGTTTGTCTGTTGGTGAAGAGCGAGCCAACACGCGCAGTTTAGGCCAGATTTTATCGATGCGTTCTTGTTCAATCTGCATGATGGAGAGAGGGGGACACACAATAGATAAAATTTCCCATTATTGAATCAGCAATGGAAAATATGTTGTTCTCTAACCACTCTTGTGATCAAATCCAGCGTATATGGTAGGGCTCTTGAAATATAACGACTTGTACCCAATGTGGCGAAAAGTGCACTGTGCTAATGAGGAGCAGTTCCTCCCATTAGGAGTTGTGCTCAGCCAAAGGCTTTCAAGGAATGCACTTAGGACAGGGGTCTGCAACCTTTACAACTCAAAGAGCCATTTTGACCCGTTTTACAAAATAAAGAAAACAATGGGAGCCACAAAACTCTTTTGAAATTTAAAATGAAATAACACAGCATACAAAGTTTTTTTTTGCTTTGTGCTATGTATAAACCAGGGGTCTCAGACACGCGCCCGCACCTTTATATGAAAATGTAATATTAGCGCGGCCCGTGAGTTTTAATTGAATGCCGCTTGACAACATCACAATTGCCAACCATCCCAATTTATCTGGGAGACTCCCAAATTTCAGGGCAACTGTTCTCTCGAATGTCTGCTGATTTTCACCCAAACGACAGTATTAAGGGCATTCTGTGATGACATTGCGCTTGACACCATCTACAACCGTAACAAACAGCTTGTCAACCCCTTTACATATTGTATGTGGCTTCTGCAGACACACGTAAGCGGCTGCAAGTCATACTTGTTCAACAGCCATGCAGGTCACACTGAGGGTGGCCGAATAAACAACTTTAACACTCTTACTAATATGCGCCACACTGTGAACCCACGCCAAACAAGAATGACAAACACATTTCAGGATAACATCGGCACTGTAACACAACATAAACACAACGGAACAAATACCCAGAATCCCATGCATCCCTAACTATTCCGGGCTACAATATACACCCCCGCACCCCCCAACCCCGCCCACCTCAACCAACGCACTAAGGGTGGGGGCGGGTATCTGGTGTATAATATAACCCGGAATAGTTAGGGATGCATGGGATTCTGGGTATTTGTTCTGTTGTGTTTATGTTGTGTTACTATGTGGATGTTCTCCTGAAATGTGTTTGTCATTCTTCTTCGGTGTGGGTTCACAGTGTGGCGCATATTAGTAAGAGTGTTAAAGTTGTTTATATCACAATCCTCAGTGTAACCTGTATGGCTGTATGCATTGCAGTCACTTGAGCGTGGTAATGGCAGCCGGCCGGCACTCAGTTAACATGGTATGAAGGCGCACGCGATGGCATTATCCAGAGAGCTTTAATGTTATTGTCATCATAGCATGCCATCCCGGCACCCTCTACATTGTTGTCCGGATGAAAATCTGAGAATATTATCGTCGGGAGATTTCAGGGAGAGGCATTGAAATCCGGAAACCTCCCAGAAAAATGGGGGGGTCGACAAGTATGCAGCTGAGCCACATCAGAGTGATCAAAGAGCCGCATGCGGTTCCGGAGCCGCGGGTTACCGACCCGACTTAGGAGAATATTGGTATTTTAGAGGTCGCATGAGATGAGAATATCCAAATAACACATAGAAGCGCATTCCACGTCTCAACAGACCGTGGCATAGTGCAACTTAGAAAGAACAGAATGGTCAGGTGAAATAAATAAATAATTTTGTCGTATTTTGTGGCTTTGCAGTTAGTATCCAATTCACTTTATTTATAAAGCACATTTCAAATTAACAATAAACATTTCACAAGATACATTTAAAAGCAGGATGAAACTAACAACAGTCAAGTGTAAAAAATACATTTAAAGGTTCCCTAACATGCAAAACCAACTTTACTTACCTGTTGCTACCTGCTTATGTGTATTTGAGATCTGCGCAAGTCCCAAAAATTGAAAATCAAACCGTGGAGGCATTGTGGAGTTATTTATGAAACAATCTCGCCTTTCCTCACACTTCCTCAAAAAAATGCTCTGTTGTTGGTCGCTTTAAGCCATGGGTGTCAAACTCTGGCCCGCGGGCCAAATTTGGCCCGCCGTGTAATTTCATTTGGCCCTTGAGGCAATATCCAATTAACATTAGAGCTGGCCCGTAGCTTTTAACGGCACATTCACCGCTAATACTCATACTCGACAACCCTCCCGATTTTCCCGGGAGACACCCGAAGTTCAGTGCCCCGCCCGAATTTCTCCCGATTTCCACCCGGACAACAATGTTGGGAGTGGGCCCTAAAAACACTGCCTTTGGCGTTCTCTACAATCTGTCGCCACGTCCGCTTTTACTCCATACAAACAGCGTGCTGGCCCAGTCACTTAATATATGCAACTTATACACACAAACAAGTGAATGCAATGCATACTTGGTCAACAGCCATACAGGTCACACTGAGGGTGGCTATATAAACAAATTTAACACTGTTACAAATATGCGCCACACTGTGAACCCACACCAAACAAGAATGACAAACAATTTGGGAGAACATCCGCACCGTAACACAACAGAACAAATACCCAGAACCACTTGCGGCACTAACTCTTCCGGGACGCTACTATATACACCCCCGTTACCACCAAACCCCGCCGCCGAAAAGAGGCATTCAATTTTTATTTTATTTTCATTTGATATGCCATTGATATTTTTTAATTATTATTATTTGAAACTTGAATTTGCATGTCACTATAAAGTTATATAAGCCTTGCTTGTTCAATATTCAATGCAAAACTTGTTTGGGTCAAAGTTTGAACAAAGGTTCATTTGTTCAACCTTGGCCCACGGCTTTTTTCGGTTTTAAAACTTTGGCCCACTCTGTATTTGAGTTCGACACCCCTGCTTTAAGCAGCACAAGACACTACAGAAACTTTCAGCCTCATCAGAAGTAACAAAAGTGCCTTACTTTTAACTTTTATGATCTGTGGCAATGTGCCTCTAATTGCAAAAGAAGTCGCTTTGAGTGTGTGCCAAGATTAGTCTTGCTTCACCCACAGAATTTCACAAAAAGATGGATTTTCCGAGAAAACTACTTTTATAACGTCAGTGTCCGTGACTACTATTTATGGCAATGGAGGAGAAAAAAGAAACAGTAAGTAATAACAGTGGGTTAGAAATGTGTGAATGATACATTAGCAATTTTAGCCTGAGTTGTTTTGTAGCCAGCTTAGATTTCTACTATAAGTCAACAGCGTCACCATCCTCCAGCAAAATAAAAATTATTTTTCAAATGTATACCAATTTGTCAGAATACGTCCTCAGCCTTTTCCTATTCAAGTGAGAGGCATGTATATGATCTACAATAAAGTGTGACGAGCAAGGAAAACAGGAAGCAGCTGATCAGTCGATCATGCAAACATTAGCACTGAAGCTTGTGATCATGGCGCTGCTATAAATAGTTTGTCTAGCGCTTCGAGACTTAGACTTCCTTTTATTGTCATTCAAATTTGAACTTTACAGGACAGATAAGAACGGAATTGCGTTGCATTAGCTCATTGTAGTGCAGGATAAAAGAGCATAATAATAATCATAATTGTAATAACAATATCACTAATACTTGGTTAATATTCAAGTCACCAAATATGGAAGGACTATTGTTGGCGCTTTTTGAATTGTTTTTTATAGGGTTTTATGGGCGGAATAGAAGACTTCTCATTGACTTCGCTGTAAGTAGACATTTATTTACATTTATTTACGAGTTAGAATGCATTTAAAAATAAAATACATCTGTCTTTCATAATGATTGAGAACGATTGGCAAAAGTAAGACAAAAGTGCAGTTTCCCTTTAAGCTGGCTGTTGATGTGTTTGGATAAAAAAGAGATTGCTGAGCTATTCTCTGCTTGTTTGATACATATACAGCAGGGGTCTCAAACACACGTTATTTTGCGGCCCGCACCTCAATATGAAAATGGAACATTGGTGCGGCCCGCAAGTTTTATGTGAATGGCGCTTTACAGCGTCATCCTTGTATAACCTCGATTTTTCTGGGAGAGACCCAATTTCCAGTGCCCCTCCAGGGGTAGAAATCTCCCGAACAACAATATCAAGGGGGCACCGTGGAGGCACTGCCTTTAGAGTCCTCTACAACCTGTACTAACAGTGTACCAGCCACATGTTGTATTTGGCTTCTGTGCATGCTGTAAGCGACTGCAAGACATAGTTGATCAACAGCCACACAGGTCACACTGAGGGTGGCCGTATAAACAACTTTAACACTGTTACAAATATGTGCCACACTGTGAACCCACACCAAACAAGAATGGCAAACACATTTTGGGAGAACATCTGCACCGTAACACAACATAAACACAACAGAACAAATACCCAGAATCCCATGCAGCCCTAACTCTTCCGGGCTACAATATACACCTCCCAACCCCCCACCCCCCCAAGTACGCCCCCTATTGTAGCCCGGAAGAGTTAGGGCTGCATTGGATTATGGGTATTTGTTCTGTGTGTTTATGTTGTGTTACAGTGCCGATATTTTCCCAAAATGTGTTTGTCAATCTTGTTTGGTGTGGGTTCACAGTGTGGCGCATATTTGTAACAGTGATAAAGTTGTTTATAGGGCCACCACCCTCAGTGTGACCTGTATGGCTGTTGATCAAGTATGTCTTGCAGTCACTTCCGTGGGTCTGCAGAAGCCTCATACAATATGTGACTGGGCCGGCACACTCTTCGTATGGTGGAAAAGCGAACGAGACTGCAGGTTGTAGGCAGCTGGAATTACTCTTCATCCACAGCTTTCTAGCACAGGACAAATAAGCGGTAGGAAATGGAAGGATGGCTGGCTGATTACTTTGCAGCTGGAATTACTCTTCACCTACAGCTTTCTAGCAAAGGACAAAAGCGCACATTAGCACCACCACTAAAGAGGGTTTTTATTGTTGTCGTCTGTTTATGCCAAACTTTTTTCCCGCCGTTTTAACAACTACTGTTTATGATGAGTAGGTGTTCTTCTAACGATGTTCCTTTAACATTTTGGGGAAAATCCAGCCTAATGGTGTCATAAAAGAATCTCTTGGGTTAATAGTGTGTGAACAAAATTAGCAACGTAAATGCAGAGCCACAAACTTTAAAGTGTCATTACATTTAGAGCTCCTATTTGTGGTCAGCTTGCAATTGTCAGATCAGGGAAAGAATTCTGGATCAGGATAAAACTTGTCCTGTAAAGGTTTCATTTCACAAAAGTGTGTACAACATTTGACAAATATTAATATCAGGGCATTCAATCAATCGCAACTGGACTGTTTGGTTTGTCTTAGAAGATGTTTTGCTTCTTAGGCTTCATCACTTCATGATCATAGACTTAGATTGGTCAGATCTAGCCTTTAAACTTAGATTAGTCAGATCTTGTCTTAGACTTAGATTGGTCAGATCTTGTCTCAGACTTAGATTGGTCAGATCTGGTCTTAGACTTAGATTGGTCAGATACAGTCTAGCTGCTGGTACCAATATCTCAGTAGGCTTCAACAGTTCAAGTTACTGGCTTAGTCAGCCAATGGTGTCCGAGTTAAAGGAAACAGAAGGTTGTCTTCTTCTAATGCAGTGGTCCCCAACCACCGATTGGTACCGGGCCGCGCAGGAAATAAAAAAAAACAAAAATAAATGTTTTTTTGTTTTTTTTAATTATTAAATCAACATAAAAAACACAATATATACATTATATAGCAATATAGATCAATACAGTCTACAGTAGTGGTCCCCAACCACCCCGGTACCAGTCCACGGCCCGATTGGTACCGGGCCGTACAAGAAAAAAAAAAAATATATATATATTTTTTTTTTTTTTTAATTATTAAATCAACATAAAAAACACAATATATACATTATATATCAATATAGATCAATACAGTCTGCAGGGATACAGTCCGTAAGCACACATTGTATTTTGTAAAAAAACACCCCCCCCTCGGGTCCGTGGGACAAATTTTCAAGCGTTGACCAGTCCGCAGCTACAAAAAGGTTGGGGACCACTGGTCTACAGGGATAAAGTCCGTAAGTACCCATAATTTTATTTCTTCATGAAATAAAATCCTCATCATTTCATTCTTCTAGCGCCAAATAAGGTCTTTGAGTTGCATGTTGACTTGTTTGTGATTACTTTCTGCACAGCTACACGTTCAGGAAAATACGTTTACTATTAGTTTTATTTACAGGTCAAATAAGGTGACTTTTTTCATCAAGCAGATGGCGCTGTTATGAAGCACCAACACAGTATCAGTGCAGTGTCAACGCAGGCACACACTAACAGAGGCGTATTTTACCCATCACTCCTATTTATATGTGACAGAATAGTAAAACGCATCCCATGTGCATGAGGGACCCCAACTCACCTCTCCTTTCTCGTTCCTGATTCGTCGGTTGAAGTCTTTGCCCTCGAGACAGATAAAGTCATCCCCAGGGTGGATGATTCCACATTTGGCAGCAATGGCCCTGGCTGTGTTGATGTTATCGCCAGTCACCATCCGCACAGTAATGCCCGCACGCTGACACTTCCGGATGGCGTCCGGTACCTTGGGGGGGGAAAAATAGGGTTATCTCTTCAAAATGTGTTTGATTCATCTACTGCATGATGGAGCAGCCAGGCTGACAGTCTCCTACCTCAGGTCGTACTGGATCTTCAATCCCGACCACAGTGATGCAGGTCAACTCCGTCACAATCTCGGTCTCGTTTTCCCAGTCGGGCTCTGGATTGGTGGGCAGGTCACGGTAAGCGATGCAGATGGTCCTCAGTCCCTCACACGCCATCGGCTCAATCACCTGGGAATCATCATGACAGCATCAGCCAGGAATAAATCCACTAAACAACTAAACCTCCTTTGCTTAATTATGCTCTCATGATTCGTCATTCAGGGTGTCCCGATATAACTATTTCACTTCCGATAATGGAGCCTTGAGTATTGGTTGGAACCATAGTAAGTGAAATTAATCAAACAGAGAACAGTGGTAGGTGTGAAAAACATGAACCTATTTACATTAACCGTCTGGAATGGACCTATGGTGCCAATAAGTTGCAGGGGCTTGGTAATTAGTTTTGGTGACACCTAGTGGCAACAATAATTTATGAAGTTAAGTTAAATGATTTGTTCCTGGACACTTTCTAACAGACGTTCTACTTTGTGTAAGTAATATACAACTATAATTATCTAACACTTGTTTATTGTGGAAGTCTCTGTTCCGGGTTCCCGTTGTGAGCACAGGAAAGCACCACACCCTTGCGGAGTCGTTACAATATGTTGTAATGTTTCAACAATCAATGTGCAAAGTCTCTTTGGCTTTTCAGTTCATGACCCTCGTCATGCAAAGTTCTCGTGGCTTTTCAGCTCTCTGTCTGGCAGGTTCACTCTCCTTCTTCAGCCAGCCCTCTCTCATGGTTTCCAACGCTGCTGATAAAGGACACAGGTGATTAGATAACTCGTTCCAGCTGAGGTATCTACTCACCTGTCTGCTGCTTCATGGCCGGCCCCTGCACACACCCCACCCGCAGGGAAAGCGTGGACCACGCCCCTCTCCACATGCCTTCACTGCCCAATTCAGGCCGGGCAGTCATCCGGCCACGCCACCCCCACCCCCGTAGAGGGGCAAGAGAGAGAAAGTCGGCTACGGCCGGAAGTTGTAGGGTTGCAGGGCAAGGCACTACCGGGCGATCCGTGCGTTGGCGTCCTTCTTGCGGTGGAGCCACTGGAGCGGTTTGTGGTCCTAATAGAGACTGAAGGCGCGCCCCAACAGGTAATAGCGGAGGGCCCCGACCGCTCACCGGATGGCAAAGCATTCCCTCTCCACCGTGCTGTAACCTGCCTCCCGGTCCGAGAGTTTACGGCTGAGATATAGTACAGGGTGGTCGACACCCTCCACCCGCTGGGACAGCACCGCCCCCAATCCCTGGCCTGACGCGTCCGCCTGCAGACAAAAAGGGATGTCAAAATTAGGCATGTGGAGCACCGGCTCCTCGCAGAGTGCTGTTTTTACCTTCTCAAATCCCACTGGACCAGTTCTGGTCAGTCAATGGGCCGGTCAAATCCGCAAACCGAGGAATGAACCGGCGGTAATATCCCTACAGCCCCAAAAACTGCCTCGCCTCTTTTTTGTCTTGGGGGGTGAATAGGCTGCGATAGCCGCTGTTTTGTATACCTGTGGCCGCACCTTCCCTCCTCCCAAGTGGTACCCCAGATACTGTACCTCCCTCCGGCCAACCGCGCACTTCGCCGGAGTTTGGAGGGAGCCCCGCCCGCCTCAGGGACTCGAGCACCGCCCTCACCCGCCGCATGTGTTGTTCCCAGCCGCTACTCTGGATGATGACATCATCCAGGTAAGCAGCCGCGTATGCAGCGTGGGGCCGCAGTACGCAGTCCATGAGACGCCGTAACGTGCCGGGCGCACTGAACAAGCCGAACGAAAGTGTCACAAATTGGTACAAACCGTCCGGAGTGGAGAAGGTCGTATTTTCTCTGGACTCTGGTGACAAGGGAATCTGCCAGTAGCCCTTGGTTAAATCCAGTGTCGTAAAAAAATTAGCAGTGCCCAGCCGATCCAGGAGCTCGTCGATCCGGGGGATTGGGTATGCGTCAAAATGTGATTGTTCATTCACCCTGCAGTAATTTACACAGAACCGCACGGTCCCATCCTTCTTCCCCACCAGAACAATGGGACTGCACCATGCGCTGTGAGATTCTTCTATCACCCCCATCTCAAGCATGGCTTTTAATTCCTCCCGCACTACTTTGCGCTTGTGTTCAGGAAACCGATATGGCCGAGACCGCACCGTAACCCCCGGGCTAGTCTCAATATGGTGTCGGATGAGATTCGTGGGGCCAGGTCGCGATGAGAACAGGTCAGAATAACGCCGCTGTAACTCAGCTACCTCCGCTCGCTGTGCCAATGTGAGCTGGTCATCACAGGAAAGCTGAGGGGGTGGGCCAGAGCACGAGACCGCTTGCCCCAACTCCTCCTCCTCCTTCACTACTGTTGCCATGGAAACAGGCTCCGCCTCTCTCCATGCCTTCAGTAGGTTAATATGATACATCTGTGTGTCCCCACGTCGGTCCGAGCGCCAAACCTCATAGTCGACATCACCCACTTGCCGTGTGACCTCAAAGGGTCCTTGCCATTTTGCAAATAATTTAGAGCTTGAGGTTGGAAGTAATACAAGCACTTTTTCTCCCGGTGTGAATTTACGTAGTTGGCTCCCCCTGTTATACGTGCGCCGCTGACGCTCTTGGGCACGGAGCAAATTCTCACGTGACCAGTGCCCCACCTGGTGGAGTTTTGCTCACATGTCCATGACATATTGTATTTAATTTTTGCTGGAGCTTGGACCCTCTTCCCAGCTTTCTTTAATGACGTCCAGCACTCCGCGAGGCCTCCGGCCGTACAATAACTCAAACGGTGCAAAACAAACTGAGGCCTGGGGTACCTCCCGCATTGCAAACATTAGGGGGTCCAACCATTTATCCCAATTCTGCTTGTCCTCATGTATAAACTTACGGATCATTGTTTTCAGCGTTTTATTCAATCTCTCCACCAGCCCGTTTGTTTGTGGATGGTACACGCTGGTGCGGATCGCTTTGATTCCCAACAACCCGTATAGTTCTTTTATGGTGCGCGACATAAAGGACGTGCCCTGGTCAGTCAGAATCTCTTTCGGGATTCCAACTCGGGAGATGACCTGAAACACGCTTGCGCCACACTCTTTGCAGAGATAGAGCGCAGGGGCACTGCTTCGGGATACCGCGTTGCGTAATCCACCAGGAATAACACATAGCGGTATCCCCGTGTGCTCGGGTGAAATGGTCCGATGAGATCCATCCCAATTCTCTCGAACGGTACCTCCATGAGCGGCAACGGGCGTAAAGGCGCCCTTGGGGTGGCTGCTGGATTCACCAGCTGGGAGTCCGGGCAAGCAGCGCACCAACGGCACACGTCTGCCTGGAGGCCTGGCCAATACAAACGGACCATGACCCGATTAAGTGTCTTATCATACCCTACATGTCCAGACATTGGGTTAACATGCGCCGCCTGGAAAACCATTTCCCGGTGGCGTTTTGGCATCAACAACTGGGTGTGTTCCTCCCCGGTTTGCATGTCACAGCCCACTCGGTATAATCTATCCCTAATAGTTTAAAAATGGGTGAATACCCCCCCTCCCCCGGGCGCACCGGCTGACCGTCAATATAATCCACCTGGTCCCAGGCCTCGTGCAAGGTTTCATCACGGGACTATTCGAGGGGAAAGTCCTCCGTAGGTGGCCACCGATGGGCCGGGGGAGCCTCCCGCCAAGCCCCCACCGGTTCCCGGTCGGCAGTCCCGGATGGAGCCGCGTCGCCGCGGATACTCCCTTCGCCTACTGTCCTGTGAACGCACCCCCACACATTGTGTCACCAAATGATTGAATCCCGGTCAATTCGTCCCTAAAATTACGGGGTGCGTAAGTTGCGCGCTTACGGCAACCTTAACCTTATGCTTTCGTTTATCATATGCAATTTCCACTGGCGCAATAGGGTATTCGTGCACATCCCCATGAATACACCTAATTTTCACCCGTTTTGCCTGCCTCAAAACCCCGCGTAGAACCAGGTTTTGGTGGATCATGGACTGTTTGCAGCTCAGATCCACCATCGCCCGGTATGTACCCCCTTGTACCTTTACCGGGACACAGTACGTCTCTCCCAGATTGGGGGCGGGTGACGGAGGTCCGACAACCCGCATCACCTGCCCCACCTCCATCATGGAGAACTCCCGGCGCACGTGTCCGGGTTGTCCGCACCTCCAGCACACCGGCCCTGGCAGTTGAGGTGCCCTGTGTGAGGGAAGCCCCCTCTCCGCAGCGCCGGCACCCTGCAATGTACACTAAACATGGTGGTTAGATCCCCGTGTCCCCTCCCCCCCTTGTGGTGTGTGTGTGTGTGTGTGTATTTTTTTGTGTGCCCGTATGGGGAACCTGTTCGTTGAGTCCGGGTGACTTTGTCCTTTCCACCCCCTCCACGACGACGGGGATCTGAGGTGAGTCCCGCGGCCGTCTTTGGCGTTGCCTCTCGCTGCACAGCCAGGTGTTCCTCCGCCAGTCTTACTGCTGCTTTGACGTCCGGGGGGGCTGTGATACCGAACCCATGCGGAGGTCCTGGTCGGGATGGCGTCGATGAACTGCTCCAATATGATTTTCTCCAGCGTCTTTGGATACTGCCCGTTGGGCTGGAGCCACCGGGTCGCCGCGTCCCTCAGCTGGTGTGCGAAGATGAATGGCCGGCCTTCTGGTTCCAATTTCATCGCGCGGAACCTCCGGCGGTAGTCCTCGGGGCTGCTGCCGATTCGGTCCAGTACGGCGTGGCGTAGGCTGGCGTACTGCATGCGGGCGGTCGCCGGGAGACTCAGCACCCCCCGCTGCGCCTCCCCCACCAGGACCGGCCGCAGCTTTGCGACCCATTCCTCCTCCGGCCACCTGCCCGGCGTTGCTGTCGCCTCAAAGACCTCAGGGAATGTCTGGGGGTCCTCCCCTTCCACCATGCGCTTCATGGTGGACACCCCTCTTGCTGCCTCTGCTTTGTCCATCAGTGCCTTCGGTAGTTGTGACTGCTGCTGGCTCGCTGCTGACACTTTGGCCAGCCCTAGCCCCAGTGCCACCAGAGGGGTTGGTGCCGACATCTTTCTGTGTTTTTTTTTTCATTACCTTTTTGTTGGGCGCCACTGTGTAAGTCTCTGTTCCGGGTTCCCGTTGTGAGCATGGGAAAGCACCAAACCCTTGCGCAGCCGTTACAATATGTTTTAATGTTTCAACAATCAATGTGCAAAGTCTCTTTGGCTTTTCAGCTCATGACCCTTGTCATGCAAAGATCTCATGGCTTTTCAGCTCTCTCTCTGGCAGGTTCACTCTCCTTCTCCAGCCAGCCCCCTCTCATGGTTTCCAACGCTGCTGATAAAGGGAACAGGTGATTAGTTAACTCGTTCCAGCTGAGGTATCTACTTACCTGTCTGCTGCTTCATGGCCGGCCACTGCACACACCCCGCCCACAGGGAACGTGTGGACCACACCCCTCTCCACATTTATATCGACAAATATGATGTTTTACACTGCAATATTGTTTCTATGATTTTTTTCCACTAAGGGCCACACACTGAAAATTTAAAGCACGCGGACACATTTTCAAAACAATACAGTATATATTGTAACCCTTAGGGCTCCCCTCAATTTTGGTGAATTTGTAAAGGAGCCATATAAATAAGTTCATGTCAAGTCATCATTAAATTGCCCTGATGTCAAAAGGCATTAATAAATTATGTTTTTTCCAAATACCTCTATAACTGACAACGGTAGTTCAGCTGTTTTCCAAAATTAGATATACAGCCCCGTAATATTGTTATTGTTTTAAATTTCATGTTCCGCCCTCTACTGTTAGATCAATGACAAAGTCCGTGAGTATATCACATCCAGATTGCCAGTTACGCATCGCCCTCTTCGTCTGGCTACTGCCACTGGTAAAGTTACTAAACATGTCAGTTAGTAAATCTAAAAGGCGTCGTTATGATTCTCAACTTATTCATGACAAAGCCAGGAACAAAATAAGGATTTGTATCGGAGATGCTTTTGAAAAAAGAAGACTTTTGAATGCGAGGGTTAAAATTTGCTCATTTCCTTTTTGATAAGTGAGTCAGGCATTTACCATTTTCTTATTACTTTTAATAAATGGAAATGGACATTTGGTATGTAAACTATATTGTCCCATACAGTCTATGATCTTGTCTTACAAAATTAATATGTTCGTGCAACAAAAGCTTAGAATGCTAGCCCAGTCAATGACACATCGACATACAGGCTAACAGGGGAAATATATGCCCGTTAGCCTGTATGTCGATGTGAATTCTAACTGACAGGGCAAAATATATTTTCGACAAATAAAACATATGTGGGCTTCACGGTGGCAGAGGGGTTAGTGCATCTGCCTCACAATACGAAGTTCCTGCAGTCCTGGGTTCAAATCCAGGCTCGGGATCTTTCTGTGTGGAGTTTGCATGTTCTCCCCGTGAATGCGTGGGTTCCCTCCGGGTACTCCGGCTTCCTCCCACTTCCAAAGACATGCACCTGGGGATAGGTTGATTGGCAACACTAAATTGGCCCTAGTGTGTGAATGTGAGTGTGAATGTTGTCCGTCTATTTGTGTTGGCCCTGCGATGAGGTGGCGACTTGTCCAGGGTGTACCCCGCCTTCCGCCCGATTGGCCCTAGTGTGTGAATGTGAGTGTGAATGTTGTCTGTCTATTTGTGTTGGCCCTGCGATGAGGTGGCGACTTGTCCAGGGTGTACCCCGCCTTCCGCCCGATTGTAGCTGAGATAGGCGCCAGCGCCCCCCGCGACCCCGAAAGGGAATAAGCGGTAGAAAATGGATGGATGGATAAAACATATGTTGGTATGGGTAGTGTCAGTGCCTATTGCGTTCTCAATATGCTGATATGCTGAGGAAATGGGTTCCAACATTAACACGCCTGTCATCATGACAATGTGAAACGTATGGAGACAGCCAAACCACATAATGAAATAATTCCTCATTTGTGTTTGCATATTGTGGACTACATTGTACCAAGTTATATGGCAATCTGAACCGTTTGAAACAGTAGCCTATAGGCATACCTTAGTCAAATGTCTCCTCTTTAGTTTTGGACGTACATTAGGCTGCTAAGCATGCTGTACTTATTTTCACCAGTATAACCATTGCTAGCGTTGGTTGTAGTTTGTTTTAGTTTTTGGTTTCTGATAGTACTGACAATAACCATATGATTGCCATTTGTTGTGATATTGTACGCAGGCGTGACGTACTTCTTCCTGAAAATAGCCTAATTTCTGTGTAAAATGTGTTGGTTAGAGATTTGCTATTGACAAAACGCTTGTCTATTCAGCTATTAAGGTACTGGCATCTCAACGTCTAGTAAGAGGCAGTGGAAGTTTTTAAGTTTCTTGGAGTAGCCCAGTCGATTGAGCTGGATTCGGCTGCGTGTCCGGCAACCTCAGTTAGGGAGAGAGGACTACAGAATTTTGACTGTGATTGCAGTACGATTTCTGGCCATATTCCTACATATGGCTCCTTTATAGGTCCCATCATTCATAAAAGTGTTAATCATTTATAGTCATATGGTAATATATATATTTTTAATTTTAATTTTAATATCTATAGATCAACTTCAGATTCATCCGTTGCCATAAAGTCTTTTTTAATGCTTTATGCCCCCTTTTTTTTTTTGAAAAGAAAACACAAAATAAACAACATTTTCCCTAAACATTTTTTTAAATGAAATATTTGGTTTGAAGTAATTGGAGCCTTACATAGGTATATAAATCATAACGTTGGATTTAATTTATTCTTTAATTTTTTTTTTTTTAACAAAAATCAGACTTTATATATATATATATATATATATATATATATATATATAAATATATATATATATATATATATATATATATATATATATATATACATACACATGCGTGTGTGTATATATGTATGTCATTATACATGAATATATATGTATATATGTACACACATCCATCCATCCATTTTCTACTGCTTATTCCCTTTGGGGTCGCGGGGGGCGCTGGTGCCTATCTCAGCTACAATCGGGCGGAAGGCGGGTTACACCCTGGACAAGTCGGAGGGAACCCATGCATTCACGGGGAGGACAAGCAAACTCCACACAGAAAGATCCCAAGCCCGGGATTGAACCCAGGACTACTCAGGACCTTCGTATTGTGAGGTAGACGCACTAACCCCTCTGCAACCATGAAGCCCATGTGTACACACACACACACACACACACACACACACACACATATATTTATATATATATATGTGTGTGTGTGTGTGTGTATATATGTAAGTATAAATATATATATATATATGTATATATGTACACATATATATACATATATATAAGTATGTATATATACATATATATGTATATACAAACACATATATACATACTGTATATACATGTACTTTTATAGCGCTTTTCTACTTTCAAGGTACTCAAAGCGCTTTGACACTACTTCCACATTTACCCATTCACACACACATTCACACACTGATGGAGGGAGCTGCCATGCAAGGCGCTAACCAGCACCCATCAGGAGCAAGGGTGAAGTGTCTTGCTCAGGACACAACGGACGTGACGAGGTTGGTACTAGGTGGGGATTGAAACAGGGACCCTCGGGTTGCGCGCGGCCACTCTACCACTGCGCCACGCCGTCCCCGTATCTACACACAAATATACATATATCTACACACATATACTGAATATATATATATATACATATACATACATAAACATATATATGTATATAAACACATATATACATATATACACATATACATGTATATGCATGCATATATATTTATATAAACACATATATACATATATGTATATATATACACACACATATATATATATATAAACACATATATATATATATATATATATATATGTATATATATATATATATAAATATATATATACATATATATATATTTACATATACAGTCGTGGTCAAAAGTTTACATACACTTGTAAAGAACATAATGTCATGACTGTCTTGAATTTCTACAACTCTTATTATTTGTGATAGAGTGATTGGAGCACATACTTGTTGGTCACAAAAAGCATTCATGAAGTTAACAATATATATATATATATATATATATATATATATATATATATATATATATATATATATATATATATATATATATATATATGTGTATGTATGATTATGTGTACACATATATATATATATATATATATACTGTATACTCCTTACATATGTATACATATATATGTGAACATCCATCCATCCATCCATTTTTCTGCCGCTTATTCCCTTAGGGTGGCGGGGGTTGTTGGTGCCTATCTCAGCTACATTTGGGCGGAAGGCGGGGTACACCCTGGACAAGTCGCCACCTCATCGCAGGGCCAACACAGATAGACAGACAATTTTCACACTCACATTCACACACTAGGGCCAACCTATTCCCAGGTGCATGTTTTTGGAAGTGGGAGGAAACCAGAGTACCCGGAGGGAACCCACGCGTTCACGGGGAGAACATGCAAACTCCACACAGAAAGATCCCGAGCTCAGATTGAACCCACCACTACTCAGGACCTTCGTATTGTGAGGCAGACGCACTAACCCCTCTGCCACCGTGAAACCATATGTATACATATATATACACATATATATGTATACATATATATACACATATATATATATATATATATATATATATATATATATATATATATATATATATATCTCTACGTACATATATATGTAAATATATTTAAAAAACATACTATATATATATATATATATATATATATATATAAATATATATGTGTGTATGTGTGTGTGAATATACATATTATATTACTATGACGAATATATAATAGATATAATTGGATATTAAAAGTATGTGAAAGTTTGATATCTACGTTGTTTCCTTCCGTGATGACCTTCTTAAAGTATTGTAATCAATCAGAAATGTCAAGCAGCTAAAATGTGCCAAACATGGATAAGTGTGGAGTGATTGTTTACATTTTTCCCATCATGCACTGGAATGGATTTAAATAGGTGTAATTTAAATGTTTGTTTATGGTGTTTTGACGTTTTTCATAATATCCACAAAGTTCAGTGAACAGGTTGTGTTATGTCTGACCAGATGTGTTGACGTGTATGTTAGGTGCATTTTTTTTTGCACCATAACTAGGAAAGGTTGTTTGGATGCTTTGTTGAAGTCTTGACCACTCGTGGGCTATATTGAAGAGGCTGGCAGCCACTTGACACTTAGTTCGAAAACCCCTGCTCTAGATCAACGTCAGATCAATCTGTCGATTATAAGTTTCTATTATTTTTTTGAGCAAAGAAAGTTTTTAATGAAAAAAACTGCCTTTACACGTAGGACTGCTTGTATCTGAGCCTTAAAAGGAAGAGTTTAGAATCCGATATGTGTTTTATCGACACCCCTAAAATCCGCTAACGCTTAACATAATTGTCTTAATGCAATTTGAGGTTGATGTCTGTTGACCTTTTAAGCATTTTGCTGGAATTCTTTCTGACAACGCTGAGGGGAAATGCCCCACCAACCCGTCCTGCTGCAGACAGCAATATGACGAAGAGCCGAGGTGGCACGAAGCTGCCACAATGCAGGCCGAATAAGTGGGCTGGAATACAGTTGTGTAAGGAGGAGAGCTATTTTTCCGGTGGCGTAAGCCGAGGTCGCCGTGAGGCAGATTTAGGTCAGTCAGCCTGTCAGTCAAGGAAGGGCTCGCTCACGCTGCATAAACAAATCTGTTTGTGGAGCAAATAGTTGTGCCTCGCTGACCACTACTTTCCACTGATGTTGCAATTGTGCTGCAACGATAACAAATGGGATAAATGCTGATGGCATACTTGTTCACATCCAGCTTATTGCGCATCACGCTTATCTTTCATGTCAACTGTCAGGATCAAATTTAGTCCTGCCAGGATTTTTGCTTTTTTTTGTCATTTTTGAAGCCGAGAATGCCCCCCAAAATTTTTCAGTAACATCGAATCAACTTGTGATTTTATACATTTAGGATCAATGTTTTAGATGTTCCTTTAACCTTAGCCTCAAAAAGCACAAAATTTCAACCCGAATGTTTAAAACATAAACTGTATTGATGTTTTACTCGTTTTATACCGCAGACCTAAAAGTAGACATCAGGTGGCAGTAAAAGCAAATCCTCAGAGCTCATCTTCAAATTACTGGACTGTTGAAGTGATTTATCATTATTAATAATTAATAGGGCGGTGAATCCTTTGGGCACCGCGCGATTCAATTCAGATTCGATTCTCGATTTAAAATCAATACTTTTTAAGTCCATTGGGTGCCAGTTCTATGATTAACTAAATTCATCCATAAAATAGATAAACAGCTGTGAATAAGTTCTACAAAACCCAAAACCAGTGAAGTTGGCACATTGTGTAATTCATAAATAAAAACAGAATACAATGATTTGCAAAGCCTTCTCAACTTACAGTATATTCAATTGAATAGACTGCAAAGACAAGATATTTAATGTTCAAACTGAGAAACTTAATTTTTTGGCGAATAATCATTAACTTAGAATTTAATAGCAGCAACACATTGCTAAAGAGCTGGCACAGGGGCCTTTTTTTCCACTGTGTTACATGGCCTTTCCTTTTAACAACACTCAGTAAAAGTTTGGGAACTGAGGAGACCAATTTTTGAAGCTTTTCAGGTGGAATTCTTCCCCATTCTTGTTTTATGTACAGCTTAAGTTGTCCAACAGTCCGGGGTCTTCGTTGTGGTATTTTATATATTATATAACTATATATTATATAGTATAATTTTACATATTGCGCCACACATTTCTAATGGGAGACAGGTCTGAACTACAGGCAGGCCAGTCTAGTAACCGCACTCTTTTACTATGAAGCCACACTGTTGTAACAAGTGGCTTGGCATTGTCTTGCTAAAATAAGGAGGGGCGTCCATGTGAACGTTGTTTGGATGGCCACATATGTTGCTCCAAAACCTGTATGTACCTTTCAGCATTAATGGTGCCTTCACAGATCTGTAAGTTATCCATGCCTAGGGCACTAATACTATACACCCCCATACCATCACAGATGCTGGCTTTTGAACTTTGCGCCTATAACAATACGGATGGTCTCTTTTTATCTTTGTTCCGGAGAACACGACGTCCACAGTTTCCAAAAAAATATTTGTAATCTGGACTCGTCAGACCACAGAACACTATTCCACTTTGCATCAGTCCATCTTAGATGAGCTCGGACCCAGCGAAGCCAGCAGCGTTTCTGGGTGTTATTGATAAATGGCTTTCACTATGCTTAGTAGAGTTTTAACTTGCACTTACAAATGTAGCGACGAATTTTAGTTACTGAGACAGTGGTTTTCTGAAGTGTTCCTTAGCCCATGTGGTGATATCCTTTACACACTGATGTCGCCTTTTTTTGCAGTACCGCCTGAGAGGTCGAAGGTCCGTAATATTATCGCTTACGTGCAGTGATTTCTCCAGATTCTCTGAATTTTTTGATGATATTACAGACGGTAAATTGTGATATTCCTAAATTCGTTGCAATAGTTGGTTGAGAAATTATGTTCAAAAACTGTTGGATAACGCGTTTGTTCACAAAGTGATGACCCTCGCCCCATCCTTGTTTGTGAATGACTGAGCATTTCATGGAAGCTGCTTTTATACCCAATCATGGCACCCACCTGTTCCCAATTAGCCTGTTCACCTGTGGGTAGTTCCAAAGTGTTTGATGAGCATTCCTCAACTTTTTCAGTCTTTTTTGCAACTTGTGCCAGCTCTTTTGAAACATGTTGCAGGCATCAAATTCCAAATGAGCTAATATTTGCAAAAAATAACACATTTTTCCATTTCGAACGTTAAGTATCTTGTCTTTGCCGTCTATTCAATTGAATATAGGTTGAAAAGGATTTAAAAATCATTGTAACCTGTTTTTATTTACGATTTACACAACATGCCAACTTTACTGGTTTTGGGTTATGTATATTACTTAAAAGAAAACTGGTTTTGTTTGATAAATTCCTACCCAAACATTTAGTCAAATACATATAAGGCAAGAAGAGAAGTATCAAACACTTCTCTTTTCTGAAGTAAATCTGTACAGCAGATGTGATCATCTGGATCAACAATATGATTTGTCTGAGTGGCTGGACACGACAGATAAAAAAAAAAAAAAAAAAAATGATTTAAGAATTTTTTTTTTACCCGATTTGGAATTGTTACAAATAAAAATCAAGATTTATAAAAAAAAAAAAGTTTATAATAATCATAATTACTAGAGGAGCCCAAAAAAATTGATTCCCATTTGAATCACGATTCTAATTAATCCAGATTCTAAATTGATCCAGATTCTAAATTGATCCATAATTAAAAATAATTGATTTAAAAAAAATATATATATATATGATTATTTTATTATTATTAAAGAGACGTTTTTAGGCCATCATCATGCAACCTGTAAACTTTTTTTGAAAAAGTTTCAATAGAATTATCATACCAAATAATACACAGCGTGAGAGTCGGTTTGAATCGAAAATTGTGTTCAATCGAGGACTTGTTTTTTAATCAAATTGTCACCGCTGTAATCGCAATCGGACCGAATCGTTATTTGCCAAAAGATTTACACCCTTAATAATTACAGTAAGAAAGACGACTAAGACGTCCTTCTTGTCTGCTGTCTGCTCTGTTGTAAACCTGCAAGTTGCAGTTTTACGGGGCTGAGTGTAACCAGTGGTGTGCCGTCAGGGCCAGCAAGGCCTTCTCTGCTGGCTTAACATAACCAGAAATCATGATCATAATTAAAGATAAAAGTAATTTTTATTTTACTTTCCCTAAATAGCTAAGAGTATTCATATTTTCTTCATGTCATATCATGCTCCTTCCAGCGCTGTTGTTTATAGTTTATAGAGTTTTTATCAAATCAGAATTGAGCTTGCTTATGTTGCCATGCTGTACCAAATCTGCCAGGGCCTTCAGAGTCAGCAATGCAGGGGGTCCGTGCACGGACACACACATTTGACAGACAGTTGCGATAGCCAATCAGATCACGAGTTGTTGTGAGTAAAGTCTTCTAGGTGGCTTAAGGCAGCTATACATTGTGATGTTATGAGCTACGTAACATACCGTGGGGCAAAAAAGTATTTAGTCAGCCACAGATTTTGCAAGTTCTCCCACTTAAAATGATGACAGAGGTCTGTAATTTTCATCATAGGTACACTTCAACTGTGACAGACAGAATGTGAAAAAAATCCAGAAATTCATATTGTAAGAATTTTAAAGAATTTATTTGTAAATTATGGTGGAAAATAAGTATTTGGTCAACCATTCAAAGTTCTCACTGATGGAAGGAGGTTTTTGCTCAAAATCTAACGATGCATGGCCCCATTCATTCTTTCCTTAACACGGATCAATCATCCTGTCCCCTTAGCAGAAAAACAGCCCCAACGCATGATGTTTCCACCCCCATGCTTCACAGTAGGTATGGTTTTCTTGGGATGCAACTCAGTATTCTTCTTCTTCCAAACACGACGAGTTGAGTTTATACCCAAAAGTTCTATTTTGGTTTCATCTGACCACATGGCATTCTCCCAATCCTCTGCTGTATCATCCATGTATCCATTTTGGTATAAACTCAACTCGTGGTGTTTGGAGGAATAAGAATACTAAGTTGCATCCCAAGAACACCATACCTACTGTGAAGCATGGGGGTGGAAACATTATGCTTTGGGGCTGTTTTTCGGGACAGGACGATTGATCCGTGTTAAGGAAAGAAGGAATTGGGCTATGTATCGTGAGATTTTGAGCCAAAACCTCCTTCCATCAGGGAGAGTTTTGAATGGTTGACCAAATACTTATTTTCCACCATAATTTACAAACATCCATCCATCCATTTTCTACCGCTTATTCCCTTTCGGGGTCGCGGGGGGCGCTGGCGCCTATCTCAGCTACAATCGGGCGGAAGGCAGGGTACACCCTGGACAAGTCGCCACCTCATCGCAGTAATTTACAAACAAATTCTTTAAAATTCCTACAATGTGAATTCCTGGATTTATTTTCACATTCTGTCTCTCACAGTTGAAGTGTACCTATGATGAAAATTACAGACCTCTGTCATCATTTTAAGTGGGAGAACTTGCACAATTGGTGGCTGACTAAATACTTTTTGCCCCAATGTTAAGAACTCCATTACCCAGCATGCCACAGTAGTGAAGAGCATGCGCAGTAGCCCCGTTAAGGTTGACATGCCGGCAGCTGGATGTTTTTGATGAGCACGCTGTGGAGTAAACTTTAAGAACTCAGCTAACACGCCTTGTCTGTATCTTTTATGATTAGACAAGACAACACGTATGTTTGCAAGGCCATTCTAAAGAAGGATATTTAAAGAGCTCAGCTGTCCCAGCAATGTGAGTTCAGATATTGTATTTCTTAATTTTTTCACATTTAATATGTTTTTTGCAATTTAAATTTTGACAGTGCCACATAAGATATGTTTTAAATGCTGATGCGGGTTTATTGATTTTTAAATGCGCCAGAAAATAGCCCGTTTTGTACAATGCCCAGTAGTGCGTAAATGTGTATCTGTTTAGTATTTTTCCAGCAATGGTCATGTGGTGACATTAACGATGGTATTTTGAGAGGTAATCATTGAAGGCCTAGGTGGGAAACGCACGTCCCGCCATTGAGTGAAACAGAGCCAGGGTGGCTGGGCCATGTGTACGTTAGCAAACCTCACTCCCCGACAACTTCAAGAGAAATGCTAGCTATCGAGTTGATAGCCCGGTAGTCAGCCCGCTCGCCTCCCATGTACGACCAGGGTTTGAGTCCGGTGTGGAACGGAATAGGCAGGGACCGAATCACGTGGGTTACTTAAATGCTGCCTCATTGCTAGGTCAGCATTGTAAATGAAAACATGTTTTTAATTGCCATAACCTAGATCAACAAACGTTACATACATAAACAAATACATATAAACTAGGAAGTGAGAACGCTGGTGTGTTGCCAAATGTTTGTATAATACATTACCCAAAAGGCTTAGGGCTGTAGCCAGGAACAGGAAGTTTGAGGAATAAAAAGTGGATATATTGTTACAAGTTGCTGTTCCTGCTTCGTCTACACAAGAAACAAACATGAGTTTTGATGAGATAGTTGACAAATTCCATTGTTAAAAAAGATAGCGGGGGTGTATATTGTAGCATCCGGGAAGAGTTAGTGTTGCAAGGGATTCTGGGTATTTGTTCTGTTGTGTTTATGTTGTGTTATGGTGCCGATGTTCTCCCGAAATGTGTTTGTCATTCTTGTTTGGTGTGGGTTCGCAGCGTGGCGCATATTTGTAACAATGTTAAAGTTGTTTATACGGCCACCCTCAGTGTGACTTATATGGCTGTTGATCAGTTATGCTTTGCATTCGCTTATGTGTGTGTAAAAGCTGCATATATCATGTGACAGGGCTGACGCGCTTTGTATGGACAAAAAGCGGACGAGATGACAGGTTGTAGAGGATGCTAAAGACAGTCTCTTTAAGGCACGCCCCCGGGTGGAAATCGGGAGAATGGTTGCCCTGGGAGATTTTGGGGAGGGGCACTGAAATTCAGGAGTCCCCCGGAAAAATCGAGTGGATTAGCAAGGGTGCTAGCAACGTCAAAATCACAGAGCGCTAACGAGTTTATGCTGCTATATTGACATATTGAGCTGCTGCCTTCAACATCCTCAAAGTTGATTAACGTTAATTCTAGATTATAAATCATGTCTCTTACCTGGATAGTAGAAGGTTGTGGACATAAACCGACAATTTGGTCAACTTTGACATCTAATTTAAACTTAGATTTAGACCTGGAGATGGCAAGAAAAAGACATGGAAAAACACTTTTTTTTTAATCCTCTTTTGTGAGGATTATGAATAATACTTCATGTAAACGGGAAGATATAAAAATCTTATCAGTCGGCATCAAAGTGAGAGCAGACATTGGATACTAAGTGAATGTTTTATTATGTTTGTATATCTTGTTTAGCGCTTAGCAATATTGCTACAGGATGATGGGTTTCACTGTTTAGCACAAAGCTTCTAAAACTTGTAGATCATCGTCATTATGTTCAGGCTTAAAATACAAGTTTCTGGATCATAATTTGTCCCACAGTAATCTTTGTTGTCTCTCATGAATTCTGCCATGATTAGTGTTGTTGTTGTTGAAGGAAAATTAACGTTGTTATGCATCTGTAAAATGAATACGCCGCCATGTGCTTCAAATGAGCAAAATGCATAAATAATACATGTAATTAGAAATGTTACTACATTACATATACACAGGGTGTATATAACATGTTGATGGTTTTTTTGTTGTTTTTTAGAATGCTTTATAGGCGGCACTCATTAACTTTATTATTTGCTAGATTTTCTAATGTTTATTTATGAGTTGGAATGCATTTAAAAACAGTATTTGTCAACTTGTGTTACATGAAGATTGTGAATGATTGGCAAAATAAATAAAAAAAATGCAGTTTCCCTTTAAGATGCTAGTTTTTATCGGTTTATGTCTTTCCTTGAAAGGATTGCCTTTACTTTTTTTTTTAGCTTTGCACAAGAAAAAAAAGACAACCTTGCAGATTAATAAAGTGCAAACAAAAAGGAACACCTGACAGTGCATTTGTAATGCCTGAAGGCCATTTCTTTCAGACAAACACCGGTACTGTAAGTACTGAACACACCTTTACTTCTAAACCTCTGTATGGAGTAGAGATGCGCGGACAGGCAATTATATCATCGGCAACCGCCTCACTAAAGTCGTCATCCACCCGCCATCCACCCGAACCAACATTTTATCAAAACCGCAACCGCCCGCCACCCACCCGTTGTTACATATCAGGGGTCGGAGACTTTTACTACACAAAGAGCTATTTTGACCCGTTTCACAGAGTAAAGAAGACAATGGGAGCCGCAACCATGCTCGTGAATATATGCTGGTGCTCATTCAGATAACGAGAACAAGGGTGTGCTATGAAGCCATTGCCTTTAACGCCTTCTACAACATGTACAAACTGCTTGCCAGTCCAGCAATATGTTGTATGTGGCTTCCGCAGACACACGTACACGACTGCAAGGCATACTGGGTGATACAGAGTACATTGATGGTTGTGATATAAACAACTTTAAAACTCTTACTAATATGCACCACACTGTGAAGCCACACCAAACAAGAATGACAAACACATTTCGGGAGAACATCCTCACAGTAACACAACATAAACGCAACACAACAAATAGCCAGAATCCTTTGCATCCATGACTCTTCCTGACTATATTTTACACCCCCGCGCCCCCGACCCCGCCCACCTTACTGACGCACGGGGGTGGGGGAGAGGGGGGGTGTAAAATATAGTCTGGAAGAGTCATGGATGCAAAGGATTCTGGGTATTTGTTGTGTTGCGTCTATGTTGTGTTACTGTGAGGATGTTCTCCCGAAATGTGTTTGTCATTCTTGTTTGGTGTGGCTTCACAGTGTGGCGCATATTAGTAAGAGTGTTAAAGTTGTTTATATCACAACCATCAGTGTACTCTGTATCACGCAGTATGCCTTTCAATCTTGTACGTGTGTCTGCGGAAGCCACATACAACATATTGCAGGACTTGCAAGCAGTTTGTACATGTTGTAGAAGGTGTTAAAGGCAATGGCTTCGTTGCAAGCCCTTATTATTGTTATCTGGGTGACCGCCATCAGATGTTTATGAGATAGTTTGCAGCTCCTATTGTCTTCTTTACTTTGAGACATGGGTCAAAATGGCTCTTTGAGTGGTAAAGGTTGCCGGTCCCTGAACTATGTACATTAAATATTTCCCAATGGTTCAACCGCCACCCGCCCGAATGTATTTAAAATCTATTTTTTCGTCATGTCACCCGCCCGACCCGCGGTTTATCCGCGGACTCCGCGGATGAGACCGCAAACCGCGGATCTCTAGTATGAAGGTTCACTTGCTAACTGCTATTTTCCTAGCTTACCTTAAAACAAGGATCTTCAGTGGTGAAAAAATCACTACAACTACACAAATGTAAGTTAAAGTTAAGTTAAAGTACCAATGATTGTCAAACACACACTAGGTGTGGTGAAATTTGTCCTCTGCATTTGACCCATACCCTTGTTCACCCCCTGGGAGGCGAGGGGAGCAGTGAGCAGCAGCGGTGGCCATGCCTGGGAATAATTTTTGGTGATTTAACCCCCAATTCCAACCTTTGATGCTGAGTGCCAAGCAGGGAGGTAATGGGTCCTATTTTTATAGTCTTTGGTATGACTCGGCCGGGGTTTGAACTCACGATTTACCAATCTCAGGGCGGACACTCTAACCCAGGGGTAGGGAACCTATGGCTCGGGAGCCAGATGTGGCTCTTTTGATGACTGCATCTGGCTCTCGGATAAATCTGAGCTGATGTTGCTTAAAACGATAAGTAATGAATAATTTCACTTGTAATCACAGTGTTAAAAATAATGTTCAAAATATAAAACATTCTCATGCATTTTTAATCCATCCATCCGTTCAAGAAGTTGCGTTAATGGTAACAAGTTATTTAGTTATTATTGGTTAGTGTGGGGCTTGCCCTCCTGGGGGTTCTTCAGACCCCCAAGCACCGACATGAGAGCCTGTTTCAGGGTTACAATATTGTTTTATTTTTCAATAAGTCTCTCAGTTGTTTTCCAGCAATTGTATTTCCAGCCCCAACCCCATCTCTCCTCCTGGCTGCTGCTTATAACAGAGCGACAGGTGATTAGATAACAAGGCCCAGGTGGGCCATCTACGCACCTGTCGCTGCAGGCCCGCAGGCCACGCCCCCTCCACAATGTTATTACAAAGAATAAGAGACCTATTATACTCTAGAAATGTTGGTCTTACTTAAAAATGCACACATTTAGTTGTGTTCAGTGTTAAAAAAAATATTATACGGCTCTTACGGAAATACATTTTGAAATATTTGGCTTTTCGGCTCTCTCAGCCAAAAATGTTACCGAACCCTGCTCTAACCACTAGGCCACTGAGTAGGTTGAAAAGTTAAAACAAAAAGTAACAAAATGAGAGAGAAATAAAGTAAATAGGTGGTCAAAACAATTTTAGGCTGGTGATTTTGGTCATTTATTATGGTAAACTCAGCTAATCCTAGGGCGCTAGCATAAATAGCATAGCATTGACAACATGTCAGTCATTTCAAATTTGGTCATACATTTATGGCAGTTCTTTGTTTTATAAAAAAGTAGAGATGTTTTAATAACTCATGTCCCTATGACAACTTTATCACTGTCTTAAATATTTGGACAATACTTCTCACCTGTTTGACCATCTCATCTCTGTCACGTGGGCGGAAAGTGCGAGATTCTCCATTGGCATCGAGTACGTAAGAACACCTGGGGGGAGAGAGATGAGACATTTGTGTTTATTGACAAATCTCCGGTGTTGGTTGTTTCCACTCACTTTTTTAGCATGATCTCCGAGGCTCCTTTGCTGTAGAGACGGAAGGAACCATCTGGCAGCTTGGTCACTGTGCTCATGGATTTTCGCACCGAGTTAAATGTGTACACCTGAGAGGAAATACGAAGTTATTAATACTTATACTAATGCTATGTGGGCATGTTTGTAACGTGTGCAAGTTCAATTTAGTGGACGTTTAATATCTATGATTCAGTGGGAACATATGACTCGACTTGCTGTGACTTGACTTATTGTTAAGTCCCGTTCTTCTTCGCTCTATATTAGGGGTCGGCCAACCAAAATGTTGAAAGAGCCATATTGGACCAAAAATACAAAAACAAATCCGTTTAGAGTTGCAAAAAAATATAAACCATATTACGTACATATAGTGTGTCATGAGATATGATTTGAATTATGAGGACTAAAAAGGAAACTAAATGAAATCAAATATAGCTACAAATGAGGCATAACGATGCAATATGTACATAGAGCTAGCCTAAATAGCATGTTAGCATCGATTAGCTTGCAGTCGTGCAGTGACCAAATATGTCTGATTAGCACTCCACACAAGTCTAATAACATCAACAAAACTCACCTGTGTGCATTCTTGCACAACGTTAAAAGTTTGGTGGACAAAATGAGACATACAAAGAAGTAGCACAAAACATGTCTTAGAACAGGGGTGTCAAACGTACGGCCCGAGGGCCGGATCAGGCCGGCGAACAGGTTTTATACGGCCCGCGGGATGAGTTTGTTAAAGTATGAAATCAACCTAACATTTTTTAATGAGAGAAACTGCTGTTCTAAATGTGTCCACTGGATGTCGCAATGGCAATTCTTTGTATCTTTGTCGATGGAGCTATATATGTACAAAATAAACCACATGATTTTGGTAAATCAGTCAAGGAAAATGATCAAACTACATTAATAACATACAGTAATTTGATTTTGATATAATTTTTTTATCTTGATTGATTGAAAATGAACACCAATGACTTGACAGATGAACATTATCACATAATGTATTCCGAAAATATAAATAACGACAAATAAAGATAGAATGTTATTAACCGAAACATGTAAGTGTAAAAAAAACAACAGTTGCCTTTATTTTTAAGTTATCGTGCCGTGATTTTACCAGTTCGGCCCATTTGAGAGTAGATTTTTTCCATGTGGCCCCCGATCTAAAATGAGTTTGACACCCCTGTCTTACAAAGTCGGAGAAAGTTATACATGTAAACAAGCTACGGTGGGTTCAAGGACCGCCAATATCAGTAGGACAAAACGGCGCTCGCCAAATACTCGAATCAGTGAAGCATGTTTAATATAAACAGTGTGCTTTATAACAATTAGGGAGGCTTGTGTCATTTTTATCCTCCTACAGAAACCATATTAAAACAATAAATATGTTTTTTTCCCCTCATCTTTTTCCATTTTTCATATATTTTTGAAAAAGCTCCAGAGAGCCACTAGGTGAAGTGAACTATATTTATATAGCGCTTTTCTCTAGTGACTCAAAGCGCTTTACATGGTGAAACCCAATATCAAATTTTTACATTTAAACCAGTGTGGGTGGCACTGGGAGCAGGTGGGTAAAGTGTCTTGCCCAAGGACACAACGGCAGTGACTAGGATGGCGGAAGCGGGGATTGAACCTGCAACCCTCAAGGTGCTGGCACGGCCGCTCTACCAACCGAGCTATACCGCCCCTACCAAGGGTGGTGCTAAAGAGCCGCATGCGGCTCCAGAGCCACGGGTTGCCGACCCCCGCTCTATATGAATGTCAACATATGGGTTAACATTCGTATGTGTCATTCATTGGACAAAAGAGATGATTTGTTGTAGCGGCACCACTATATGGTTGTACATATTAAGCATACATCCATCCATCCATTTTCTACCGCGTGTCCCTTTCAGGGTCGCGGGGGGTGCTGTAGCCTATCTCAGCTACAATCGGGCGGAAGGTGGGGTACACCCTGGACAAGTCGCCACCTCATCACAGGGCCAACACAGATAGACAAACAACGTTCACACTCACATTCACACACTAAAGTTAAAGTTAAAGTACCAATGATTGTCACTCACACACTAAGTGTGGTGAAATTTGTCCTCTGCAATTGACACATCCCCTTGATCACCCCCTGGGAAGTGAGGGGAGCAGTGGGGAGCAGTGGGCAGCAGCGGTGCCGCGCCCGGGAATCATTTATGGTGATTTAACCCCCAATTCCAACCCTTGGGGCCAATTTAGTGTTGCCAATCAACCATTAAGCAAAAAATAAGTGGAAAATAAATGTTGTCTACGGTTCATTATTATTTTTGAGCTTATTTGGCTTAAGATTTGGTTAGAATTATTCTAGAAACCCATACAAAAACTAAAAAAAAGGGCTCTTTGGTACTAGTACCAAAATGCAATTCCATACTTTTTGATACTTTTCTAAATCAAAGGAACCACAAAAATTGGCATTATTGACTTAATTTTAGTAAAAAATCTTATGATACAATAAACATACATTTGTTATTGCAATATTATTTAATGTATGCATTAAATAAGATGTTTAACATACGAAACAACTAGTATTTTAGTAGTAAGAAAGCAAACAAAGTCTCCTAATTAGTCTGCTAATGTATGCAGTAACATATTGTGTCATTTCCCATTCTTTTATTTTGTCAACAATATTCATCTACTTAGGGCAGCACGGTGGAACAGAGGTCGGTACGTGTGCCTAACAATATGAAAGTCCTAAATGAACATTGATTGATTGATTGATTGATTGAAGGTATGCCAAAGGGTGCGTGAGATTTTTTTTAAATATTCTAAAAATAGCAACAATTCAAAAATCCTTTATAAATATATTTATTGAATAACACTTCAACAAAATATGAATGTAAGTTCATAAACTGTGAAAAAATACAACAATTCAGTGTTGACAGCTACATTTTTTGTGGACATGTTCCATAAATATTGATGTTAATGATTTCTTTTTTTGTGAAGAAATGTTTCGAATGAAGTTCATGAATCCAGATGGATCTCTATTACAATCCCCAAAGAGGGCACTTTAAGTTGATGATTACTTCTATGTGTAGAAATCTTTATTTATAATTGAATCACTTGTTTATTTTTCAACAAGTTTTTAGTTATTTTTAGATCTTTTTTTCCAAATAGTTCAAGAAAGACCACTGCAGATGAGCAATATTTTGCACTTTTATGCAATTTAATAAATCAGAAACTGATTTTTAGGTATTTTTATATCTTTTTTTTCAAATAGTTCAAGAAATACCACTGCAAATGACTAATATTTTGCACTTTTATGCAATTGAATAAATCAGAAACTGATGACATAGTGCTGTAGTTTACTTCTTTATCTTTTGTTTTCAACCAAAAATGCTTTGCTCTGATTAGGGGGTACTTGAATCAAAAAAATGTTCACAGGGGGTACATCACTGAAAAAAGGCTGAGAACCACTGCTTTAGAGCACAGCTGTAACTTCCTGCCACTAAACCTGCAGAAAATAGTTATTTTCAGATTTCTCTATGTTTACATTTTCACACTTTGCACTATTTTCCTACACTTTATGATGCATTTCTTAAATATTCCTTATTTTTCATCTTCATTTTAAGAGTTTATTGTTAAGTGTTCAATGTGATTTTACTATTTTGTTGACATTGTTTGAGTGTTTTCCATGCTCGTGTGGACATTTTCTTTCTGCCCTGATAGGTGAGGGCATTAACATTTAATATATTTTTCTCCCGCTCTTTATTTTCCTGAGGTTGAATTTTTTTAAATGATTATCGATATCAACCACTATAAAACACTTATATGGTGATACAGTTTTCAGCCGTATCGCTCATCCCGAGTCGATACGATGTCCCACCTTGTAGAGTCTCTCTTCAGGGATCTGGTCTCTGACGGACATGTAGTCCTGTTGCAGGTCCAGTACAAATCCCAGGAGGCCACACTCCGTCTTGTTGCCCACTTGCTTGGCCAGACCTCCCTCCACATCTGGTGGCTGACAAAGAATGTATGGAATAGAAGATGAGTGGTGAATGAAAAGTAAATGTAAATATTTTGTTCCTCTCATAATAACCAAAACAAATAACGTGTCTCTAAGAGAAAATGACTCACTAAGATCTTGGAGGTGTAGGCACTGTTGATTGCGATAGCGTTGACTAATATGTCCAGTGTCCGGGGGTTGATCTGGCCTGGGTCCGGGATCACACGGTAGTGCATGTCACCTAGGCAACGGCAATCATTTCAATGCATGTGGGTTGATGCCATGCGTGGCGTGGATTCGCTGCGTGCCAAGACTCACCGACGTAAGCCTGAACCACGGTCATGCGGTTGGTGGTGAGCGTGCCCGTCTTGTCGGAGCAGATGGCAGTGGCGTTGCCCATGGTCTCACACGCGTCCAGGTGGCGCACAAGGTTGTTGTCCTTCATCATTTTCTACGGCAGACAATGGGCTCAAATGTCACTCATTCATACAATGATAATCAATTCTACTTTGATTTAAGGGCTTTCTAAATTGGGCCCGCACATTTTAAAAATATTTTTACAAAAAACCCATAACAAGTGGAATAAACACATGGATGACGTAATCTGGTGTGGGTAAAATTGACTGGCCTGCACAGAGTCCTGACCTGCACCCGATAGAACACCTTTGGGATAAAATTAGAACGGAGACTGAAAGCCAGGCCTTCTCGACCAATGTAAGTGTGTGACCTCACCAATGCGCTTTTGGAAGAATGGTCGAAAATTCCTATAAACACACTCCACAACCTTGTGGACAGCCGTCCCAGAAGAGTTGAAGCTGTAATAGCTGCAAAAGGTGGGCCGACGTCATATTGAACCCTATTTGTTAGGAATGGGATGGCACTTCAAGTTCATATGTGAGTCAAGGCAGGTGGACAAATACTTTTGGCAATATAATGAAGAGATTTAAGCGTTACAAGTAAAAAAAAAAAATCATTTATGACCTATTTTAACACTTTTATTAGTGGGGCCCTTTTGGATCCCTGAGAATTGGTTTAAAAAATAATAATGCATCAAAATCAATGTTGTTATGAATTATTAACCTATTCGAGACTCAAATTACTTCAAATCAAATATTCCACTTTGACATTTTTTGGGAGGAAAATCTTGCATATTTTGTGTTTTTGCCATCCAAAACAGGGTTTTATTTGGCAAAAAAGGGCATAAAACATATTCAAAACTAATAACTAATAATAAAAAATAAAAAAAATGTTATATCATCTAAAGTTAATACAGAAATTTACTGCTTTTGATGTGGGGTCATAATCTCCTTACATGTCTGAAAAAGAGTAGGAAGACATACAGTAGCTTTTCCAATGCATAGCAATTACTAACACATTTTTCACCCTTTGTGTTCTCATTTTGTAATGCAATTTACATCAATTAACTCAAAATGCAACAGTTCTCTTAAATAAATAGTTCAGTCATTTATGATTCACATAAAGAGATGAATAATAATATCTCAATTTCAATAAGTTCAAGAGGTTAATCAGAATATTATCAGAGTATTGTATTTATTAGCGCATAAGCCAGGGGTAGGGAACATATGGCTCTAGAGCCAGATGTGGCTCTTTTGATGACTGCATCTGGCTCTCAGATAAATCTTAGCTGATATTATACACGATAAGTAATGAATAATTCCGCTGGTAATCACAGTGTTAAAAATAAAGTTCAAATTATAAAACATTCTCATGCGTTTTAATCCAACCATCCATTTTCTATCGTACCTGTTCAAGAGGTCGCATTAATGGTAGGAAGTATAATATTTATTATTGGTTAGCTTTAGAATAACATTGTTATTAAAAAGAATAAGAGACTTACTACACTCTAAAAATGTTGGTCTTAAAAATGCACGCATTTAGTTATATGGCTCTCACGGAAATACATTTTGAAATATTTGGCTTTTATGGCTCTCTCAGCCAAAAAGGTTCCCGACCCCTGGCATAAGCTGTTACTTTTTTACCAAGCTCTGAACCCCGCCGCTTATACACAGGTGCAGCTAATCTATAGATTTTTCTTCGACAACGGCTAAATTATGTAATAGATTAAGCAAAGCAATCAAACAATGTACTACAGTAATTTGATCCACTTTGAGAAAACTGTACAAGCTCAACGTTTTTACAAAGTACAAGGAAGAAGAATCATGAATCTTATTAAACAAGCTTTCTTTCAACTCATAAAGAATGAATCGAAAGACATTAATGACATTACTGTTTTGTATAAAAGGCCTTTTTACTGCTGTGTTACAGAAACCTTTGGAAACACTTAAGATATAAACATGTACAAAATATTATGGGTAAAGATGTCATTTCACAACATACTGGTATATATATCTGCGACTTATATATGAAATATAAAGATATTTTTTAATTTTTCTTAGAAAAAATGTGGCTTAAAGTCACGTACATCTTAGTTGTCGTTTCCATGGACAAATTGAATTGAAATTGAAAATGCCACGTAAAATCGCTAATGCTAATCTGTAGCATGTATATGCCCTTACCAATGTAAATTAGCATCTAGCTAGTGTGTTTTGAAATGCGGAGCCTGACTTTTGAGTGTTCTCTACCAGGCGTGCTTGTTTCGTTGCCATGGAAAGTTACTGTACAACAGATTATCACCAGACCTATGTAAGCATCAATATATACCTTGATGTTGCAGAAAAAAGACCGTATGTTTTTTTAACCGATTTCCGAACTCTAAAAGGGTGAATTTGGCGATTGAAACGCCTTTCAATTGTTCGCTGTCGGAGCAATGACCTTTCACCCGTGATGTCACAACGGGAAGCAATCTGCCATTTTCTCAAACACATTACACACACCAAGTCAAATCAGCTCTGTTATTTTCAGTTTTTTCGACTGTTTTCCGTACCTTGGAGACATTATGCCTCGTCGGTGTGTTGTCGGAGGGTGTAACAACACGAACAGGGACGGATTCAAGTTGACCTACGTGGTGTGTTAATCAGACATATCAATGGTCACGGCATGCTAATCGATGCTAACATGCTATTTAGGCTAGCTGTATGTACATATTGCATCATTATGCCTCATTTGTATCTATATTTGCATTAAGCCTTTCCCTCCACCCACATTTAATGCCAAACAAACACATACCAATCGACAGATTCAAGTTGCAACAGTGGTCAAAAATTGCTAAAGTCCCGTTTGTTCTGCACACTTTACCGACGATAGCGATGGTACGACAGAGATGGCACAGAGATGTGTGGATATCCTGCGACACTCAAAGCAGATGCATTTCCAACAATAAAGTCAACAAAATCACAAAGATGAGTTTTGTTGATGTTATTGACTTATGTGCTAATCAGACATATTTGCTCACGGCATGACTGCAAGCTAATCGGTGCTAACATGCTATTTAGGCTAGCTGTATGTACATATTGCAACATTATGCCTCATTTGTAGCTATATTTGCATCCAGCCTTTCCCTCCACCCACATTTATTGCCAAACAAACACATACCAATCAACGGATTCAAGTTGCACCAGTGGTCAAAAGATGCAATCGTTGATTAGAAGGCGATCGGCGAATTCGTCCTCGTTGCCGCTGTCTGTTGTGATATGGCTCAATAGCTTCAGTTTCTTCTTCAATTTCGTTTTCGCTACCTACCTCCACACTCCAACCATCCGTTTCAATACATGCATAATCTGTTGAACCGCTTAAGCCGCTGAAATCCGAGTCTGAATCCGAGGTAATGTCACTATACCTTTCTGTTCTATCCGCCACGTTTGCTTGTGGTTGCTTCACGCAGTGACGTCACACGAAAATGGACGGGTGGATATAACGATGGTTAAAATCAGGCACTTTGAAGCCGTTTTTCGGGATATTGCGTGATGGGTAAAATTTTGAGAAAAACTTCGAAAAATAAAATAAGCGACTGGGAACTGATTTTTATTGGTTTTAACACTTCAGAAATTGTGATAATGTTCCCCTTAAGAGGCAGTCCGCTATAAATGCACCCGTTTTCCCGCCAAGTGTTTGAGTGTCACATGCAACAAAGGTAATGAAACACCGTTTAAACTATATTAATCGGTGCTCGGTAGTACCGAAATCTGTACCCTTCCCTTTCTGTCAGTCCTGGGCCTTTACCATCGACATCACCTTGACTCGGGAAAGATGTGCGTTGGAGGTGCGGCCTACCTTGACAGAGTACGCCAGAGAGATGGTGACGGCGAGCGGCAAACCCTCCGGCACGGCGACCACAAGCACGGTGACTCCAATGATGAAGAACTTGACAAAGTACTGGACGTAGACCGGGGTACATTCTGTCACCCACACGTGGCCTGCAACAAGACGGGACAGGATGTGCAACAGCTTGTGCTCAACAGGGCGGTACACACACACACACACACATTCATCCACCCACCTTCAACAACAAAGGTGTCGATGACAAAGTAGAGCACCAGGATGATAACAGTAATAGCGGACATCACTAAACCTGTGGAGGGATGGAAAGAAAGACACTTTGTTACTCAGTCTTCACAACTCTAACAATTACTTTTTTTCCCCAAGCTTTGAACGCTGCGGCTTATACAAAGATGCGGCTAATCTATGAGTTTTTCTTCGCTAATAATATAACTAAAACAATTTGTACTTACTAAACCGTCCTATGTGTGATGTCTGTAGGACTATTTTAATGCATATTTGTATCGTAATGTATTTAAGCTAGCGTCATTGGCATTATCTTATATGCTAACACGTTTACGAGTGTCTGTGTTAGTACTATTAAAGGGGAACATTATCACCAGACCTATGTATGCGTAAATATATACCTTGATACTGCAGAAAAAAGACCATATGTTTTTTTAACCGATTTTCGAACTCTAAAAGGGTGAATTTGGCGATTTAAACGCCTTTCAATTGTTCACTGTCGGAGCAATGACCTTTCACCCGTGACGTCACGTCGTGAAGAGACCCGCCATTTTCTCAAACACATTACACACACCAAGTGAAATCAGCTCTGTTATTTTCCGTTTTTTCGACTGTTTTCTGGTACCTTGGAGACATCATGCCTCGTCGGTGTGTTGTCGGAGGGTGTAACAACACGAAAAGGGTGTAACAACACGAACAGGGACGGATTCAAGTTGCACCAGCGGTCAAAAGATGCGAAAGTCCCTCGTTTGTTCCGCACACTTTACCGACGACAGCTATGCTACGACAGAGATGGCAAGAATGTGTGGATATCTTGCGACAATCAAAGCAGATGCATTTCAAATGATAAAGTCAACGAAATCACAAAGGTGAGTTTTGTTGATGTTATTGACTTATGAGGAGTGTGCTAATCAGACATATTTGTTCACGGCATGACTGCAAACTAATCAATGCTAACATGCTATTTAGGCTAGCTGTATGTACATATTGCATCATTATGCCTCATTTGTAGCTATATTTGCATCCAGCCTTTCCTCCATCCACATTTAATGCCAAACAAACACATACCAATCGTTGGTTAGAAGGGGATCGCCGAATTCGTCCGCGCTTCCTCCTGTGCCGCTGTCTGTCGTGATATGGCTCAAAAGCTTCTGTTTCTTCTTTAATTTCGTTTTCGGTACCTGGCTCCACACTCCAACCATCCGTTTCAATACATGCCTAATCTGTTGAATCGCTTACGGCGCTGAAATCCGAGTCTGAATCCGAGCTACTATGCTATACCTTTCTGTGCTATCCGCCATGTTTGTTTCTGGTGGCTTCACGCAGTGACGTCACAGGACAATAGACGGGTGGATATAGCGATGGTGTAAATCAGGCACTTTGAAGCCGTTTTTCGGGATATTGCGTGATGGGTAAAAATTTTGAGAAAAACTTCGAAAAATAAAATAAGCCAACGGGAACTGATTTTTATTGGTTTTAACCCTTCAGAAATTGTGATAATGTTCCCCTTTAACTTACAATGGCATTCTTTTTTTTATTGTTTCAGTTTCACAAATTGCTTAGTATACTCACCAAAACGTCACCGTGGAGTCATTGAGTCTGTTTAGCTGATTGGAGAGCTAGCTTCCGCAGCTAGGGACAATGACTACTGTTTTGTTTCATCAGTCATTTTACTACCGCCTTACAGACATCGCTTGGAAACAATTAAGGTATGGAAATAAACCATTACAGAATATTTTGTACCGGAATATATTTGCAGTTTGTAGTCCGGTGTGGCTAATATATGAAACATATATATATATATTTTTTTTAATGTATATATCTGTATATATCTATAGTCAAGAAAATACAGTATTTTTGTACTCAGCAGACAGGAAAGTGGTAGCTACCTGCTTTGCCAATTTGAACCGCCAGTTTGGTGAGCTTGCCCTGCAAGACACTCTTCTCCTTCTTCGGTATGTTGGTCTTCTTCTTCTCTCGGTCGTCCACTTCTCCTCCCTCCGCGCTTTTGAGGGGCTGCATCTCCATGGCGACGCCACCATCTTGCTTCTTAGCTAAATTATACGCACAAAGCCAATAGACAGTAACATCAGCTACAGAAAAAACAAATGCGGCGGAACCCCGATTTGGCAGTTGGTGTGTTAATTGCCAGTTTATAAATAACGCGCCAATCACTAGCTGACAACTAACAGGTTAATCACTAGCTAGCAAATGGCGCATTAATCGCTGGCCGCAACTAGCAAGAAAATCGCCAACTTGCAAATAAGGCACCAATCGCTAGCTAACAATTAGGGTGGTAATGGCGAGCTGACAACTACAGCACTAATTGCTAGTTGTCAAATAGTGTGCTAATCACTAGTTGACAACTAACAGACTAATCGATACCTAGCAAATAGTGCGTTTATCACTAGCTGCAACTAGCGCGTTAATTGCTAACTGACAACTACAGCGCTAATTGCTAGCTAGCAACCAGAGCACTAATCTCTAGCTGACAAAAAGCAGGCAAATCCCTAGCAGAGAACTAGTTCGCTAACCACTAGCTGACAACTAACAGACCAATCGCTGGGTAGCAAATGGCGTGCCAACCGCTAGCTGACAACTAAAGCGCTAATCGTTAGCTGGCAACTAAAGCACTAATCGCTAAGTGAAAACTAACAACCAGATCGCTAGCTGGTAACTAAAGCACTGATCGGTTGCTGACAACTAACGCGGCAATTACTAGCTGACAACTAGAGTGCCAATAGGTGGCTGGCAACTAGAGCTCTAATCCCTAGGTGACAACTATTGCACTAATCACCAGCGGGAAAACGGAGTGCTAATCGCTAGCTGGCAACAAGCACGCCGGTCGCTAGCTGCCTATTAAAGCGCAAATCGCAAGCTGACAACTAAAGTGCTAATCACTAGCTATTTTACATATAGCAGTTCCTCTGCGGACCACCGTTGAATACTCCTGGGAGTGGACTTCTACGGTATCTCCTTATAGATGCTTTCGCCGTCAAACACACCATCAGCAGCTTCTGCATATTTGCATGGATAAATGTTTAAATACATTTTAACGTATCCGGCTGGCATCTTGGACACATTCTGCTTCAGTATGCTGCAGACTAGCAGTGCTACGCTCCAATGATTAATTAAAATTTAGTTAGCTACACGCTGTGTCATCTTTTTGATGATTTCTTTCTTTAATAGACAATTTAGAGTGAAAAGCTAATTTTATTTTCACTCGCATACAAATCATTCTAACTTGGATTGTTTCCCTGGCTTCGAGACTCTCCCGAAGGTCACTGCAGCGAAGACACAACAAAATCCCTTTTTGTATCTCATGGATACACACCTCTCTCGTCCAAAGACAAAACCTAGAAACTCACTTCTAGCTGATTTTGAGAAAACAAAGGAAAACCAATCTATCTAGATGCTGTCTTACAAAGATCTACAAAGTCATCAAACGTATAGATGTTTTCTTGAGCTTTCATTTTCTTTCCGATTGAGCCATTGATTGAATCTGCTCTCATGAACGTGTGCCCTTTCTCCAGATATTTTATCACAATCTCGGGTGGGCCCCATTCTGCGTTTGCACATTGGGCAAGAGCCGTGTACAGCGTCGATTTTTTATTTTGACTTCCACAATTAACTGCCCAAAAGAGTTTGCAAGGGGAAGAATCAAGAACAATACATTTAATGAAGGTGCTTGCAACGTCCTGGGCCAATCTTCCAAATATCCCCTCGTGCCATAATATCACATAATCAGGTTGACCGTCGGCCCCCATTCGTGCAAATGTCTCATTAAAGACAATAAGGCCACTGACAAAGAAGCTCTGATTGGTCCCTTGAGATACTAGGTTTTTCTGGTTGTATTTACACGGTTATGTGGTAGTTGCTAGGTCCTGCCATGCGCGGAACAAATTACAATATCGCATACACTAATGTAAAGCATGTCACCTAGGATCTCCAAAATTATTATCAGCTCAGTTTTGACCAAAATTGAGTTACTGGGTTTTGCCTTTGGACGGGAGACCTGTTGTTGCTGACTTTGGACTAGCGACTGCATAATACATCAAGGCCACGGAACAGAGACACACTGGGGGCTTACACACACACACACACACACACACACACACACACACACACACACACACACACACACACACACACACACACACACACATCCACAAAAAAATATACGCCACACATACACCCCCCCAACTCAACGCCCTCGACGCAAATCCCATAGGGGTGATGAATGGATGGTCAGCGCTTGAGAGCTGCGGCCTACCACCATGACCTTGAACTACCTTCCCTCTGTTGCTAGATATCTCGAGATGTATGTTGTAATATGTATATGTGCTTTGCTATGGAGGTTTTTTCCCCACTCCAGACTGGGCCCCCTTAGGAGCCCAGTCTAGATTGTACTTTTTTACTCATCTTTCCCCAGCATTTACCTTTTTCCCATCTTTTACGGGACGCCTTATGGCGACCCATCAGCGTTCTTGTTCTGTAACCCTGTACACTGTTTGTTTGTCTAATCTTGAACAGGTTTGTGCTGAAAACAAAGTTTCGTTGTACTTGTGCAATGACAATAAAGACCTATCCTATCCTATCCTATCCTATCCTATCCTATCCTGTCCTATTCTATCCTATCCTATCCTATCCTATCCTATCCTACCATATCCTATCCTAATTCAATGAATATCATCCATTTCTTCTCAGCACTGTCCTCCACCCTCACTTTCTTCACAAACATGCTTGGGAAAACAAAGTTGTGTCCATCCTTAGCTATAAGGTAATGCTCGCGCGGCGTCCACTGTGACATTCTCTACGCCAACTAGTAGTGGGGAAGTTTGTTACCCATAAAGAATAAAAATTAACCGAGAGACAGCTCTTGTTTTGAAACGCTGGTAAGCTGGGACACTCAGGTAGTGCTTTAACGACTGTCAAGGTGTTTACCTTTGTTCTGGTTGTTCTCCACGGCGCCATCGGGTTGTTTTCCTACAGAAAAGGACAAAGACAAAAGTGCAGAAAGACAGATGTTAACATTCACGTGCCGGCAGCTCATGGAAACGATACGCAAAGGGAAGTGATAACGACACACATGTTGTTGGTTGGAAATACATCACTCAGTACACATGTGAGTCCTTCAAGACCATGGATACGGTCACACCACGTTCTACTGGGAGGTGGTGGGGGTGTGGCTTGAGGGCGGGACAGACAACCGTGTGCTCACATACCGTTGGTGACTGTGCTGAAACTGGCATCTGTGTTGACCAGCAACTGAGTACTGTCCTCTGTTTGGAGGTATGTGCGGGGGACACGAGAGAAGTTGATAAAAAGGAGGGACAACAAAAGAGAGCAAAAAAGGGAAATAATAAAGCTCCAATAAAGAACGTGTTTGTTTTAGGGATGCTCTGATCCAGGGGTCACCAACGCGGTGCCCGCGGGCACCAGGTCACCCGTAAGGACCAGATGAGTAGCCCGCTGGCCTGTTCTAAAAATAGCTCAAATAGCAGCACTTACCAGTGAGCTGCCTCTATTTTTTTAATTGTATTAATTTACTAGCATGCTGGTCTCGCTTTGCTGGACATTTTTAATTCTAAGAGAGACAAAACTCAAATAGAATTTGAAAATCCAGGAAAATATTTTAAAGACTTGGTCTTCACTTGTTTAAATAATTTTTTTTTTTTTTTTTTTTAACTTTGCTTCTTATAACTTTCAGAGAGAACATTTTAGAGAAAAAATGCAATCTTAAAAATTATTTTAGGATTTTTAAACACATATACCTTTTTACCTTTTAAATTCCTTCCTCTTTTTCCCTGAGAATTTAAATCAATGTTCATTTTTTTTTTTATTGTAAAGAATAATAAATACATTTTTATTGAATTCTTAAATTTGTTTTTTCGACAAAGAACATTTGTAAAAAAATTCTTCAAACTTATTATGATTAAAATTTAAAAAAAATATTCTGGCAAATCTAGAAAATCTGTAAAATCAAATTTAAATCTTATTTCAAAGTCTTTTGAATTTCTAACAAAGTGCAGATTGGATTTTAACCTATTTAAAACACGTCATCAAAATTCAAAAATGAATCTTAATCAGGAAAAATTACTAATGATTTTCCATGAATTCTTTATTACATTTTTTCAAAAAGATTCGAATTAGCTAGATTTCCTCTTCATTTTTTTCCGTTGAAGTTTGAGTTTTAAAGAGTCGAAATTGAAAATAAACTATGTTTCAAACTTAAATTGTCCTTTTTTTTGTGTTTTCTCCTCTTTTAAACCGTTCAATTAAGTGTTTTTTTTCAACATTTATTCTCTACAAAAAACCTTCCGTAAAAGGAAAAAAAAAGGACGACGGAATGACAGACAGAAATACCCATTTTTTTTATATATGCCAGAAATAAACAATTTACTCAATTTACCTTTAATAAATATATATACATATATATATATATATATATATATATATATGTATGTATATATATATATATATATATATATATATATATATATATATATATATATATATAGAGGGAGAGAGAGAGAGAGAGAGAGAGACACAATTTGCTCAATTTACCTTTAATATATATATATATATATATATATTAAAGAGACAATTTGCTCAATTTACCTTTAATATATATATATTAAAGGTAAATTGAGCAAATTGTCTCTGTCTCTCTCTCTCTCTCTCTCTCTATATATATATATATATATATATATATGTATATATATATATATATACACACACATATGTGTACATATATATATATATACATATATATATATATATATATATATATATATATATATATATATATATATATATGTATATATATATATATATATATATATATATATTTATACATATATACATATATATATATAATTATTAATATTATTAAAGGTAAATTGAGCAAATTGGCTATTTCTGGCAATTTATTTAAGTGTGTATCAGACTGGTAGCCCTTCGTATTAATCAGTACCCAAGAAGCAGCTCTTGGTTTCAAAAAGTTTGGTGACCCCTGCTCTGATCAGTATCGGAACATCTCTGTGGAAAAGTACTTGGTCGACTACAAAAGTTAATCCCCTCTGACTTACACTTTATTTACATACACAGTTAGCTAGCAGCTAACTGAATGTGCATACACAGTGTGGAGATGCTCCCTTCAGTTAATACTCATCCCCTCCATTGTGGCAAACAAACTACATTTCTTACTATCTTAAATATCATTATCAAGTACTGCTATCTACAGAGGGAGGGCCAAACCTGTGGCACACGGATAAAAACAAGCCTGCTAGCAAGCTAGCTTGAAAGAAGAGAGGAAGTTAGTGCTGAGTGAAGTTCAAAAAGAAAGTAAGCAGGAAGTCGATTAATTAGTAGGGGTGCACAAAAAAATCGATTCACATTCAAATTGTGATTCTTATTGATACTGATTTTCAATCGATTTGTAATTTTCAAATCCATCCACCCATCCATTTTCTACCGCTTGTCCCGTTCAGAGTTGCGGGGGGTCGCTGGAGCCTATCTCAGCTGCATTCGGGCGGAAGGCGGGATACACCCTGGACAAGTCTCCACCTCATCACAGGGCCAACACAGATAGACAGACAACATTCACACTCACATTCACACACTAGGACCAATTTAGAGTTGCCAATCAACCTATCCCCAGGTGCGTGTTTTTGGCGGTGGGAGGAAGCTGTAGTATCCGGAGGGAACCCACGAAGTCACGGGGAGAACATGCAATCTCCACACAGAAAGATCACAAGCCCGGGATTGAACCCTGACTTGTCAGGACTTTGGTATTGTGAGGCAGACGTACTAACCCCTGTTTCACCGTGCTGCCCATGTATTAATTTTTTTTTAAATAAGAACAATTTTTTAAACTTTGTTTTTAAAAGGGCCGTTTCTAAATCGTTTAAAAAATCAATTTGAATAAATAAATAATTGTTGAAGTAAATTTTATTCCATACAATGCGATAAGTAAAATTATTTTGAGAATGAAAGAATGAATGGGTGAATACATTTAGAATGTTTATCATGGTTCTTCTTTTTTGTACTTTGTAAACACTAAGTTTGAAGAGTTTCTTGAAGTTGATCATATTAGTACATTATTTGATTGCTTTGCTTAATCCATTTCATAGTTTAATTCCACATACTGATATACTGAAGGTCTTAAGTGTTGTACGTGTGTACAAATGTTTTAAGTTACATTTTTCTCTAAGATTATATTTCTCCTCTTTTGTTGAGAAAAATTGTTGTATATTCTTGGGTAGCAGGTTATAGTTTGCGTTGTGTATAATTTTAGCTGTTTGCAAATTAACTATGTTGTGGAATTTCAGTATATTTGATTCAATAAATAAAGGGTTTGTATGTTCTCTATATCCAACATTATGTATTATTCTAACTCATGGGTGTCAAACTCTGGCCCGTGGGCCAAATTTGGCCCGCCGTGTAATTTCATTTGGCCCTTGAGGCAATATCAAATTAACATTAGAGCTGGCCCGCCGCTGTAACACCGCATTCACCACTAATACTCATACTTGTCAACCCTCCCGAAGTTCAGTACCCCTCCCGAATTTCTCCCGATTTCCACCTGGACAATAATATTGGGGGCGAGCCGCAAAAGCACTGCCTTTGATGTTCTCTACATGTCGCCACGTCCACTTTTCCTCCATACAAACAGCGTGCCGGCCCACTCACATAATATATGCGGCTCATACACACACACAAGTGTATGCAAGGCATACTTGGTCAACAGCAATATAGGTCACACTGAGGGTGGCCGTATAAACAACTTTAACACAGTTACAAATATACGCCACACAGTGAACCCACAGCAAACAAGAATGACAAACACATTTTGGGAGAACATCCGCACTGTAACACAAAATAAACACAACCGAACAAATACCCAGAACCCTTGCATCACTTACTCTTCCGGGACGCTACAATATACACCCCCGCTACCACCAAACCCCGCCCCAACTCAAAGCTGCCGCCGAAAAGAGACATTCAATTTGTATTTTATCTTATATGATATGCCATTGATATTTTTTAATTATTATTATTTTAAACTCGATTTTGCATGTCACTATAAAGTTATATAAGCCTTGCTTGGACCATATTCAATGCAAAACTTGTTTGGGTCCCTATTAAAGGTATAATTTGTTCAACCTCGGCCCGCGGCTTCGTTCAGTTTTAAATTTTGGCCCGCTCTGTATTTGAGTTTGACACCCCTGTTCTAACTGATCTTTTTTGTAACACTGTTAGTGAATGAAGTGTACTTTTGTAATTATTTCCCCATATTTCTGCACAATAACTCAGATATGGTAACACTAGTGAGCAACAGGGAATATAAAGTGATTTTTAGTCTAGGACATATTTGGCTTTATTCATTATTGACGTAAAAAAAAAAGCTAATTGACCAAACAAGCCGCTAAGTTAGCTTGAAAGAAAAGAAGAAGTAAGCACTGAGTGACAATTAAAAAGCGTGCGTGTCAGCAGAAAGTGAACAGGAAAGGAGCAGGTAGATTAGTAAATTGGGGTGCACAAAAAATCTGCTCAAATCTGAATTGCAATTATTTTTAATTTATTATTGATTAAAAATCGATTTTAAAATATGGATGCCGCATTGGGGTCACATTGGGGGCCTGTGCACGTTCATACTGGAGTTTGCTAACGATCACATTTTACTTGTAATCTAAACAGTCAGCTAGAAAACAAATGGGATTTCGATTTGGTCCACTTTGTAAACGTAGTCTTTGTAGATCAAAAGTGACTCCAGAAGGGGCTTGAATAAAACATAAACATGAGCGGCAGATATGAAAATAAAAAAAGCACACCCAGCACATGTGGGAAAAAAAAGATTCATGCTATGAAGTTGAATAAATAATACATGAGCTGACTAAATGAGCGCCTGATGGCTGCCACATTACAGCCAGCAGACCCACACACACCATGCGTACACAGTCGAGGAGGAACCCTTACATCGGTGACTCCCCTCCATATATTTATTCCGGACAAAGACTGCTTTCGGAAAGTATTCACAGCGCTTCACTTTTTTTTCACATTTTATGATACAGCCTTATTCCAAAATTAAATCAATTAATTTTTGTCCCCAAAATTATACACACAATAACTCATGATTTTAAAAAATATTTTTGAAAATGTCTTTAAAAAATATATATATGTATATTTGTACAGAGACATCCTGGATGAAAACCTGATGGAGCTTGAGAGGTGAGGAGAGGAATTATTAAAACTGTACAAAAATACGTGTGCCAAGCTTCTGGCATCGTGTTCAAAAAGACTTGAGGCTGTAATTGCTGCCAAAGGTGCATCAACAAACTATTGCGCAAAGGCTATGAATTATTATGCATATATCTATGTCATGTCTTAGTTTTTTAGTTTTAGTAAAGCTGCAATACATAAAAAACTTTCCACAATGTCAGTATAGGGTATTGTGTGGAGAATTTCAGGAAAAAAATGCCTTTTTTACCATTTAAAAAAAAAGGCGGTATCGTAACAAAATGTGGAAAAAGTGACATGCTGTGAATACTTTCCGGATGCACTGTATACTATATATATATATACATATATATATATATATATATATATATATATATATGTATATATATATATATATATATATATATACACAAACCCCGTTTCCATATGAGTTGGTAAATTGTGTTAGATGTAAATATAAACGGAATACAATGATTTGCAAATCCTTTTCAACCCATATTCAGTTGAATGCACTACAAAGACAAGATATTTGATGTTCAAACTCATAAACTTTTTTTTTTCAAATAATAATTAACTTAGAATTTCATGGCTGCAACACGTGCCAAAGTAGTTGGGAAAGGGCATGTTCACCACGGCACCCACCTGTTCCCAATTAGCCTGCACATCTGTGGGATGTTCCAAATAAGTGTTTGTTGAGCATTCCTCAACTTCATCAGTATTTATTGCCACCTTTCCCAACTTCTTTGTCACGTGTTGCTGGCATCAAATTCTAAAGTTAATGATTATTTGCAAAAAAAAAAAAAGTTTATCAGTTTGAACATCAAATATATTGTCTTTGTAGCATATTCAACTGAATATGGGTTGAAAATGATTTGCAAATCATTGTATTTGTTTATATTTACATCTAACACAATTTCCCAACTCATTTGGAAACGGGGTTTGTACATATATACATACATATACAGTATACATATATATATATATATATATATATATATATATATATATATATATATATATATATATATATATATATATATATCCATCCATCCATTTTCTACCGCTTATTCCCTTTCGGGGTCGCGGGGGGCGCTGGCGCCTATCTCAGCTACAATCGGGCGGAAGGCAGCATGCACCTGGGGATAGGTTAATTGGCAACACTAAATTGGCCCTAGTGTGTGAATGTGAGTGTGAATGCTGTCCGTCTATCTGTGTTGGCCCTGCGATGAGGTGGCGACTTGTCCGGGGTGTACCCTGCCTTCCGCCCGATTGTAGCTGAGATGGGCGCCAGTGCCCCCCGCGACCCCGAAAGGGAATGGGCGGTGGTAAATGGATGGATGGATGGATATCCATCTTCTACCGCTTATTCCCTTTCGGGGTCGCGGGGGGCGCTGTATATATATATATATATATATATATATATATATATATATATATATATATATATTAGGGCTGTGAATCTTTGGGTGTCCCACGATTCGATTCAATACCGATTCTTGGGGTCACGATTCGATAATATAATCGTTTTTTTTTTAAATCCGATTCGATTCTCGATTCAAAAACGGTATTTTTCCGATTCAAAACGATTCTGTATTCATTCAAAAACATAGGATTTCAGCAGGATCTACCCCAGTCTGCTGACATGCAAGCAGAGTAGTAGATTTTTATAAAAAGCTTTTATAATTGTAAAGGACAATGTTTTATCAACTGATTGCAATAATGTACATTGCAGTCAGAAAAAAATATGACTTATTTTATCTTTGTGAAAACATTGGACACAATGTGTTGTCAAGCTTATGAGATGCGATGCAAGTGTAAGCCACTGTGACACTTTTTTTAAATTTTTATAAATGTCTAATGATAATGTCAATGAGGGAGTTTTAATCACTGCTATGCTGAAATTTTAACTAATATTGATACTGTTGTTGATAATATTTATTTTTGTTTCACTACTTTTGGTTTGTTCTGTGTCGTGTTTGTGTCTCCTCTCAATTGCTCTGTTTATTGCAGTTCTGAGTGTTGCTGGGTCAGGTTTGGTTTTGGAATTGGATTGCATTGTTATGGTATTGCTGTGTAGTGGTTTGTTGGATTGATACGAAATGATTTTTAAAAATGAGAATCGATTCTGAATTGCACAACATGAGAATCGCAATTCAAATTCGAATAGATTTTTTCCCACACCACTAATATATATATATATATATATATATATATATACATATAAATATATATGCTCCTCTCTGAGCTGCCACCTTATCATGGTAGAGGAGTTTGCGTGTCCCAATGATCCTAGGAGCTATGTTGTCCGGGGGCTTTATGCCTCCTGGTAGGGTCTCCCAAGGCAAACAGGTTCTAAGTGAGGGATCAGACAAAGAGCAGCTCGAAGACCTCTATGAAGAAGACAAAACATGGACCCTGATTTCCCTCGCCCGGACGCGGGTCACCGGGGCCCCCCTCTGGAGCCAGGCCCGGAGGTGGGGCACGATGGCGAGCGCCTGGTGGCCGGGCCTGTTCCCATGGGGCCCGGCCGGACACAGCCCGAAGAGGCAACGTGGGTCACCCCTCCAATGGGCTCACCACTCATAGGAGGGGCCATAGAGGTCGGGTGCAATGTGAGCTGGGCGGCAGCCAAAGGCAGGGCACTTGGCGGTCCGATCCTCGGCTACAGAAGCTAGCTCTTGGGACGTGGAACGTCACCTCACTGGGGGTGAAAGAGCCTGAGCTAGTGCGCGAAGTGGAGAAGTTCTGGCTGGATATAGTCGGACTCACTTCGACGCACAGCAAGGGCTCTGGAACCACTTCCCTCGAGAGGGACTGGACCCTCTTCCACTCTGGCGTTGCAGACAGTGAGAGGCGACGGGCTGGGGTGGCAATTCTGGTTGCCCCCCGACTTAAAGCCTGCACGTTGGAGTTCAACCCAGTGGACGAAAGGGTAGCCTCCCTCCGCCTTCGGGTGGGGGGACGGGTCCTGATTGTTGTTTGTGCTTACGCACCAAACAGCAGTTCAGAGTACCCACCCTTTTTGGGTACACTCGAGGGAGTACTGGAAAGTGCTCCCCCGGGTGATTCCCTTGTCCTACTGGGGGACTTCAACGCTCATGTTGGCAACGACAGTGAAACCTGGAAAGGCGTGATTGGGAAGAATGGCCGCCCGGATCTGAACCCGAGTGGTGTTTTGTTATTGGACTTTTGTGCTCGTCACAATTTGTCCATTACAAACACCATGTTCAAACATAAGGGTGTCCATATGTGCACTTGGCACCGGGACACCCTAGGCCGCAGTTCCATGATCAACTTTGTAGTTGTGTCATCGGATTTGCGGCCTTATGTTTTGGACACTCGGGTGAAGAGAGGGGCGGAGCTTTCTACCGATCACCACCTGGTGGTGAGTTGGCTGCGATGGTGGAGGAGGATACCGGACCGCCCTGGCAGGCCCAAACGCATTGTGAGGGTCTGCTGGGAACGTCTGGCAGAGTCTCCCGTCAGGGAAAGTTTCAATTCCCACCTCCGGAAGAACCTCGAACATGTCACGAGGGAGGTGCTGGACATTGAGTCCGAGTGGACCATGTTCCGCACCTCTATTGTCGAGGCGGCTGATCGGAGCTGTGGCCGCAAGGTAGTTGGTGCCTGTCGGGGCGGCAATCCTAAAACCCCTTGGTGGACACCAGCGGTGAGGGACGCCGTCAAGCTGAAGAAGGAGTCCTATCGGGTCCTTTTGGCTCATAGGACTCCGGAGGCAGTGGACAGGTACCGACAGGCCAAGCGGTGTGCGGCTTCAGCGGTCGCTGAGGCAAAAACTCGGACATGGGAGGAGTTCGGGGAAGCCATGGAAAACGACTTCCGGACGGCTTCGAAGCGATTCTGGACCACCGTCCGCCGCCTCAGGAAGGGGAAGCAGTGCACTATCAACACCGTGTATGGTGCGGATGGTGTTCTGCTGACCTCAACTGCGGATGTTGTGGATAGGTGGAAGGAATACTTCGAAGACCTCCTCAATCCCACCAACACGTCTTCCTATGAGGAAGCAGTGCCTGGAGAATCTGTGGTGGACTCTCCTATTTCTGGGGCTGAGGTCGCTGAGGTAGTTAAAAAGCTCCTCGGTGGCAGGGCCCCGGGGGTGGACGAGATCCGCCCGGAGTTCCTTAAGGCTCTGGATGCTGTGGGGCTGTCTTGGTTGACAAGACTCTGCAGCATCGCGTGGACATTGGGGGCGGTACCTCTGGATTGAAAGACCGGGGTGGTGGTTCCTCTCTTTAAGAAGGGGGACCGGAGGGTGTGTTCCAACTATCGTGGGATCACACTCCTCAGCCTTCCCGGTAAGGTTTATTCAGGTGTACTGGAGAGGAGGCTACGCCGGAAAGTCGAACCTCGGATTCAGGAGGAACAGTGGGGTTTTCGTCCTGGTCGTGGAACTGTGGACCAGCTCTATACTCTCGGCAGGGTTCTTGAGGGTGCATGGGAGTTTGCCCAACCAGTCTACATGTGCTTTGTGGACTTGGACAAGCCATTCGACGGTGTCCCTCGGGAAGTCCTGTGGGGAGTGCTCAGAGAGTATGGGGTATCAGACTGTCTTATTGTGGCGGTCCGCTCCCTGTACGATCAGTGCCAGAGCTTGGTCCGCATTGCCGGCAGTAAGTTGAACACATTTCCAGTGAGGGTTGGACCCCGCCAAGGCTGTCCTTTGTCACCGATTCTGTTCATAACTTTTATGGACATAATTTCTAGGCGCAGTCAAGGCGTTGAGGGGTTCCGGTTTGGTGACCGCAGGATTAGGTCTCTGCTTTTTGCAGATGATGTGGTCCTGATGGCTTCATCTGACCGGGATCTTCAGCTCTCACTGGATCGGTTTGCAGCCGAGTGTGAAGCGACCGGAATGAGAATCAGCACCTCCAAGTTCGAGTCCATGGTTCTCGCCCGGAAAAGGGTGGAATGCCATCTCCGGGTTGGGGAGGAGACCCTGCCCCAAGTGGAGGAGTTCAAGTACCTAGGAGTCTTGTTCACGAGTGAGGGAAGAGTGGATCGTGAGATCGACAGGCGGATCGGTGCGGCGTCTTCAGTAATGCGGACGTTGTACCGATCCGTTGTGGTGAAGAAGGAGCTGAGCCGGAAGGCAAAGCTCTCAATTTACCGGTCGATCTACGCTCCCATCCTCACCTATGGTCATGAGCTTTGGGTCATGACCGAAAGGATAAGGTCACGGGTACAAGCGGCTGAAATGAGTTTCCTCAGCCGTGTGGCGGGGCTCTCCCTTAGAGAAAGGGTGAGAAGCTCTGCCATCCAGGAGGAACTCAAAGTAAAGCCGCTGCTCCTCCACATCGAGAGGAGCCAGATGAGGTGGTTTGGGCATCTGGTCAGGATGCCACCCGAACGCCTCCCTAGGGAGGTGTTTAGGGCACGTTCAACCGGTAGGAGGCCACGGGGAAGACCCAGGACACGTTGGGAAGACCTTGTCTCCCGGCTGGCCTGGGAACGCCTCGGGATCCCCCGGGAAGAGCTAGACGAAGTGGCTGGGGAAAAGGAAGTCTGGGCTTCCCTGCTTAGGCTGCTGCCCCCGCGACCCGACCTCGGATAAGCGGAAGAAGATGGATGATATATATATATATATATATATATATATATATATATATATATATATATATATATATATATATATATATATATATATATAAATACACACATATATATACATACAGACACATATTTACATGTGCCTGTCCAAAAGTCATGTGCTTCACTTCTTGACCAACCAAGCACGCTTTTTCTTGAGTGTCTCTGGCTTCCTGCGCTCCTTCAATAATTGATTCAATCTCTCTCGGATTAAGGGAGGCTAGCAGGGGAGAAAGTGAAAGTGGTAAACAAGTAAGAGCGAGTAAGAGTGAAGGAGAAAGATGGATAAGCAGCCAAAGAGGGCGGGATAACGCCAGGCAGCAAAGAGGGAAAGAAGGAGTGGAGAGGATGTGGGCTAAATTATCTATGAGCTCAGACTGCTGGGCTTCCTGTTGAAGCTCTTATCTGAAATCGGCTAGGCACCTCTCCCACACACAGACACACACACACACACACACACACATGCACACGCACACGCACACACACACACACTGAGTCAGACCAGGTGGAAGTATCCACGTACGAGTAGACGAGGTAACTGCTACATAAGTTGAAAAAAAAACATTAAAATGTACCGTTTATTTTGACATACCTTTCTTTTCTTTACCATCTTCTTCCACATCTCCGGCCCCAAGCAGCGTGAAGATGATGCCCGTCTGGGAGTTGATGCCAACCGCCGTCACCAGCATGCGGCCTGAACCCTCCATCACGTGTGTGCCTGCACGTCCAAACAAAGCACGCATTACTTTCCCACACCGCTTGTCCTCGTTAGCTCGGGAGCTGGAGCCTATCCCAGCTGACTCCGGCTTGTCCACACCACGGGTCTCACCAGGGGGTCTTCAACAATTTCCAGGCTGAGGACCCCAGAACTGATGGAGAGAAGGAGCCGGGGCCCCCTACTTAAATATTTGGTGTGAAATTGTGACTTTATATTAACGATGGTCCTAAAGGTACCTCGTTATTGTGCAATACCAACAACAGTGCTGCACCACTAATGGCTAGCTGCCAAATAGCGCTATGATTGCCAGCTACCAACGAGGCATCTTATCGCTAGGTGGCAACTAGTGCGCTAATCACTTGCTGACAACTAACGTTGTAATCACTAGCTGGCAACTGGTGCGTTAATCGCTAATTGACAACTAGCGCAGTGTTTTTCAACGTTTTTTGAGCCAAGGCACATTTTTTTCGTTGAAAATATGCGGAGGCACACAACCAGCAGGAATCCTTAAAAAACGAAACTCAGTTGACATTATAAAGTCGTTGTCGCAATTGTTGGATATGACTTTAAAGCAGGGGTGTCAAACTCAAATACAGAGTGGGCCAACATTTTAAATTGAACAAAACCGCGGGCCAAGGCTGAACAAATTAACCTTTTAATAGGGACCCAAACAAGTTTTGCATTGAATATTGAACAAGCGAGACTTGTATAACTTTATAGTGACATGCAAAATCGAGTTTCAAATAATACTAATAATTTAAAAATAGCAATGGCATATCAAATCAAATTTGAATAGAAAATGACGTCACCGAGGTAATACAGCCGCCATTTTCATTTTCAACACATTACAAACACCGGGTCTCAGCTCTGTTATTTTCCGTTTTTTCGACTATTTTTTGGAACCTTGGAGACATCATGCCTCGTCGGTGTGTTGTCGGAGGGTGTAACAACACTAACATGCAGGGATTCAAGTTGCACCACTGGCAAGAAATCCGCCGCCAGACCACCATTGAATGTGCCAGAGTGTCTGCACATTTTACCGGCGATGACAGACATGGCACAGAGATGTATGGATAACCTGCAGATGCATTTGCAACGATTAAGTCAACGAAATCACAAAGGTGAGTTTTGTTGATGTTGTTGACTTATGTGCTAATCAGACATATTTGGTCGTAGTATGACTGCCAGCTAATCGATGCTAACATGCTACGCTAATTGATGCTAACATGCTATTTACGCTAGCTGTATGTACATTTGAAACTAGATACCAACATTTAATGCGAAACAAACACTAACTAATCGACGGATTTAAGTTGCTCCAGTGTCACAAAATGCGAAAGTCCTGATCGTTTGGTCAGTACATTTTACCGGTGATGCTAATAAGGCAGCCATTCTATGGGCCACTTCATTAGCTACACCGGTGCTATGGCCGAATAGCGTCAATAGCTATTCGCTCAATAGCTTCAGTTTCTTCTTCAATTTTGTTTTCGTTATCTGCCTCCCTACTCCGACCATCTGTTTCAATACATGCGTAATCTGTTGAATTACTTAAGCCGCTGAAATCCGAGCTATATCTTGCTGTGGTAACCGCCATGTTGTTTGTATTGGCAGCACTGTATGACGTCACAGGGAAATGGACAGTCGCATCGCAAATAGCGAAAATCAAGAACTTTAAAGCTTTTTTTAGGGATATTCCTGGAGGTGTAAAATTTAAAAAAAAATTCGAAAAATAAAACAAGCCACTGGGAACTGATTTTTATTGTTTTTAACCCTTTTGAAATTGTGATAATGTTCCCCTTTAAAGTTGTTTATACGGCCACCCTCAGTGTGACCTGTATGGCTGTTGACCAAGCTTGCATTGCATTTGCGTGTGTGCGTGTAAAAGCCACATATATCATGTGACTAGGCCGGCACGCTGTTTCTACGTAGGAAAAGCGGACGTGACGAAAGGTTTTAGAGGACGCTTGAGGCAGTGCTTTTAAGGCACGCCCCCAATATTGTTGTCCAGGTGGGAATCGGGAGAAATTTGGGAGAATGGTTGCCCTCTGTGATTTTCGTGAGGGGCAATGAAATTTGGGAGTCTCCTTGGAAAATCGGAAGGGGGGGAGGTTAGCAAGTATGAGTATTAGCGGTGAATGCGGTGTTACAGCGACACCGCCGCTGTATAATACCGGCGAGCCAGCTCTAATGTTAATTTGATATTGCCTCAAGGGCCAAATGAAAATACACGGCGGGCCAAATTTGGCCCGCGGGCCAGAGTTTGACACCCATGCTTTGAAGCATAAGCAAGCATGCATGACTATAGCTCTTGTCTCAAAGTAGGTGTACTGTCACCACCTGTCACATCACACGCTGTCTTATTTGCACTTTTTTGCTCTTTTCCTGTGTATAGTGTTTTACTTCTTGTCTTGCGCTCCTATTTTGGTGCCTGACTAAATACTTTTTTGCTACACTGTATGGTGAAAAACTCAGAAGCTGGGACACTTGCATCCCAAAGTGTTAAAGGGTTCATGTCATGATTTTTTTTCTATTTTTAAAACATATACAAGTAATGATGGTTCTTCGGTCAAAACTTTGCAAAGATTTTGCTGCAAAGACCTTTCTTTAGGCCACTCCCAGGCTGTTTTTTTTTAAAACGCCTCATGACAATAATGACACTTTCGTCCCCGCCCCGCAGCTTTCTCTGGTAATTGTTTTTGTTTTGCTAAGACCGTATGGACACCAATCTCAGATGATATAGCTAGACCAGTGACTCACCATGGTTTGTTTCGCCTCAAGTAGGGGACAGAAAGTAAGAAGCTTGGCTAGAAGGGGTGGCACTTTGTGACCTCTGCGGTACTTTTTGTGGACTTCTGGATCTGCCTCCCGGGAGCCTTTTGGCCAAGGAGACCAGCTGCTGGGTCTCTCCTACACCAGAGTCAGTTTGACGAGACTGGAGGAGATGCAGATGAAGAGACAGGGCTGCGGAGCTGGCACTGAGCGCCCAGACGGACAAGCGTCACAGTGTCTTGGCTGAATGAGCAGGTGTCGGACACCTCAGTCTTCTTGGACATATCCTCGTGCATCCATGCGGACTGGACACTGGCCGAGAGTTGGTTGGCGGCCGAGAGTGGAGTCGGCTCTTTTGGTTGCTTTGTTGGGTCTGCTCCTGTCTCTGGCCATACTCTCTCCACCCCAGCAGACGATTGGCGTGGAACACCGCAGAGACCACCACAGTGTATATGTTTCTTTTACTTTTTATTCATAGCTGTATGTAGAAGTGTCTGGTTGTATCAGCTCCGCTGCTTTAATGTCTTTCATGTCCTTTGTTTTCTTTGATGTTTGATGTTTCCCTCTTACACACATGTAAGAGGGATGTGTACTATGGCTAAGAGTTGTTTTTTTTCCCTTGGCCTCAGTCTGGACCCCCTCTCCAGAGGCCCAGGCTTAGACCGATTTTTTTCGTTTTATTTTTATTTTAATCTTTTATTTTTCCCATTCCCCGCTTGTTTACCTGTATCTCACCTTTTTTGTAAGGGGCGCCAGAAGTCGGCAGACCCGTCAGCGATCCTGTTCTGTCTCCCTGTAATGTTTGTCTGATCTTGAATGGGATTGTGCTGAAAATTTTAATTTTCCTGAAGGAACTCTCCTGAAGGAATAAATAAAGTACTATCTATCTATCTATCTATCTATCTATCTATCCATCTATCTATCCATCTATCTATCTATCTATCTATCTAGAAATTTCTGTTGCTAACATCCATCTATCCATCCATTTTCTATCGCTTGTCCCTTTCGGGTTGGCAGAGGGTGCTGGAGCCTATCTCAGCTACATTCAGGTAAAGGCGGGGTACACCCTGGACAAGTCACCATTTCATCAAAGGGCCAACACAGATTGACAGACAACATTCACACTCACATTCACACACTAGGGCCAATTTAGTGTTGCCAATCAACCTAACACCATGTCTTTGGAGGTGGAAGGAAGCCAGAGTAACTGGAGGGAACCCACGCGGTCATGGGGAGAACATACAAACCCCACACTGAAACACCCAAGCCCGGTACCCGTATCCAAATGTATTTTGATAGTTTTCGATACTCTTCTAAAACATGAAAAAATTAAATTGTTGGCTTTATTTTAACAAAAAATCTTACAGTACATTAAACAAATGTTTCTTATTGCAATCAAGAACACGTTTGTCCTTTAATAAAATAGTGAACATACTAGACCAGGAGTCACCAACCTTTTTGAAACCAAGAGCTACTTCTTGGGTACTGATTAATGCGAAGGGCTACCAGTTTGATACACACTTAAATACATTGCCAGAAATAGCCAATTTGCTCAATTTACCTTTATTAAATACATCCATACATACAGTATATATATATATAAAAAAATGGGTATTTCTGTCTGTCATTCTGTTGTACATTTGTTTTCCTTTTAAGAAAGGTTTTTTGTAGAGAATAAATGGTAAAAAAAACACTTAATTGAACGATTTAAAATAGGAGAAAACACGAAAAAAATCAAAATTTAATTTTGAATCATAGTTTATCTTCAATTTCGACTCTTTAAAATTCAAAATTCTGCCGAAAAAAATGAAGAGAAAAACTAGCTAATTCAAATCTTTTTGAAAAAATAAAAAAAATAATTTATGGAACATCATTAGTAATTTTTCCTGATATGGATTAATTTTAGAATGTTGATGACATGTTTTAAATAGGTTAAAATCCAATTTGCACTTTGTTGGAATATATAACAAATTGGACCAAGCTATATTTCTGACAAAGACAAATCATTATTTCTTCTAAATTTTCCAGAACAAAAAATTTTAAAGAAATTCAAAAGACTTTGAAATAAGATTTAAATCTGATTCTACAGATTTTCTAGATTTGCCAGAATAATTTTTGGGAATTTTAATCATAATAACTTTGAAGAAATATCTCACAAATATTTTTCGTCAAAAAAACAGAAGCTAAAATTAAGAAATAAATTAAAATGTATTTATTATTCTTTACAATAAAAAAAATAAATACTTGATCATTGATTTAAATTGTCAGGAAAGAAGAGAAAGGAATTTAAAAGGTAAAAACGTATAAGTGTTTAAAAATCCTAAAATAATTTTTAAGGTGTCATTTTTTCTCTAAAATTTTCTCTCTGAAAGTTATAAGAAGCAAACTAAAAAAATAAATAAATTTATTTAAACAAATGAAGACCAAGTCTTTAAAATATTTTCTTGGATTTTCAAATTTTTTTGAGTTTTGTCTCTCTTAGAATTAAAAATGTCCAGCAAAGCGAGACCAGCTTGCTAGTAAATAAATACATTTTCAAAAAATAGAGGCAGCTCACTGGTCAGTGTTGCTATTTGAGCTATTTTTAGAACAGGCCAGCGGGCTACTCATCTGTTCCTTATGGGCTACCTGGTGCCCGCGGGCACTGCGTTGTTGACCCCTGTACTAGACAACTTGTCTTTTAGTAGTAAGAAACCAAAAAAAAGCTCATAATTACTCTGCTGACATATGCAGTAACATATTGCGTAATTTCTCATTCTATTATTTTGTCAAAATTATAAAGGATAAGCTTTAAAAAGTTAATTATTAATCCACTTGTTCATTTACTGTTAATATCTGCTTATTTTCCATTTCAACACAATCTACCTATACTTCTGTTCAAATGTAATAATCACTTATTCTTCTCTTCTTTGATACTACACGTTAGTTTTGGATGATACCACAAATTTAGGTATCTATCCAATACCAATTAGTTTCAGGATCACACTTTGGTCATATTCAAAGTCCTCATGGGACGAATTTCCAGAGTTCATAAACATAATATGAATTTTTTTTAAAAGAAAAACGATTTTGTGACAATAAAAAATATTGATGTACTCATAGTTGCATCGACGAGATACACTATTGTATTATTACAGTGGATTTCAAGTGTAGATCCACCCATGGAGTTTGTTTACATCCAGGAGCTCTATCTTTTGTTAGCGGTGACGCCGGTGAGCTATTGTATCCTTTTCCGGTATAGTGATGCATGTTTAGCTATTCCTCGTCCTGCAGGGATGATACTTATAAGAAACGTACTTTATTTGTCGCCATGGAGGACAAGATTACTTATTTAGAAGTAGCTAAAACACTGCCGACTGCGGATGGATGTTAGCTGGTAACTAGTTAGCCAATGTCTTAAAAATCCTCTCTCCCTAAGAGAGTTTTAAATGATAAATGAGTTGTACTTGTATAGCGCTTTTCTACCTTCAAAGTACTCAAAGCGCTTTGACACTACTTCCACATTTACCCATTCACACACACATTCACACACTGATGGAGGGAGCTGCCATGCAAGGCGCTAACCAGCACCCATCAGGAGCAAGGGTGAAGTGTCTTGCTCAGGACACAACGGACGTGACGAGGTTGGTACTAGGTGGGGATTGAACCAGGGACCCTCGGGTTGCGCACGGCCACTCTTCCACTGCGCTACGCCGTCCCTGTTTTAGTGTTATAGTTTCACTTTTATCTTTAGTTTTAAGCCAAAATGTGTCCATACTCCTTTTTCTGTCTACACACCTTGTCTGCTTTTAGTACTCTGTGAGTGTGCGCTGCCGAACATGGTCCTCTGCTCCTAAAACCAGCAGAATCATGACGTGACGATGAAACGCTGTCATGTCCATTAAAAAAAATGGGGAACCGGTACTTTTTAAACAGAGTATAGTACCCTTTAATATACTGCATATCGTAAAACCCTAGTAGGCACTGATCTAACTAAAAGTAGTTCTTAGGAAAATCTCTTTTTACTTTGACGGGGAACGGTGATGCTATTATCTTTTAGTAGAAGGCTAAGATAGCTACACAACAACTTGAGCTAACTTGCTTACAAACATTTCTGACCTACTGTTATTACTTACTGTTTCATTGTCTCCTCCACTGCCATACATAATAGGCACCATTAAAAATATTTTTTTCAGAACATTTTTGTGAAAGTTTGTCGGTGAAGCCAGACTAATCCTAGCACACACTCAAAGAGACTTCTTCGCAGTTGAATGCACATTGCCATGAATTGTAAAAGTTGGTGAGGCACTTTTTGTAGTGACTTGTGCACCCGAAACACAGAGCATTTCATCGAAATTCAAATAGGTGGACTCGCACGAGGATGCTTGTATAAATGACCAACATATATGGTTAGTCGGCTGATGTCACATTTGAACAAACTTCCAAACGGACCGTTTGGAGGAAGTTTGAAGGAAGGCAAGATTGTTGTATAAATATCCCTGCAATGCCTCCATGGTTAGATTTCCAATTTTTGGGACTTATGCAGACCCCAAATACACAAAAGCAGGTACAAGTTTTGCATGTAAGAGCCCCTTTAAGACAAAGAGAACGATCCAAAAGTGCAAAACCAACCTGAGAGCAGCATCGGGTCCTTATCCACAGATTTGCGTACGTGGTCAGACTCTCCCGTTAGAGAGCTCTCGTCGATCTTCAGATCGTTGGCTTGGACCAGGACACCGTCGGCTGGTAGCAGGTCCCCTGCAGGCAGAAGCACCCGTCAAGGAATGTTTGTGTGTAACCTAACCTCTTATTTTTTGATTTCTTGCCATCAACTTTTGTCAATGTTGGGTTTTCATTTTGTGTGAAAATATAAACACTAATGACACAGAAAGGTATGTCAAAATTGACTGTGATGTCGAACAACATCAAAATAAATCGTATTTGTATGCAGAGTCAAAAACTGACATATCAACAGTTTTATTTAAATAGTGGGGTGTGGGACTTCCAGTGTTAGTGTTTATATAAACGCTTGAACGGTACACAAAAACCCAGCTAGGTGGCATAACAAATATAACAAAGTGTATATTGCTCTTGGTTATTATGGTGGATCCCCGCATATTCGTCATTCAGCATTCGCAGCCCCACATACTCACTGATATTTGGTCGAAATTGGATTTTCTAAATATGTTTTATTTAGGGATGCACAATGTTTTTCCAAGCAGATAACAATAACTTATGTTTATAAGGGGTGCAATGAAAAATCAATACATCTCTGAATCGCGATTCTTATTCATTCCGATTCCAAATCAATTAAAAGAAAAAAAAAACACTGATTGTGCAAGTTCTCCCACTTAAAATGATGACAGAGGTCTGTAATTTTCATCATAGGTACACTTCAACTGTGACAGACAGAATGTGAAAAAAAAAAAATCCAGGAATTCACATTGTAGGAATTTTAAAGAATGTATTTGTAAATTATGGTGGAAAATAAGTATTTGGTCAACCATTCAAAGCTCTCACTGATGGAAGGAGGTTTTGGTTCAAAATCTCACGATACATGGCCTCATTCAGTCTTTCCTTAACACGGATCAATCGTCCTGTCCCCTTAGCAGAAAAACAGCCCCAAAGCATGATGTTTCCACCTCCATGCTTCACAGTACGTATGGTGTTCCTAGGATGCAACTCAGTATTCTTCTTCCTCCAAACACGACGTGTTAAGTTTATACAAAAAGTTCTATTTTGGTTTCATCTGACCACATGACATTCTCCCAATCCTCTGCTGTATCATCCATGTATCCTTTTTGGTATAATCTCTACTCGTCGTGTTTGGAGGAAGAAGAATACTGAGTTGCATCCCAAGAACACCATAACTACTGTGAAGCAAGGGGGTGGAAACATCATGCTTTGGGTCTGTTTTTCTGCTAAGGGGACAGGACGACTGATCCGTGTTAAGGAAAGAATGAATGGGGCCATGTATCGTGAGATTTTGGAGCCAAAACCTCCTTCCATCAGTGAGAGCTTTGAATGGTTGACCAAATACTTATTTTCCACCATAATTTACGAATAAATTCTTTAAAATTCCTACAATGTGAATTCCTGGATTTATTTTCACATTCTGTCTCTCACAGTTGAAGTGTACCTATGATGAAAAATTACAGACCTCTGTCATCATTTTAAGTGGGAGAACTTGCACAATCGGTGGCTGACTAAATACTTTTTTGCCCCACTGTATATATATATAAATACACACACACACACACACACACACACACGGACCATAGAGCACACTGGATTAAAGTTAAAGTTAAAGTACCAATGATTGTCACACACACTAGGTGTGGCGAAATTATTCTCTGCATTTGACCCATCACCCTTGATCACCCTATGGGAGGTGAGGGGAGAAGTAGGTAGCAGCGATGCCGTGTCCGGGAATCATTTTTGGTGATTTAACCCCCAATTCCAACCCTTAATGCTGAGTGCCAAACAGGGAGGTAACAGGTCCCATTGTTATAGTCCTTGGTATGACTCGGCCGGGGTTTGAACTCACGACCTACCGATCTCAGGGCGGACACTTTAAGATTATAAGGCCCACTGCCGACGAATGGTCTATTTTCGATCTTTTTTCATATTTAAGATGCACAGGATTATTGGGCGCATTAAAGGAGTCATATTAATTTTATTTTTTTCTAAATGTAAAACACTTCCTTGTGGTCTACATAACATATAGTAGTGGTTCTTTATCAAAAAATGTACATAGATTATGTTTTACAGATCATCTTCAAGCCGCTTTCTGACAGTTGCTTCAAGATGCGGCGTTTTGTGGGCGGTCTTATTAATGTAGCTCACCTTCGGTAATGTCTTCGCCCCGTCATCTTTGTTGTAGCGGTGTACCGTACAAGGATGGGAATGGAAGAAGTGTCAAAAGATGGAGCTAACTGTATTAATGACATTCAGACTTTACTTAAATCAATAACAGAGCAGCATCTCCTCATTAGAAAACAACAAAACCGTCTGATCAGAACTCTCTATTAACTAAAGTTCCTTGGGCGAATAATGTAAACTCACAACACCGGTATGTTTTAGCACTTTCATGGCGAGTTTACTGACGGACATATGTAAGAACTTTACACTACTTAATACTAGAAATAGCAACAGCGGGGGATGAATGTCCAATAACAAGAAGATAGACAAAAAGAAGAAGCTTATCGACTACGGTGACGCCACAGACTACAATTTATTTCCCAAATAAATATTGCGAAACAAAAGGCCAGATAACATGTCTCACCTTATATCAGGGGTCGGCAACCCGCATGCGTCTCTTTGATCACTCTAATGTGGCTCAGCTGCATAATTCCCGACCCCCCCGATTATCCTGAGAGATTTCCAGAGTTTAATGCCCACCCATCCATCCATTTTCTACCGCTTATTCCCTTTTGGGATCGCGGGGGGCGCTGGCGCCTATCTCAGCTACAATCGGGCGGAAGGCGGGGTACACCCTGGACAAGTCGCCACCTCATCGCAGGGCCAACACAGATAGACAGACCTCTCTCAGAAATCACCCGGGGTCAACATTCTCCGATTTTCACCTAGTCGATAATATAGAGGGCGTGCCCTGATGGCAAAGCTTTTACAGTCCTCTTAAACTTGTCGTCGCACCCGCTTTTATACTCTGCTACCTGCGTTCCAGCGGGTCATATGTAGTATACAGCCTCTGTTGAAACACGAGAGTGACTGCAACACATACTTAGTCAACAGCCATAAAGGTTACACTGAGAGTTGTGATATAAACAACTTTAACACTCTTACTAATATGTGCCACACTGTGAACTCACACCAAACAAGAATAACAAACACATTTCGGGAGAACATCTGCATTGTAACACAACATAAACACAACAGAACAAATACCCAGAATCCCATGCATCCCTGACTCTTCCGGGCGACATTATACACCCCCGCTAGCACGAAACCCCGCCCAACTTCCGACGCACGAAGGGGGGGGGGGAAGCTTTGGTGCTAGCGGGGTGTATAGTGTAGCCCGGAAGAGTTAGGGATGCATGGGATTCTGGGTATTTGTTCTGTTGTGTTTATGTTGTGTTGCAGTGAGGATGTTCTCCAGAAATGTGTTTGTCATTCTTGTTTGGTGTGGGTTCACAGTGTGGCGCATATTAGTAAGAGTCTTAAAGTTGTTTATATCACAACCCTCAGTGAAACCTGTATGGCTGTTGAACAAGTATGGGTTGCAGTCCTCAAAGTGTGTCTATGGAAGCCACATACAACTCGTGGAAGGGCTGTGCTAGATATGTGTACATGTTGAAGAGGGCAGTAAAGGCAGCGCCTTCATTGCACGGCCGTATGTTGAAGGGCGAAAATGAGCAGACATTCGCGAGAATAGTTGCTCAGAAATTTGTGAGTCTCCCAGAAAGTTTGGGAGGGTTGGCAAGTGTGATGCTGCCAAACGTAGTAATTTAAAACTTGCGGGCCGCACTACCATTAAATTTTCATATAAAAGTACGGGCCGCGAGTCTGAGACCCCTGGTTAATACATAGCACAAAGCAAAAAAAAAAACTCTGTATGCAGTGTTATTTCATTTTAAATTTCAAAAGAGTTTTGTGGCTCCCATTGTTTTCTTAATTTTGTGAAACGAGTCAAAATGGCTCTTTGGGTGGTAAAGGTTGCCAACCCCTGCCTTATATACACACCATAATAATACTCATGTGTTGAAGCACAGCATAATCCATCAAGCGGTGCAGCTTCATAGCTTAGCTAGTCGTACTAAAACATTTTGATGGATTTTTGAGCGCCGTGTGTAATGTTTTATATTTTCAATGGAACATATAAAAAGTTGGTGTTGTTTACATGAGTCATATTGCAGTCTGCACGTATCTCTTGTGGGTGACTGCCATCTATTGGTCACACTTATCATTTCACCTTGTACCACATAATATATCTTTGAGGTCGGTAAGCACAACCAGAATTATTCGTTAATAGTACATTGGCGCACAGGGTTATGATGCGCACTGCCGAGTTTTGAGGGAAAAAAAAGGATTTTAATTGCGCCTTATAGTTCGGAAAATACGGTATAAATGTATTTTTTTATGAATATATTATAAAAAATATGTTTTTAGGCCATCTCCAAGCAACCAAAAGGAGTTTTTCTAACCTGTAACCTGTTTTGAAAAAGTTTAATCATTATCATTATACCAAATAAAACAAATTGCGAGAATTGATTAGAATCAGGAATCGATTCTGAATCGAATCGTCACCCAAGAACTGGATCAAATCCATAGGTGCCCAAAGAGTCACACCCTTAATGTATATTTCTAATTTCTAAATGTAGCTTTAAGTGTAGTTCATGCACTCTTTTTTTAGGCTTTCAAAACACTGTCATAGGGATTCTAGTGTTTCAGGTGAGGTTAATGTGTTGATGCGTGATGGTTTTGGAGAGCATTTGGGGCAAACCCCACAAGACATTTCTTCCTCTGAACAGCGAAGAAGCCATGTTTGTGTTTGTTTGCCACGTTTTATTTTATTTCTTTTTTTAACACATTTTTATTTATTACATTTGAGTAAGTTTATGTAATATATTTAGCACTTCTTTTAAGGTATATTTTACTAATGTATTTTATTCATTCATATGTTACAATGTAAATGTGACAATGTGTGCACTATATATTTTTTACTATATATTTTCTATATTGTTTCTAATGTCTGTACACCACTGGGGTTGTTTTTTTAATGTGCTATGTAAACGAATCAACTAAAACTGAAACTGAACGTTGTTTACAATGAACTTGGAGGAAGTTTACAACAGCCTGCAAGGTAGGAGAAAAGGAGCGCTTGATTTGTTTACCCCTAACCCATATATCAGATTTGTCGGTATGATGTCATAATTCCTCATATTATACTAATAATTATCTTATCGTGCACCCCTAGTTTTTTTCAGCAGAACTTCCATCTCATTCACTCAAAGTTGGTCATAATTTATGAATACCTGATGAGAAAGAAAATATTTTCGCCAGGATGACTCAGCAGCCTGCAGAGCGTGTACCGTCGCTAACTGCTAAGCAGACGTACGCACAGTTGCAGTGCTAGCCTGATGACTCGGCTGAAGGCTACGACCGTGACTCCCATTCTGATCCATCAGTCGTATTTCATTATCATTCATTAGCGGTAAACACCCATAATATACACTCCATCCATCCATTTTCTTCCGTTTATCCCAGGTCGGGTCGCGGGGCCAGCAGCCTAAGCAGGGAAGCCCAGACTTCCCTCTCCCCAGTCACTTCGTCTAGATCCTCCCGGGGGATCCCGAGGCGTTCCCAGGCCAGCCGGGAGAGATAGTCTTCCCAACGTGTCCTGGGTCTTCCCCGTGGCCTCCTACTGACTGGACGTGCCCTAAACACCTCCCTAGGGAGGCGTTCTGGTGGCATCCTGACCAGAGGCCCGAAACACCTCATCTGGCTCCTCTCGATGTGGAGGAGCAGTGGCTTTACTTTGAGTTCCTCCCGGATGGCAGAGCTTCTCACCCTATCTCTAAGGGAGAGCCCCGCCACCCGGCGAAGGAAACTCATTTCGGCCGCTTGTACCCGCGATCTTGTCCTTTCGGTCATGACCCTAAGCTCATGACCATAGGTGAGGATGGGAACGTAGATCAACCGGTAAATTGAGAGCTTTGCCTTCCGGCTCAGCTCCTTCTTCACCACAACAGATCGGTACAACGTCCGCATTACTTAAGACGCCGCACCGATCCGCCTGTCGATCTCACGATTCACTCTGCGAACCGATCCAGTGAGAGCTGAAGATCCCGGCCAGATGAAGCCATCAGGACCACATCATCTGCAAAAAGCAGAGACCTAATCCCACGGCCACCAAACCGAAACACCTCAATGCCTTGACTGCGCCAAGAAATTCTGTCCATAATCAGACACAATCAGACAGTCCGATACCCCATACTCTCTGAGCACTCCCCACAGGACTTGCCGAGGGACACGGTCGAATGCATTCTCCAAGTCCTTAAAGCACATGTAGACTGGTTGGGCAAACTCCCATGCACCCTCAAGAACCCTGCCGAGAGTATAGAGCTGGTCCACAGTTCCACGACCAGGACGAAAACCACACTGTTCCTCCTGAATCAGAGGTTTGACTATCCGGTGTAGCTTCCTCTCCAGTACACCTGAATAAACCTTACCGGGAAGGCTGAGGAGTGTGATCCCACGATAGTTGGAACATACCCTCTGGTCCCCCTTCTTAAAGAGAGGGACCACCACCCCGGTCTGTCAATCCAGAGGTGTACTGTACTGTACACTCCATCATTTATAATGTGTTTTAATATTGTGCCCTTAATGCATTTAGCTTGTTAGCACACTATGTGGCTAGTAAACAATAACAACTGAAAACAAAACTAGGGGAGTGTTGTGCAATCGTAACGATAACAGTCACTTTTATTGGAAAGGTTGATCCGAAATCAGAGGACGCCAAGCTAGCAGGAGAGTTTGTAGGGAGGGGAGCAAGCCGTGCATCAAAAATATAATTTTTACCAGCAATGTTTTTTAAAAACGTATTTTAATTTATTTTTTATTTTTTTGAGTGGAGGTCTTCCTCATTTTTGCTGCTCGTTCCGTGACAAATGTTTCTGCAACGGTGCTCCTGCTCAAGTATTCAAATCTGGTGGCAGGTGACCCATGTTTTACTGTGTTCCCAGATAGAATGACTGTATTTTCCGGACTACAAAGCGCTGCTTTTTTCCAACGCTTTGCACCCTGCAGCGGCTAATGTATGAATTTTTCTTCGCATAGTTTTGTATTCAACGAATAGATTTCATAAAACACCAACAAGACAGTGAAAGGGTGTATTGTTTTTTAAAAATGTTTGAAAAACTAATATTGTTTAAAAATGTACTTCCTGCTTTGTGACTTGAACTGGAAGTATAACCGCCTATAGCATTTCTGCTCAAAAGGATTCTTTATTCATCACTCCATGTAACGTTTGTAAGTTTTACAATATAACTAAAACATTTACTACTTACTAAAGTGTCCCATGTGTGATGTCTGTAAGAGTGTTTTCATGCATATTTGTATGCGTTATCGTAACATAATCAAGCTAGCGTCGTTAGCATTAGCGAATATGCTAAACATTTACGAGTGTCAGTGTTACTATTATCACTTTACAAGGGCATTCTTTAAGTATTGTTTCAGTTTCCCACATTCCTTAGTAAATTCAACAAAACATCACCGTGGAGTTTTTGAGAGTGTTTGATCAGCCGTTTTACTGCCGTGTTACAGACATAACAATTAAGGTATGTAAATAAACATTTACACAATTTTTGGTGTAAATAACTCATTTCACAACATATTTATCTGCGGCTTATATTCCAATGCGGCTAATATATAGAAAACATTTTATTTCTTCTAAGATTTGGTGGGTGTGGCTTAAAGGCCTACTGAAACCCACTACTACCCACCACGCAGTCTGATAGTTTATATATCAATGATGAAATATTAACATTGCAACACATGCCAATACGGCCTTTTTAGTTTACTAAATTGCAATTTTAAATTTCCCGGGAGTTTCGTCTTCGAAACGTGCAATGATGACGTGTACGCAAGACGTGACGGGTTTTTAGGAAGTATGAGCTCTGCGCACACCCACAGCTAAATGTCGTCTGCTTTAACGACATAATTACACAGTTTTTTGGACATCTGTGTTGCTGAATCTTTTGCAATTTGATCAAGTAATATTGGAGAAATCACAGTAGAAAGATGGAGTTGGGAAGCTTTAGCCTTTAGCCACACAAACACACGGTGATTCCTTGTATAAAATTCCTGGAGGTGAAACTCTCCTATGGATCAGAGCGCGGTCAAGAGAACATGGATCCCGACCACATGTCAACCAGCAGGTTTCGGTGAGAAAATGTTGTTTAAAAAGTCAGTTCTTACCGGAGAAAAGCTGAGCTTTTGCCGTCCATAGCTGCCGTCGACTCCCCTGAGACACTGCGCGTCAACACACCCGTGGAGACACCCTTCCGACTATCCGGTTATATTAAACTCACTAAAACACTAGCAACACAATAGAAAGATAAGGGATTTCCTAGTAAATGTGTCTAAAAACATCGGAATCCGTCCCAATGCAATCGCGCTTTTTTTTCTTTTTTTTTCTAGTCCATCGCTATCAATATCCTCAAACACGAATCTTTCATCCTCGCTCAAATTAATGGGGAAATTGTCGTTTTCTCGGTCCGAATAGCACTTTTTGTTGGAGGCTCCCATTAAAAACAATGTGAATATGTGAGGAGCCATCAAACATGTGACGTCATCGTCTGTGACTTCCGGTAGAGGCAGGGCTTTTCTCTTAGCACCGAAAGTTGCAAACTTTATCGTGGATGTTCTCTACTAAATCCTTTCAGCAAAAATATGGCAATATCGTGAAATGATCAAGTATGACACATAGAATGGACCTGCTATCCCCGTTTGAATAAGAAAATATCATTTCAGTAGGCCTTTAAATACCGGTGCGCTCCATAGCCTGGAAATTATGATAGTTAAATGAGTATTTTTCCTTTGACTGTAAGGAATGTAGTTTCAATGGGTTCAATAAAAAACGTGACGGAGGAGGCTTGTGGAGCTCAATCTATTCCAATGATTACAACAAAAACCGTAAATGTTGATCCAAAATCAGAAGACGCAAGAGCAAGCCGTGTGTCAAAAACAGACATTTTTATATGCTTACGAACTACCATTTTAAAACTGTGTTTCAATTTTGTGTGAGTGAAGGTCTTCCTCGTCGTTGAGAAAAATTTAAAAAACCTGTGACTTACCGTACTTCACCTGTGCCATGTCCCCCACCACCATGTCGGCCACCGGGATCTGGATGACATTTCCTTTCCGCACCACCGTGAACTTTTGCTCCTGCTCGATTCGACTCTGCAGGCCCCGGAACTGCTTTTCTTTGGACCAGTCGTTGAACGCCGTTACCAGGACGACACACGCCACCGACAGCAGAATGGCGGCGCCCTCGATCCAGTTGGCCTCCCCCTCGCCTTCGTCCTCCCCTCCTGCCGACACGTTGCCGCACGCTGGAGAGAAGGGACATTGCAAACGCCATACAAAGCATATTATTCAATAAATAAATAATTCTTTAAAGAGTTACTTAAACATGTCAATAATTTAATTATGAATGGAATTAAATAAATAATTGTATTACTAAATACAGAACAATACACTTATTTAATTACTGATTTCATTACTTCACGATTTAATTCAGGGATTCTTAACTTTCTTGACTTCAGGGCCCAACTTTTCCACTACACAGGGCTTACATTCAAATAGTAACACTGACTTAGTAATTTTTAGTAATCTTTTAATGGTATTTAATGAATATATCTAACGTACTTACAGTTACAACCTTGTCAAACGATATAAAAGCATGTGTTATCACCAAGATGATTATCAAGGCTTCGGTCGACCTCATGACAATAATAACTACTAATCAAATATACTGCAAAAGAAAGGACTAATAAAAAAACTGATTAAAAAAATACATTTAGATACAATGACGCAGTTCTAAAATAAACAAACTAACTAACTAACAATAAATGTTAACAATATATGTTTCTTAAAAAAAACGTACAAATACATTAGTCATGATTTTTGCATTTAAGAAAGAAGTTTGTTTGATACTGTCATTACTGCCACAAGTGGTGGAAAAGTGTATTACAACTGAGTACTGCTGCGGACCATACGGACCACAACTGGGAAACAGATATTATTATATAGGGGGCGCACGCGGCTCAAAAATGTGTTAAGAAACACTTATTTAATTAATTATTTTACAATTAAAATTTTTGTAATTTAAATATTTACTTTTAAAAACTATATGATTATTTAATGAATTATTTTACAATTTAATTATTTTTTTTAAATGAATTATTGACTTAAAAAATTGTAATGATTATTTAATGAAATATTTCACTATTGAATTAATTATTTTTTATTTAATGATTTACTTTAAAAAATGTACGATTATTTAATTAATTATTTCACAATTTAATTTATTTATTTATTTAATTATTTACTTTAAAATGTAAAAATTTTTTAATTAATTATTTCACAATTTAGTTAAATATTCTTTAATTTAAATATTTACTCAAAAATGTAATGGTTTTTTAATGAATTATTTAATTGTTTCGGTCCTTCATCAGAATCAGACATTTTTTATTCATGAATTTATTTTAAACTTAACCGTCAAAGTCAGTGGGCGGGTCCTAACACCTGATTGGTTACTTTCACTTGTCATAGACCAGAGAAGTTGAGGAGTACTGGTCGATATATTGGTGTGAAAGTGCGGATATAACTCCGACAACCGTAATAAATTATTTTATTTTATCTCCTACACACTGTGAGTCAGCAGGTCTTGTTCCCACATACTTTATAACAGGGGTCACCAATGTGGTGTCCGAAGGACCAGATGAGTCGCCCGCTGGCCTGTTCTAAAAATAGCTCAAATAGTTGCACTTACCAGTGGGCTGCCTCTATTTTTTAAATTTTATTTATTTACTGGCAAGCTGGTCCCGCTTTGCTTGACATTTTTAATTCCAAGAGAGACAAAACTCAAATAGAATTTGAAAATCCAAGAAAATATTTTAAAGACTTGGTCTTCACTTGTTTAAATAAATTCATTTATTTTTTTTACTTTGCTTCTTATAATTTTCAGAAAGACAATTGTAGAGAAAAAATACAACCTTAAAAATGATTTTAGGATTTTTAAACACATATACCTTTTTACCTTTTAAATCATTTCCTCTTATTTCCTGACAATTTAAATCAATGTTCAAGTAAATAAATGTTTTTTATTGTAAAGAATAATAAATACATTTTAATTTAATTCTTCATTTTAGCTTCTGTTTTTTTTTGACGAAGAATATTTGTAAAATATTTCTTCAAATTTATGATTAAATTTAAAAAAATATTCTGGCAAATCTAGAAAATCTGTAGAATCAAATCTAAATCTTATTTCAAAGTCTTTTGAATTTCGTTTAAAATTTTTGTTCTGGAAAATCTAGAACAAATAATGATTTGTCTTTGTTAGAAATATAGCTTGGTCCAATTTGTTATATATTCTAACAAAGTGCAGATTGGATTTTAACCTATTTAAAACTTGTCATCAACATTCTAAAATTAATCTAAATCAGGAAAAATGACTAATGATGTTCCATAAATTATTTTTTCATTTTTTTCATAAAGGTTCGATTTAGCTAGTTTTTCTCTTCATTTTTTTCGGTTGAATTTTGAATTTTAAAGAGTCGAAATTGAAAATAAAAAAACTATGTTTCAAAATTTAATTTTAAACCGTTCAATTAAGTGTTTCTTTCATCATTTATTCTCTACAAAAAACCTTCCGTAAAAGGAAAAAAAATGTACGACGGAATGACGGACAGAAATACCCTTTTTTTTAATATATATGTATATATATTTATTTATTAAAGGTAAATTGAGCAAATAGGCTACTTCTGGCAATTTATTTAGTGTGTATCAAACTGGTTGGTAGCCCTTTGCATTAATCAGTACCCAAGAAGTAGCTCTTGGTTTCAAAAAGGTTGGTGACCCCTGCTTTATAAAGTCGAAAATATCAACCAGCAAATCCCCAAAAATTATTAGTTTCAAATAATAAATCATGTTTTCAAAGAAGTCCAAAGTTCCAGGGTATTCCTTGACTAGATTCCTGTTGGCCCCGCCCACTGACTTTGGTAGCTGACTTTAACAGATAAAACAAATTCATAAATTCAGCGCAGAACAAGGATGGGCACATACACTTACGGACAGACTTCCGCTAGATCGGTAGCTTAAACGCTAACATGAAAAGTGAGCGCATTTAACAACATTGCGATTATAATACCGGTCCTACTTTTGGTCAAAACAGTGATATCAAATTTTCAATCACTGCATCCCGAACACTAACACTAACACCAAAATGCCTTGACGTGTTGCTGAAATTTTCAATGCCGTGTTACAGGCACCACTAGGAAACAATTAAGGTAAGTAAATAAACATTTACAAAATATTTATGTGTAAATAACTAATTTCACAACGTATTTATCTGCGGCTTATTGTCCGGTGCGCTCTATAGTCTGTAAAACACAGTAAAATTAATCAACTCTTACAAAAGTACCGAAAATTCCCAGATTCCCAGATAACGGGGATTGGTACCGTATCCTTTCAAATGTGAGAGGTACCCACCCCTCGCACTGACACACATTTCCATGAAATAATTAATGAAATCTTGAAATAACTTACGACATCGTGAAATAATTCATGATATAGTAAAATTATGGAAAGAATAATTAAATAATTAACTGTACAAATAATATATATCCATCCATCCATTTTCTACCGCTTATTCTCTTTGGGGTTGCGGGGGGCGCTGGTGCCTATCACAGCTACAATCGGGCGGAAGGCGGAGTACACCCTGGACAAGTCGCCACCACATCGCAGAATAATATATATATATACATATATATATATATATATATACATATTTATATATATATACATATATATATGTTTTTTAGATCTCATTCAATTAAAACTTATAATTTAATTAATTTCACATGTATGTATTTAATTCCAAATACAATAAACTAATAACACATTTAATTAATAATTCAAATATTTAATTATTTAGTCTCATTTGACCCACCATAGATTGTACCCCCCCAGGATTGTATCCCCCCGGACCTCTTTTATTTTTTTATCATTGATTTTTTTTGGCAATTAAGTAATGGGAAACATCTAAAACAGTATCCATCTTGGAATATGACACACTGATAACATCTATGACCTCAAATTTCCTGTCACACTGTCCTTGACCCTATGAGCATGTAGCCCCGCCCACCTCGATCGCCCAATCACCCTCCCCGCTCTTACACTCCGTTTCGTCTCCAGGCGGCTGGTAGAAGGAGAGGGCAAGAGAGATGATGGCGGCGATCTCCAGAATGATGAGCGTGACATCTTGCAGGGCCTCCCACACCAGCTCCAGGAAAGTCTTGGGTTTTTTGGGGGGGATAAAGTTCTGGCCGTAGACCTGACCACGACGCTCCAGGTCTACTGGGTCCCCGCTGAGACCTGACAGAGGGAAGAAGGAGCACTTTTACTTTTGTTTCTTTATCTTTATAGAATCCTGTATAACACGGCACACACACATTATTATTATTGTTATTATTAGTGGTGTTATTATTATTAATATTATCATTATCAATCAATCCATCCATTTTCTACCGCTTATTCCCCTTTGGGATTGCGGGGGGCGATGGTGCCTATCTCAGCTACAATCGGGCTGAAGGTGGCGTACACCCTGGACAAGTCGCCACCTCATCGCAGGGCCAACACAGATAGACAGACAACATTCACACTCACATTCACACACCAGGGCCAATTTAGTGTTGCCAATCAACACCAGGTGCATGCCTTTGAAAGTGGGAGGAAGCCGAAGTACTCGGAGGGAACCCACGCATTCACGGGGAGAACATGCAAACTCCACACAGAAAGACCGTGACTATTCAGGACCTTCGTATTGTAAGGCACACGCACTAACCCCTCTGCCACTGTGAAGCCCCATCATTATCATTACTATTTTTATTATGAATAATATCATTATTATTATTATTTTTATTATTATTATAGTTGATATTATAGTTTTGTGATAACTATTATTATTATTATTACTCTCAGTTGCCAGAATTCTACCATGACATTTACAGTCGTTTTTTTTTTTTGTTTGTTTTTTACAGTGCATTACTGTAAATGGAAAAAAACTATTACTTTTATTTTTACACAAACATCCTGGCTACTGAGCTGCCATGCTTGGGGGTTTTTTTAACTGTAAAATCTACAGACGTTTTTTTTTTTTTATCACAGCGTATCACTGTAAATGAAAAAAATGGTACTACTTAGATTTTTTTTTATTGTCAAATTCTGGCGGCTGAACTGCAAGTTTATGTTACTGTAAAAACTATGGTCATTGTTTTTACAGTACACTACTGTAAATTGGAAAACAGTACCATTCTTATTTTATTGTAAAATTCGAGCAACTGAGATGCTATTTTGTTTTTTAACTGTAAAATCTACAGTTGTTGATTTTACAGTGCATTACTGTAAAATTGAAAAACAGTATCACTATAATTTTTACGGAATATTCTGCCAACTGAGCTGCCAGTTCTTGGTAAATGGCAGCTCTACTATATTGGATCCACTTTGGACTTAATTCTCACGGTTACGTTAGATCCACTATGGATTGGACTTTCACAATATCATGTTAAATCTGCTCGACATCCATTGCTTTCGGTCCCCTAGGGGGGATGCCCACATATGTGGTCCTCTCCAAGGTTTCTCATAGTCATCATGGTCGACGTCCCACTGGGGTGAGTTTTTCCTTGCCCTTATTTGGGCCCTTCCGAGGATGTCGTTGTGATTTAGGGCTATATAAATAAACATTGATTGATTGATTGATACTTGTATAGTGCTTTACTACCCCTTTTTAAGGAGCCCAAAGCGCTTTGACAGTATTTCCACATTCGCCCATTCACACACACATTCACACACTGATGGCGCTGACCAGGACCCATCAGGAGCAAGGGTGAAGTGTCTTGCCCAAGGACACAACGGACGTGACTAGGATGGTAGAAGGTGGGGATTACTGGCACAGCCACTCTACCAACTTCGCCACGCCGTTCTCCCATCCATACATCTATTTTCTACCGCTTTTCCCTTAGTTACTGTAAAATCAAGAGTTGTTGTTTTGATAGTGTGTTAGTGAAAATAGAACAACAGTACCGCTATTTTGTTTTGTACACAAAAAATTTGGCAATATACGGTTGTTGTTTTTTACAGTGCATTACTGTAACTGGAAATGTGGCACCTCTTTGATTTTTCCTGTAAGTTTTTTTTTTACTTTAAAGGGGAACATTATCACAATTTCAGAAGGGTTAAAACCAATAAAAATCAGTTCCCAGTGGCTTATTTTATTTTTCGAAGTTTTTTTCAAAATTTTACCCATTCTGCAATATCCCGAAAAAAGGCTTTAAAGTGCCTGATTTTCGCTATTTGTAAATCCACCGTCCATTTTCCTGTGATGTCACATAGTGACGCCAATACAAGCAAGATATAGCGACATTAGCTCGGATTCAGACTCGGATTGGAGCGGCTTAAGCGATTCAAAAGATTACGCATGTATTGAAACTGATGGTTGGAGTGTGGAGGCAGATAGCGAAAACAAAATTGAAGAAGAAACTGAAGCTATTGAGCGAATAACCAACGATTGCATCTTTTGACCAGACCACAGGAGCAACTTAAATCCGTCGATTGGTAAGTGTTTGTTTGGGATTAAATGTGGGTGGAGGGAAAGGCTGGATGCAAATATAGCTACAAATATAGCTACATACAGCTAGCCTAAATAGCATGTTAGCATCGATTAGCTGGCAGTCATACCGTGACCAAATATGTCTGATTAGCACATAAGTCAATAACATCAACAAAACTCACATTTGTGATTTTGTTGGAAATGCATCTGCTTTGTGTGACGCAGGATATCCACACATGTCTGTGCCATGTCTGTCGTAGCATCGCCGGTAAAATGTGCAGACCAAACGAGGGACTTTCACATCTTTTGACACTGGTGCAACTTAAATCCGTCGATTGTTATGTGTTTGTTTGGCATTAAATGTGGGTGGAGGGAAAGGCTTGATGCAAATATAGCTACAAATGAGGCATAATGATGCAATATGTACATACAGCTAGCCTAAATAGCATGTTAGCATCGATTATCATAACGTGCTAATCGATGCACACGCCACGTAAATCAACTTGAATCCGTCCCTGTTCGTGTTGTTACACCCTCTGACAACACACCGACGAGGCATGATGTCTCCAAGGTACGGAAAACAGTCGAAAAAACGGAAAATAAAAGAGCTGATTTGACCTGTGTGTGTAATGTGTTTGAGAAAATGGTGGATTGCTTCCCATTGTGACGTCACGGGTGTAAGGTCATCGCTCCAACAGCGAACAATTGAAAGGCGTTTAAATCGCCAAATTCTCCCTTTTAGAGTTCGGAAATCGGTTAAAAAACATATGTTATTTTTTCTGCAACATCAATGTATATTTTGACGCTTACATAGGTCTGGTGATAATGTTCCCCTTTAAAATCTTCGGCCCTTGATTTTACAGTGCACCACTGTAAACCGAAAAACTGTACCATTGTTAGTTTTACTGTAAAATTCTCAGCTGCTGGTTTCTTTTTTTTAAATCCACTGACTTTTTTTTTTACAATGCAACAATCATTAATTTTTTTTTTTTTAATATGAACTGCGTTAAAGTTTCCTGTTCCTTCACCTAACTTTGAAATCCTTCCAATCAACCTCCTCTGCCCCTTCAACCTACCGCCTAAGCCATGCAGTTTCCATGGCAACCAGGATATCCGGTTTGGGGCTTCCCGTCTGAGGCAGGTTTCTGCCCAGCAACAGGTGATGTCATTGCTCCACCGTTTGAACGTGGGCTTTATTTTTGCCATTGGCTGGCGGGGGACTCTCGGTGCATGTAAGTGTGCGCTGTACAGATAGTGCACGCTTGCTGCAGTGACTGTCGCACCACAACTTGACATCCAACAGGGTTCAGGCCAAGGCGACATGCGAGCGAGAGAGAGAGAGAGAGAGAGAGAGAGAGAGAGAGGAAACAGGTGATGCTGAGTAATGGCAGCAAAGCAAACTCTCTCCCTCTTTCTCATCCCTCTTTTCCGCTCTTTCCTCGCTCTCTCAATCTCCCCTTGATGTGTCCTTGACAATGCGGCAAGCTCTTCTCACCCCCCCCCACACACACACGCTTCTTTCTCATCCTCTTTTTGCAACAACTCCTCGTCCTCGCTTCCATGTGGATATAATGCTCTCGTACTGCGGTGTGTGTGTGCATGTGTGTGTGTTTAACCCTCCACTCTGCTCTGCTTTTTATATCATATTACACTTGATGCACTGAATCATAATGTATATGCACTGAATCATAATGCATATACAGTGAATCATTATGTATATACAATGAATCGTAATGTATATGGACTGAATCATTATGTACAGTATACACACTGAATATATATATATATATATATATATATATATATATATATATATATATATATATATATATATATATATATATATATATATATATATCCATCCATCCATCCATCATCTTCCGCTTATCCGAGGTCGGGTTGCGGGGGCAGCAGCCTAAGAAGGGAAGCCCAGACTTCCCTATCTCCAGCCACTTCGTCTAGCTCTTCCCGGGGGATCCCGAGGCGTTCCCAGGCCAGCCGGGAGACATAGTCTTCCCAACGTGTCCTGGGTCTTCCCCGTGGCCTCCTACCAGCTGGACGTGCCCTAAACACATCCCTAGGGAGGCGCTCGGGTGGCATCCTGACCAGATGCCCGAACCACCTCATCTGGCTCCTCTCGATGTGGAGGAGCAGCGGCTTTACGTTGAGCTCCTCCCGGATGGCAGAGCTTCTCACCCTATCTCTAAGGGAGAGACCCGCCACCCGGCGGAGGAAACTCATTTCGGCCGCTTGTACCCGTGATGTTATCCTTTCGGTCATGACCCAAAGCTCATGACCATAGGTGAGGATGGGAACGTAGATCGACCGGTAAATTGGGAGCTTTGCCTTCCGGCTCAGCTCCTTCTTCACCACAACGGATCGATACAACGTCCGCATTACTGAAGACGCCGCACCGATCCGCCTGTCGATCTCACGATTCACTCTTCCCCCACTCGTGAACAAGACTCCTAGGTACTTGAACTCCTCCACTTGGGGCAGAGTCTCCTCCCCAACCCGGAGATGGCACTCCACCCTTTTCCGGGCGAGAACCATGGACTCGGACTTGGAGGTGCTGATTCTCATTCCGGTCGCTTCAAACTCGGCTGCGAACCGATCCAGTGAGAGCTGAAGATCCCGGCCAGATGAAGCCATCATTACTACATCATCTGCAAAAAGCAGAGACCTAATCCCGTGGCCACCAAACCGGATCCCCTCAACGCCTTGGCTGCGCCTAGAAATTCTGTCCATAAAAGTTATGAACAGAATCGGTGACAAAGGACAGCCTTGGCGGAGTCCAACCCTCACTGGAAACGTGTCCGACTTAATGCCAGCAATGCGGACCAAGCTCTGACACTGATCATACAGGGAGCGGACTGCCACAATAAGACAGTCCGGTACCCCATACTCTCTGAGCATTCCCCACAGGACTTCCCGAGGGAAACGGTCGAATGCCTTCTCCAAGTCCACAAAGCACATGTAGACTGGTTGGGCAAACTCCCATGCACCCTCAAAAACCCTGCCGAGAGTATAGAGCTGGTCCACAGTTCCACGACCAGGACGAAAACCACACTGTTCCTCCTGAATCCGAGGTTCGACTATCCGGCGAAGCCTCCTCTCCAGTACACCTGAATAAACCTTACCGGGAAGGCTGAGGAGTGTGATCCCACGATAGTTGGAACACACCCTCCGGTCCCCCTTCTTAAAGAGAGGGACCACCACCCCGGTCTGCCAATCCAGAGGTACCCGCCCCCGATGTCCACGCGATGCTGCAGAGTCTTGTCAACCAAGACAGCCCCACAGCATCCAGAGCCTTAAGGAACTCCGGGCGGATCTCATCCACCCCCGGGGCCTTGCCGCCGAGGAGCTTTTTAACTACCTCAGCGACCTCAGCCCCAGAAATAGGAGGGTCCACTACAGATTCCCCAGGCACCGCTTCCTCAAAGGAAGACGTGTTGGTGGGATTGAGGAGGTCTTCGAAGTATTCCCTCCACCGATCCACAACATCCGCAGTCGAAGTCAGCAGAACACCATCCGCACCATACACGGTGTTGATAGTGCACTGCTTCCCCTTCCTGAGGCGGCGTATGGTGGTCCAGAATCGCTTCGAAGCCGTCCGGAAGTCGTTTTCCATGGCTTTTCCATGGCTATATACATATATATATATATATATATATATATATATATATATAATATATATATATATATATATATATATATATATATATATATATATATATACACACACAATTGGGCAAAATAGTATTTAGTCAGCCACCGATTGTGCAAGTTCTTCCACTTAAAATGATGACAGAGGTCTGTAATTTTCATCATAGGTACACTTCAACTGTGAGAGACACAATGTGAAAAAAAGAATTCAGGAATCCACATTGTAGGAATTTTATAGAATTTATTTGGAAATTATGGTGGAAAATAAGTATTTGGTCAACCATTCAAAGCTCTCACTGATAGAATAATAAATAAATAAATGGGTTGTACTTGTATAGCACTTTTCTACCTTGAAGGTACTCAAAGCGCTTTGACACTACTTCCACATTTACCCATTCACACACACATTCACACACTGATGGAGGGAGCTGCCATGCAAGGCGCCAATACAGCACCCATCAGGAGCAAGGGTGAAGTGTCTTGCTCAGGACACAACGGACGTGACGAGGTTGGTACTAGGTGGGATTTGAACCAGGGACCCTCGGGTTGCGCACGGCCACTCTCCCACTGCGCCACGCCGTCCCTAAGAAGGAGGTTTTGTCTCAAAATCTCACGATACATGGCCCCATTCATTCTTTCCTTAACACGGACCAATCGTCCTGTCCCCTTAGCAGAAAAACAGCCCCAAAGCATGATGTTTCCACCCCCATGCTTCACAGTAGCTATGGTGTTCTTGGGATGCAACTCAGTATTCTTCTTCCTCCAAACACGACAAGTTGAGTTTATACCAAAAAGTTCTATTTTGGTTTCATCTGACCACATGACATTCTCCCAATCCTCTGCTGTATCATCCATGTATCCATTTTGGTATAAATTCAATTCATCGTGTTTGGAGGAAGAAGAATACTGAGTTGCAAACTTGCATCCCAAGAACACCATACCTACTGTGAAGCATGGAGGTAGAAACGTCATGCTTTGGGGCTCTTTTTCTGCTAAGGGGACAGGACGATTTATCCGTGTTAAGGAACGAATGAATGGGGCCTTGTATCGTGAGATTTTGAGCCAAAACCTCCTTCCATCAGTGAGAGCTTTGAATGGTTGACCAAATACTTATTTTCCACCATAATTTACAATTAAATTCTTTAAAATTCCTACAATGTGAATTCCTGGATTTTTTTTTCACATTCCGTCTCTCACAGTTGAACTGTACCTATGATGAAAATTACAGACCTCTGTCATCATTTTAAGAGGGAGAACTTGCACAATCGTTGGCTGACTAAATACTTTTTTGCCCCAGTGTATACACTGAATCATTACGTATATACACTGAATCATTATGTATATGCACTGAATAACAATGTATAGACGCAGAATCATAATGTATATGCACTGAATCATATTGTATTTGTACTGAATTATAATGTATATACACTAATTCATAGTGTATATGCACTGAATCATAATGTATACACACTGAATCATTATGTATATACACTGAATCATAATGTATATGCACTGAATCATGATGTACACAATGAATCAAAGTGTATATGCAATGAATCATTATATATATATACACTGAATCATCCAATCCACTTTATTTATATAGCACATTTAAAGGGGAACATTATCACCAGACCTATGTAAGCGTCAATATATACCTTAATGTTGCAGAAAAAAGACCATATGTTTTTTTAACCGATTTCCGAACTCTAAAAGGGTGAATTTGGCGATTTAAACGCCTTTCAATTGTTCGCCTGTCGGAGCGATGACCTTTCACCCGTGACGTCACCTCGTGAAGCGACCTGCCATTTTCTCAAACACATTACACACACCAAGTCAAATCAGCTCTGTTATTTTCCGTTTTTTCGACTGTTTTCCGGTACCTTGGAGACATCATGCCTCGTCGGTGTGTTGTCGGAGGGAGTAACAACACGAACAGGGACGGATTCAAGTTGCACCAGTGGCCAAAAGATTGCAAAAGTCCCTCGTTTGTTCTGCACACTGTACCGACGACAGCTATGCTACGACAGAGATGGCAAGAATGTGTGGATATCCTGCGACACTCAAAGCAGATGCATTTCCAACGATAAAGTCAACGAAATCACAAAGGTGAGTTTTGTTGATGTTATTGACTTATGTGGAGAGTGCTATCAGACAGATTTGGTCACGGCATGACTGCAAGCTAATCAATGCTAACATGCTATTTAGGCTAGCTGTATGTACATATTGCATCATTATGCCTCATTTGTAGCTATATTTGCATACAGCCTTTCCCTCCACCCACTTTTAATGCCAAACAAACACATACCAATCGTTGGTTAGAAGGCGATCGCCGAATTTGTCTGCGTTTCCTCCCGTTCCGCTGTCTGTCGGGATATGGCTCAAAAGCTTCTGTTTCTTCTTTAATTTCGTTTTCGGTACCTACCCCCACACTCCAACCATCCGTTTCAATACATGCGTAATCTGTTGAATCGCTTGCGCCGCCGCTGAAATCTGAGTCTGAATCCAAGCTACTATGCTATACCTTTCTGTACTATCCGCCATGTTTGTTTCTGGGGGCTTCACGCAGTAACGTCACAGGACAATAGACGGGTGGATATAGCGATGGTGTAAATCAGGCACTTTGAAGCCGTCTTTTGGGATATTGCGTGATGGGTAAAATTTTGAGAAAATCTTCGAAAAATAAAATAAGCCACTGGGAACTGATTTTTATTGGTTTTAACGCTTCAGAAATTGTGATAATGTTGTCCTTTAAACAACAAGAACGTTTCCAAAGTGCTGCACAGCCATGTTAAAATCAATATTAAAAACAATATTATGATCTACCAATGACTGAATAAAAAAAATAAATAAATAAATATAAAACCAATATAAAAACGATATATAATAAATATGATTAAAAACAATTTTAAAGGGTAAAAGCAATTAAAACAGTAAAATAGGAATCAAAATGTATAAAAAAACACTGAGGACAACAGAGGACAGAGGACCACACAACTCACGTAGTGTTAAAAGCCAAAGAATAAAAGTGGGTCTTAAGACGAGACTTAAAACATTCTACTGTGGAAGCAGTTTGAACATGGAGGGGCAGAGATTTCCAGAGCTTAGGGCCGACCACAGAGAAGGCCCTGTCTCCCCTGGTTTTGAGTCTCGTCTTGGGCCCCACGAACTGGAGCTGGCTCTCGGACCTCAGAGCGCGTGCAGGAGTGTAAATTTGGATGAGGTCCGAGATATACTGAGGTGCCAGTCCATGTAAAGATTTAAAAACAAACAGCAATGTTTTAAAATCAATTCTAAAATGAACAGGGAGCCAGTGCAAACTCTGAAGAATTGGGGTTATATGCTGGCGTTACCTGGCCCGTTAAAAGTCGTGCTACCGCGTTCTGGACTAACTGCAACTGGGAGAGAGCTTTTAGGCTAATGCCAGCATAAAGTGCATTGCAGTAGTCCAGGCGACTTGAAATAAAAGCATGCAAGACTTGTTCAAAAAGGTTAAAAGATAAAAACGGTTTTACCTTTACTAAAAGACGAAAATGATAAAAACACTATTTTAAAACGCCATTGACTTGTTTGTCAAGTTTAAAATCGCTGTCTATAGTGACGTCAAGGCTGGTGACTTTGGGACGCACATCATTTTGCAATGGTCCCAAGTCAGTGGGGGCCGGACCAAAAACTGAAATTTCCGTTTTTCCCTCAGTCATTATTAAAAAATTCTGGGCTAACCAAGTCTTGACGTCGCATAGACAGTTGAGAATGGGTGTCAGGGGGCCGTGGCTTTTTGAAATTGGCAAATAAATTTGACAAAATCCTAATGTATAAGCATTAAATCTTTATGTATACTTACTGAATCATGATGCATATACACTGAATCATAATGTATATGCACTGAATCATTACGTATAGTTACTGAATCATGATGTATATACACTGAATCATAATGTATATGCACTGAATCATTATGTATCTGTACTGAATCATTAATATACACTGAATCATAGTATATATGCACTGAATCATAATGTATATGCTAGGGATGTCCCGATCCACGTTTTTGCACTTCCGATCCGATACCGATATTGTTTTTGCACTTCCGATCCGATACTGGCCGATACTGGCCTATCCGAGCATGTATTAAAGTTTAAAGTTATTTAGCCTACTTAGTTGTCAGATTCATGTTGAAAAGGATTTTAGTACTCTTGATAACAACTAGCCAGGTGAATTAGGTGAGTTTGAATAATACACAATAGTTGGTATTCAAGGATAAACACAAAATATCAAAAATTATACATGACAAACAGAAATGGCATCATTAAACAGTGAAAAAGTGAACAGTATAAAGTGCAAATAATGCTGTAAACATTATTTAAAAAAAACCACAAACAATCTGAGTGGGATAAAATGTCTACAACTCAGCATCAATACTTTCTCTTGAACAAGTGTAAACTTAAAAAAAGAAAAAAACCCTACACACTCCTTTCAATTGTTTTCCCCAGTCAGGAGGGGCATACAATTGAAGTCCAAGCATAATAGGGAGATTCTTTCTAACAAAGACGAGCCCTTCAAGATGCTCAGGTGTCAGCCTGCTCCTGTATTCATCTACAGTATGATGAGTGCTAAAAAGCCTCTCACTCACAAGTGTCATTCAAATGTCTTACAACTTTACCACCACGTTTGACTTTCTTGTGGCATGTTTTGCACTCCACCTCTTCATCTTTTTCGTTTTGTAGGGTAGAATAATCCCACACAGCTGACATTTTTACCGTAACTTTTAATTCACACGGCCGTCTGAACGGTTAGAACACAGCCTGTGGATGTTCGGAAGGTGTGCTGGAAAATGCGGAATGGAGTTTAGGGAGCAGCAGAAGAGTGAAATGTATTATTTAAATCGGTGCGTTGGAAAACGCGGACTGGAGTTTTTTTTAAAACTGGATCTGGTACGGCATTTTCCCATGCCTTGCCGATACGCATTTTTTGGCAAATATCGGTGGCCGATCCGATCCAAATATCGGATCGGGACAACCCTAGTATGTGCACAGAATCATGATGTATATACACCGAATCATAATGTATATGCACAGAATCATAGTGTATATGCACTGAATCATAATATATATGCACTGAATCATTGTGTGTATGCGTGTGTATACCTTCACACTCTGGCTAAAGGGTGTACAAACATTTTACAATGAAAAATGAAAGAATGCGGGGGCCATTTAGATATTTTTTATTTTCAAAACCCATCCATCCATACATTTTCTACCACTTGTCTCTTTCGGGGTTGCGGGAGGTGCTGGAGCCTATCTCAGCTGCATTTGGACCAATACAATAATTGTTTTGACATTCAGGTCTCCCCTCAATTTTGGTGAGCATTTTAGGTACCAGGTACCCAGAAGGGTCTTAGTCATTAAAGTGTCAAAATTCATAAATATTGTATTTTTCTTTCAACTCTAAAATATCTATAGATCAACTTTAGATCTATCCTTTAGCAGACATTTTTAAAAAAAATGTTTATGTTTCATGCCCTTTTTTTGTCAAAACCTTCGAAATACACAAAAATAGTTGCCATAATTATCCGTAAAAATAACAGTTTTTCAATTTACACTAACGCACTGTAAAAATGATGACTGTACATTTCATGCTAACATAAACTGGCAGTTCAGTTGGCAGATTTTTACCGTTAAAAAAACCTTGGTACAGTTTTTCTATTCACAGTAATGAACTGTAAAACAGCAACTGTAGATATTACAGTAAAAAAAACTGGCGGCTCAGTTGGCAGATTTTTTGTGTACAAAAAGAGTGGTATTTTTTTTTTATAGTAATTCAAGCCTTAAATATGTCAATAATTCATAGCAACATTGCTTTTGGTAAATCATAGGTCTCTGGGATACAAAAGGTCCCCACTAGTAAATACGTCATAAATCAATATGTACTTTTACTTAGATGTCAAGATTAACTTCAGATCTATCCGTCGATTATAAATTGTTATTATTTTTTAAGCAACGACAGTTTTAAAGTAAAAAACTGCCTTCAAGGTCAGCTTTGTGTTAGTTGTGTCAATATTGCAACTTTTTCATTTTCAGTTTGCTCTTGTATTCCACTTTTTAATGTTTTTTTGTTTATATTTTTAAAATGTACCGCAGAGTTAAAGAATGAGCTGAGGGCCGCACTTTGGACACCCATGCTCTTGTTGCATCTTTTGCAATGTCTTGCAAATGATGACGCAAACCTTTCAAATAATTATTTAGTTGTTCATAATTCCTGCTTTTGTTGCTGTCGAGTTTTTGTGTTTAAATATGTCATCGAGTGCAATACGAGCGTGTCAGATATACATATATATGTGTGTGTGTTTGTGTGTGTATATAGTGATATATAATATATATACACACACAACACGAGTGTCATGGCGAACGATATACTGTATTGTATACATATACATGTGTTTATATACAGTTGTGGTCAAAAGTTTACATGAACTTGTAAAGAACAGAATGTCGTGGCTGTCTTGAGTTTCCATTAATTTCTACAACTCTTTATTTTTTTGTGATATAGAGTGATTGGAGCACATACTTGTTGGTCACAAAAATATTCATTAAGTTTGGTTCTTTTAGAAATTTGTTATGGGTCTACTAAAAATGTGACCAAATCTGCTGGGTCAGAAGTATACAACAGCAATGTTAATATTTGGTTACATGTCCCTTAGCAAGATTCACTGCAATAAGGCGCTTTAGGTATGTATGTAAATGTTGGTAAGTGTATCAAACTGAGATATATATATATATATATATATATATATATATATATATATATAACTTTTAAGAAACTAAAATATAAAATATGTTTTCAGATACTTCACCTTTTTTTTTTTTTTTTTTTGCAAATAATCATTAACTTTAAAATTTGATGCCAGCAACACGTGACAAAGAAGTTGGGAAAAGTGGCAATAAATAACTGATAAAGTTGAAGAATGCTCATCAAACATTTATATGGAACATCCCACAGATGTGCAGGCTAATTGGGAACAGTTGGGTGCCATGATTGAGTATAAAAGCACCTACCCAAAATGCTCAGTAATTCACAAACAAGGATGGGGTGAGGGTCACCACTTTGTAAGCAAATTGTCAAACAGTTTTAGAACAACATTTCTCAATGAGCTATTGCAAGGAATTTAGGGATTTTACCATCTACGGTCCGTAAAATCATCAAAAAGTTCAGAGAATCTGGAGAAATCACTGCACGTAAGCGATGATATTACGGACTTTTGATCCCTCAGGCGGTACTGCATAAAAAAAAAACGACATCAGTGTGTAAAGGATATCACCACATGGGCTGAGGAACACTTCCAAAGAAATGCACCTGATAGGTTGACTGTCTGTAACTTCAGTTGGTCGCTACATCTGTAAGTGCAAGTTAAAGCTCTACTATGCAAAGCCAAACCCATTTATCAACAATATCCTGAAACGCCGTCGGCTTGGCTGGCTCACCTAAGATGGACTGATGCAAAGTGGAAAGGGGTTCTGTGGTCTGACGAGTCCACATTTCAAATTATATTTGGAAGCAGAGGACGTGGTGTCCTCCAGAATAAAGAGGAAAATAACCATTCGAATTGTTATAGGCGCAAAGTTCAAAAGCCAGAATCTGTGATGGTATGGGGTGTATTAGTGCCCAAGGCATGGGTATCTCACATGTGTGAAGGCACCATTAATGCTGAAAGGTCCATACAGGTTTTGGAGCAACGTCTATTGTCATCAAAGCAACGTTATCATGGACGCCCCAGCTTATTACAGCAAGACAAGTGTTACAACAGCGTGACTTCGTAAAAAAAAAGAGTGCAGGTACTTTCCTGGCCCTTCTACAGTCCAGACCTGTCTCCCATCGAAAATGTGTGGCGCATTATGAAGTGTAAAATCCGACAGCGGAGACCCTGGACTGTTGAACGACTGAAGCTCTACATAAAACAAGAATGGGAAAGAATTCCACTTTCAAAGCTAAAACAATTAGTTTCCTCAGTTCCCAAACGTTTATTGAGTGTTGTTAAAAGAAAAGGTGATGTAACACAGTGGTGAACATGTCCTTTCCCAACTACTTTGGCACGTGTTGCAGCCATGAAATTCTAAGTTAATTATTATTTGCAAAAAAAAAATAAAGTTTATGAGTTTTAACATCAAATATCTTGTCTTTGTAGTGCATTCAATTGAATATGAGTTTAAAAGGATTTGCATATCATTGTATTCCGTTTATATTTACATCTAACACAATTTCCCAACTCATATGGAAACGGGGTTTGTAGTTTTGATGCCTTCAGTGACAATCTACAATGTAAATAGTCATGACAATAAAAAAAACACATTGAATGAGAAGGTGTGTCCAAACCTTTGGCCTTTACTGTATATAGATAGATAGCGATAAATAATATATAAAACACGTGTGTGTAATGGCGAGCAATGGAACTACATCTGTGTCTGCCAATTTGATCTTTTAGGGACAACTGCAGATGTGTGTGTGTGTGTGTGTGTGTGTGAGAGAGAGAGAGAGAGAGAGAGAGAGAGAGGGAGAGACAGAGACAGAGACAGAGAGAGAGAGAGAATAGAGAGAGAGAGAGAGAGAGAGAGAGAGAGAGAGAGAGAGAGAGAGAGAGAGAGAGAGAGAGAGAGAGGGTATTGAGTTACAGTAAGTTGTTCGTTTTCAGGGCATTCCATCGATCGCAACTGGACTGTTCTGATTGTCTGAGAAGATGTTTGGCCTCTCATCCATGCTCAGACTTACAGTAGAAATAAGGGGAAAAAAATATCAAACATAAGAAATAAGCAATCTAAAGCAGGGGTGTCCAAACTTCATCCGCTGAGGGCCGCACCCCCTGATATCAAAGCCTCTGGGGGCCATTTTGATATTTTCAACCATCAAAAAAAAAATACATACATATATATATATATATATATATATATATATATATATATATATATATATATATATATATATATATATATATATATATATATATATATATATATATATATATATATATATATACACACACACACACACATATACATATATACACACATATATATATATATACACACATATACATATATGTATATATACATATATATACATACATATACATATATCTATATATACACACATACATTTACATACATATGTACACATATATGTATATATAGTATATACACAAACACACATATATATATATATATATATATATATTTATATATATATATATATATATATTTATATATATGTATATATATATATATATATATATATATATATATGTATATATATATATATATATATATATATATATATAGGTATATATATATACACATACATTAGGGCCGTGAATCTTGGATCAATTCAGAATCGATTCTTGATTCAAAACGATTCCTAATTGAAAATTAATACTTTTTAATAAAATTAACAGTTCTATGATTAACGACATTCCGCCATTAAATAGATAAAAAGCTGTGATATATTTCACTACCCATCCATACATCCATTTTCTACCGCTTATTCCCTTCGGGGTCGCGGGGGGCGCTGGTGCCTATCTCAGCTACAATCGGGCGGAAGGCGGCGTACACCCTGGACAAGTCGCCATCTCATCGCAGGGCCAACACAGGTAGACAGACAACATTCACACTCACTTTCACACACTAGGGCCAATTTAGTGTTGCCAATCAACCACATTTCAATATCACCTTAAAGAAAACTGGTTTTGTTTAATAAATTCTACCCAAACATTTATCCATCCATCCATCCATCCATTTTTCTGCCGCTTATTCCCTTTAGGGCCGCGGGGGGTGCTGGTGCCTATCTCAGCTACAATCGGGCGGAAGGCAGGGTACACCCTGGAGAAGTCGCCACCTTATAGGCAACGAGAGAAGTATTCAACACTTCTCTTTTCTAAAGTAAATCTGTACACCAGATATTATCATCAACATCAACAATATGATTTGCCTGAGTGGCTGCAAAAGAGCGATTGAAAATAAAAACACAAATTAAAAAAAAATATACATATATATCCATCCATCTTCTTCTGCTTAACCAAGGTCGGGTCGCGGGGGCAGCAGCCTAAGCAGGGAAGCCTAGACATCCCTCTCCCCAGCCACTTGGTCCAGCTCCTACCGGGGGATCCCGAGGCGTTACCAAGCCAGTCGGGAGACATAGTCTTCCCAACGTATACTGGGTCTTCCCAGTGGCCTCCTACCGGTCGGTCGTGCTCAAAACACCTCCCTGAGGTTTCTTAATGTAAAGATTAAGGAACCTGAGAACTATTTTCTGCAGAATTAGTGCCAGGAAGTTAAAGCTGTGCTCTAAAGGGTGAGCGCAGCTAAGGTGATGACGTATTAGCGGTCTTGCCTTGCATCATTTACACACAACAGTGGTCTGACTATGGTCTTTTTCAAAACATTCCAAAAACCAATCCTGGTGACTTTCTCTCTTTTATCAACAATTTCTTCACTTCGACTTTCTTTTCTCACTCCATGCAAAGAATCAACCAATCTTGATAGTTAATTCTGTTACCTGATTGGCTGTTAGCGTGTCACTCCCACTGATCAGTGATCACTTTGTGCGTTGCTCGGTTACCAGAGGCGAGTGCCTTTGTTCCACATAAAAGAAAAAACATTAAACGTTTTATTGCGCGCCTTTACAGTTGTGATCAAAATTATTAAACCCCCACACAATTTTGGGGTTTTAGCAGGTTGGACATTTATTCCGTATTTTGTTTATAGTCATATCCAATAAAGATGTGTCAAATAGACAAATGCAACTTAAATTGTAACACTGTATTTTACAAAATACCAAAAAAAGGAAATTTTTCTTAATATCTCATTGACAAAATTATTCAACCCCCTAGTTACATGCATCTTTAGTACTTAGTAGAACACCCTTTGGCAGTAATTACATCCTTCAAACGTGATACATAACTGGACACAAGCTTCTTGCAACCATCTACAGGTATTTTAGCCCATTCCTCTTGGGCAAAAGCCTCCAGTTCATTCATATTCGTGGGCTTGCGTGCTGCAACTGCCTTCTTCAAGTCCCACCACAGCTTTTCTATAGGATTTAGGTCTGGCGACTGTGAGGGCCACTCCAGAGTCTTCCAGCCCTTCTTCTACAACCATTCTGATGTTGATTTGGAGGTATGCTTGGGATCGTTGTCCTGTTGGAAGGTCCAACGTCTCCCAAGCCTCAGCTTCGTCACTGACTTCATGACATTTGCAGCTAATATATCCTGGTAGGAAATAGAATTCATAATGCCTTGAACGCGCTGGAGATTCCCGGTACCTGAGGCTGAGAAACAGCCCCAGAGCATGATTAACCCCCCACCATGCTTAACAGTAGGCAAGGTGTTCTTCTTTTTGTAAGCTTCCTCCAGACATAACGTTGATTCATAGGCCCAAAGAGTTCCAGTTTTGTCTCATCACTCCATAGAACAGTTTCCCCAAACCTTTGGGGTTTGTCCAGATGATTTTTGGCATACTGGAGTCTATTTTACTTGTGCCTGGTAGTCAGAAGTGGGGTGCGCCTGGGAGTTCTGGCATGGAGGCCTTCATCTCGTACTGCGCGCCTTATTATCTGGGACGAAACCTGCGTTCCCCCCTCTGCAATGTCCTGTTGCGGTTCCTCAGCTGTTACCCGGGGGTTTTTCACCACTGTACGCTTCAGATACCGGACAGCAGTTGCACACAGTATCCTCTTTCTACCACACCCAGGTAGTGTTTCCACTGTGCCTTTAGCTTTAAACTTGCGAATTATGCTCCCAACTGTGTCTCTTGGAATGTGTAATGTATTTGCTATTTTTTTAATATCCATATCCTTTGTTATGAAGAGAAATTACATCTTCCCTTGACTTCTTTGACCACTCCCTGGACTTCACCATGTTGCAAATACACCATTGACCATTTACAAGAAGCTGAGCGTCACAGTCTTTTTCAATCAGTTTAATTGTTGCTCGTTATGGTTCTAATCACATCAACAGGTGTTTTCAACACCTGATTGAAAAGACCTTATTCACATTCTGTTCTTAAGAGTTATGAACTTCAAGGGGTTGAATAATTTTGTCAATGAGATATTAAGAGAAATTAAACTGTTTGGTATGTTACAAAATATAATGTTGTAATTCAAGTTGCATTTGTCTATTTGATGCATATTTATTTCATATGACTATAAACAAAATACGGAATAAATGTCGAATTTGCTAAAACACCAAAATTGTGTGGGGGTTGAATAATTTTGATCACAACTGTATGTAGCGTTTCACCTTGTAGGACACACAAGACACGCCCCTCTCACGAACACTCTGGTGGTTTTCCTCCTGTTTTCATCCATCCTCTCCTTTTCCATCCGAGAGTTCATTTTTGTTTCTCTCTTCTCGACTTTCCAAGCCAGCTTGGTTCTGCTGCTGTGTTGCTAGGCTACCAACTAGTTGAAAAAGAGTGGGCGTACCACACCCCTGTTCCAGCATGCAAGTGTGCAAATGCGTGCACACGAGCTGAAGACACAAAAAACCCGCCCAGAAGCACCATGGCGGCCATCAAACTCCTCATTTCCTACTCGGGAGAAACACGAAGAGCTGCATAATGGTTAAAAGCATAAATTAACGTTTGATGATCACAAGAAAAAATTATCCATTCAGTTCCCACTGCTTATCCTATGCAGGGTCACGGGGGAGCTGGAGCATACAACACAAATGCACCATGTTTCCAGTGAACATGAGGGATTCTCGATAAGGGAAGGAAAGCAGACGGTCCAACAAATAACTGGAATATGGCGTGCAGGTAGAAGCGCCGACGATAATGTCCTCCAACAAGAGTGGATGTGAAATCCGAGGACACTCTCACTCATCCATTTATTGATTTAGTCGATCAACCCTTTCATCCATTCATCTCTCGGTGCACCCAGTGTGTCCTCTAAAGCAGCTTTACTGTCAGCGTGATGGGGGGTTTTGATCATTTTATCACACTGTGCGGTGTTTGTTCATATCATCTGGCTACCTGCACATTTGCGGATTTTCAATGACCCCGAAGTCCACATTTCACCAAGCAGTCTGATGGGATCAGAGGTGGGTAGTAATGCGCTACATTTATTCCGTTAAATTTACTTACGTATTTTCGGACCATAGGGTGCACCGGATTATAAGGCGCACCGCCATTGAATGGTCTATTTTTTATCTTTATAAGGCACAGCGGATTATAGGGCACATTAAATAAATCTTTTTTTTTTTTCTAAATTGAAAACACTTCCCTGTGGTCTACATAACATGTAATGGTGGTTCTTTCATGAGTTCAGACTCATGTTCGGCAAACTAAAAATAATAATAACTGCTTTAGCAGTTATTATCTCTCTGGCACTCATCGAGAGTGAACGCTCCCCTTTCCTGTCCCTTATCTCTCCTGCTTGTTTCTTTGTTTTGTCTTGTCTTAACTTTCTTGTTGCCTCTTATTGCACTGCTCTCCAAATCTAAACATTGGAACTATTTAACAATAAAATTGACAAGATCTTGGGTTTAGAGGAACCTGCTGTCAGTATTCTTCTTCCTCCAAACACGACGAGTTGAGTTTATACCAAAATGGATACATGGATGATACAGCAGAGGATTGGGAGAATGTCATGTGGTCAGATGAAACTAAAATAGAACTTTTTGGTATAAACTCAACTTGTCGTGATTGGAGGAAGAAGAATACTGAGTTGCGTCCCAAGAACACCATAGCTACTGTGAAGCATGGGGGTGGAAACATCATGCGTTGGGGCTGTTTTTCTGCTAAGGGGACAGGACGATTGATCCGTGTTAAGGAAAGAATGAATCGTGAGATTTTGAGCCAAAACCTCCTTTCATCAGTGAGAGCTTTAAATGGTTGACCAAATACTTATTTTCCACCATAATTTACAAATAAATTCTTTAAAATTCCTACAATGTGAATTCATGGATTTTTTTTCACACTCTGTCTCTCACAGTTGAAGTGTACCTATGATGAAAATTACAGACCTCTGTCATCATTTTAAGTGGGAAAACTTGCACATTCGGAGGCTGACTAAATACTTTTTTGCCCCACTGTATATAATATTGCGAAACAAACCGCCATAATGTCTTACCTTATATACACATCATAATAATACTCATATGTTGAAGCACATCAAGCGGTGCGTCTTCATAGCTTACCAGTCGTACTAAAACATTTTTGATAAATTTTTGAGCACCGTGTAATGTTCTACATTTTCAATGGAATATATGAAATGTTGGGTTGTTTACTTGAGTCATACTGCAGCCTACACTTATCTGTTATGTTTGACTGCCATTTACTGGTCACACTTATTTTTACACCGTATACCAAATAAAATCGCTTCGAGGCGGGTAAGCTCAACCAAACTTATTCCGTACATTAGGCCCGTAATCCAACATGCCGCTACGGTATGTTGCATTAATAGCACCGTATTTTACGGGTTATAAGGCGCACTGTCAAGTTTTAAGAAAAAGCAAGGATTTTAAGTGCGCCTTATAGTCCGGAAAATACGATAGTATTAATGCAATATACCATAGCGGCTGGTTACGGGGTGTTAGCCAATGGCTTTGGCTGTGGGGCGGGACTTCCAGGGAGGGACAAGGGGAGTGACAATTACAGGAACAAGTATTGGCGGGAAAAGAGAGGAAACGCACATTGGGGTTTGTTGTGTGGTTGAACGCATCTTGTGCAATAAATGACAAGACAAACAGAGAACTTGTATAGGCCTACATTCCTGGAATGTTACAATACTTTTTACTTTTACTTGAGTATTTTTGTGACAAAGAAAAGCTACTGTTACTCTGTTACATTGAGTTTCAGTCCCACCGTTAAAGTTTCAGTCCCATCGTTACATTTATTTACATTAAAAATATTTGCAAAGACAGATTTATTTGTCAGCGATAATTTAACATGGAGGTTGATGGCTGTTACATCTGAGGAACTGTAGAGGATGTCAATCATCTGTTTGTGAGATTGTACATGTGTTTTGGGAGGTGTTCAGAATTTAGCTGAGAGACAAGGGTGTGGATATGTCCCCATTCACAATAGAAGAGATCAAATTTGGCATATTTATAAATGATGACACATAGAAATGTTTGTCTACAATATTTTGCTGCAAGAAACATTTTTTATACATAAATGTCGATTTCAGAAAGTAAAACCTTCATTTTCTAATTGGCTTAATTCAGGGGTTTCCAAACTTTTTCCACTGAGGGCCGCACACTGAAAAATCGAAGCAAGCTGGGGCCATTTTGATATTTTTTATTTTAAAAACCAATACAATATATGTATAAAAATATACATTTAGGCCTCCACTCAGGTTTGATCCCGGTGACACCAAAGGGTTTTGGTCAAAAAAATATTAAAAATGTGTCATTATTCAGTATTATTATCATTATAGGCTTAAATATCTAGATCAACATTAGGTCTATCTGTCAATATAACATTTAAAAAAAATTAAGTTGTATGCTCTTTTTGTCAAAGAAAACCTTTTTTTAATAGAAAAAACACAAAATATGCAATATTTTCACCCAACAACATTTTTAAGTGGAATATTTTAGATTCTGTAATAAGTGTAGCTTTAAAAAAAGTCAACAAGTCATAACAACATTGATTTTAATTCATTATTATTTTTTAAGCAATGACACTTAAAAAAATAAAATCACACTAAAATTGTTGGGGATCCAAAAGGGTCCTACTAGTTAAAGTGTTAAAAAATAAATTATAATTATTTTGTTTTCTTTTAACACAATTTCGAGATCAACTTCAGATCTATCCGTCAATTATAAGTTGTATTATTGTTCATGTTTTTTGTTTGTTTGTTTGTTTTAAAACAAAAACGTATGGCAAACACAAAATATGCAACATTTTACACAAAAAATATCTCAAAGTGGAATATTTAATGTCAGGTAATTGGAGCCTTGAATAGGTCAATAATTCATAATGACATTGATTTTGATTCATTGTTTTTTTATTTTTAAGAAAATCAGCCTGCATGGCAGCTTTGTGTTATTACAGTCAAAATTGCAACATTTTCTTGTTAAATTTGACCTGTTTGCTCTTTTATACCACTATTTATGTTTTGTATTTTTTTCTTTTTAAATCATATTTTTACAATGTGCCATTAAAAAATCCCTGTGGGCGGCAAATGGCCCCCGGGCCGCACTTTGGACATCACTGGCTTAATTGTATGAAATTATCAATTAAATCTTGGAAAATGGTTATAAATGCAAAAAGCCCTTAAACTGATATCGTTATTGAAACAAATTCAAGTGATTTTAATTTTCAATTGTATATTTTATCATCTTGTTTATTACTATTTTATAGGGGTGTGGGGAAAAATCGATTCGAATACGTTGCGCGATTCAGAATCGATTCTTTTTTTTTTTTTAAATCGATTTTTTTTTAATCAATCCAACAAACCACTACACAGCAATACCATAACAATGCAATCCAATTCCAAAACCAAACCTGACCCAGCAACACTCAGAACTGCAATAAACAGAGCAATTGAGAAGACACAAACACGACACAGAACAAACCAAAAGTAGTGAAACAAAAATGAATATTATCAACAACAGTATCAATATTAGTTATAATTTCAGCATAGCAGTAATTAAAAATCCCTCATTGACATTATCATTAGACATTTATAAAAATAAAAAAAAGAACAATAGTGTCACAGTGGCTTACACTTGCATCGCATCTCATAAGCTTGACAACATACTGTGTCCAATGATTAAGCAAAGATAAAATAAGTCATATTTTTGGTTCGTTTAATAGTTAATACAAATTTACATTATTGCAATCAGTTGATAAAACATTGTCCTTTATAATTATAAAAGCTTTTTTTTTTTTTTAAATCTACTACTCTGCTAGCATGTCAGCAGACTGGGGTAGATCCTGCTGAAATCCTATGTATTGAAAGAATACAGAATCGTTTTGAATCGGAAAAATATCGTTTTTGAATCGAGAATCGAATCAAATCGAAAAAATGTATATATTATTGAATCGTGAATTGAAGAATCGATATTGAATCGAATCGTGGGACACCCAAAGATTCGCGGCCCTACTATTTTAATACTCAATATTTGTATTTGCTTTTATTTTCTTTCCTTGAAAGGTTTTGATAATGTCATAATTTGCTCAACCTGAAAGGATGTGTAAAAAATGTTGAATATGTTGCAAGTGTCTTGTCTTTTATGTACATTGTGGATATATGTTTGTTCAATAAAAAAAATAAAAAATAGAAAACCAACAATAATATAAAATGTCAGGGACCCTTCTTCCGGCAGGCACTGTCACGTGACTATTTGACCAGTCCAATTTAAACACAAGTGACCGGGTGAATAACTAGATGGAGGGAGGGACTGTTTATATACGCCAAACAAGCACAAGGTACAAATATAGAAGCTGAAATAGGTCTGTATGGTAATATAAAAACCCACTTTTTAACAAGTTTCAGAATGTTCGCAGAGAAGACAGTTTAATTTTGTGACATGACGCCAGCTCATCACGGCTGTTTGAGACAACCAATAAGCAAAAATCACCTAAAAGACTTGACTAAAAAACGATCTTTGTGCATGTGTCTGATGATCCTAATAACCAGGAGTGTCATTTAAACACACAAAAAATTACCAACAACACCAAATAACAGTGGGTATGTGTACTTATCTCTGTTAGATCTGGAGCTTGTATGTAGCATTCTCTTCTTCTGCCCAATTTACATGACCAAATCGCTAACAAACTGAAATGACCGCAATCGCCCCCTAGTGTACTAGAAGCACATTGCATATGGCCATCAGTCACATTACAGGCCTATACTGAAACCCACTACTACCGACCACGCAGTCTGATAGTTTATATATCAATGATGAAATATTAACATTGCAACACATGCCAATACGGCCGGTTTAGTTTACAAAATCGCAATTTTAAATTTCCCGCGCAGTTTCTTGTTGAAAACGTCGCGGAATGATGACGCGTGCGCGTGACGTCACGGACTGTCAGGAAATATTAGCGCAGCACCATTAGCAGCTAAAAGTTGTCTCTTTTCATCGCGCAATTAAAACAGTATTCTGTGTTGCTCAATCTTTTGCAATTTGTTCAATTAATAATGGAGAAGTCAAAGTAGAAAGATGGAGTTGGGAAGCTTTAGCCTTTAGCCACACAAACACACGGTGATTCCTTGTTTAAAATTTCCAGAGGTGAAGCTTTATTATGGATCGGAGCGGTCAAGTGAACATGGTTCCCGACCACTTGTCAACCGGCAGGTTTCGGTGAGAAAATTGTGTTGAAAAGTCGCCTCTTACCGGAGATCTGTGGAGTTTGCGCCGTCCTTGTATCTGCCGTGACTTCCCTCAGACACTGGCCTCATGACACCCGTGGACACACACCTCCGACTATGTTGCCCACATATGTGGTCCTCTCCAAGGTTCTCATAGTCCTCATTGTCACCGACGTGCCACTGGGTGTGAGTTTTCCTTGCCCTTATGTGGGCCTACCGAGGATGTCGTTGTGGTTTGTGCAGCCCTTTGAGACACTAGTGATTTAGGGCTATATAAATGAATATCGATTGATTGATTGATTGATTGACTATTTAATCTCATTAAAACACTAGCAACACAATAGAAAGATAAGGGATTTCCCAGAATTATCCTAGTAAATGTGTCCAAAAACATCTGAATCTGTCCCGATGCAATCGCCTTTTTTTTTTAACTTTATTTTTTAATTTTTTTCTAATCCTTCACTATCAATATCATCATCCACAAATCATTCATCCACGCTCAAATTAATGGGGAAATTGTCGTTTTCTCGGTCCGAATAGCACTTTTTGTTGGAGGCTCCCATTATAAACAATGTGAGGACGTGAGGAGCCCCCACATGGGTGATGTCATCGTCTGCGACTTCCGGTAAAGGCAAGGCTTTTTTATCAGCACCAAAAGTTGCGAACTTTATCGTCGATGTTCTCTACTAAATCCTCTCAGCAAAAATATGGCAATATCGCGAAATGATCAAGTATGACACATAGAATGGACCTGCTATTCCCGTTTCAATAAGAAAATCTCATTTCAGTAGGCCTTTAGCGATAAGAGCATGGAAACTGGAACTTCACATGTAGCTGTGAAAATAGAAGAAACTGGATTTTTTTTTTTTAAAGACGAATCAGACTAATTGAGTACATAGAAACATACTGACTGTAAAAAGTGACATGACATCAGACAGCGCTGAAAAAACATAATTTTATGATTACTTTCAAACTAGTAAAATAATTCCACGTCCAACTAGAAAAAACATCCATCCCATCCATCCATTTCTACCGCTTATTCCCTTTGGGGTCGCGGGGGGCGCTGGTGCCTATCTCAACTACAATCAGGTGGAAGGCAGAGTACACCCTGGACAAGTCGCCACCTCACCGCAGGGCCGACACAGATAGATAGACAACATTCACACTCACATTCACACACTAGGGTCAATTTAGTGTTGCCAATCAATCTATCCCCAGGTGCATGTCTTTGGAAGTGGGAGGAAGCCGGAGAACCCGGAGGGAACCCACGCGTTCATGGGGAAGACATGCAAACTCCACACAGAAAGACCCCGAGCCCGGGATTGAACCCCTGACTATACTCAGGACCTTTGTATAGTGAGGCAGAAGCACTAACTCCTCTGCCACCTTGAAAAACATGCTGCAGTAAATTGTATATGATTTTTACACACACACACACACACACACACACCTGCCTGCTAGTGGTTAGCATGAGCGATTTTACATCAAATTTCAGTACCTCTTCATGTGTTAATGAAAACTATAACTAAGATAACAAACTCTGTGTAATAAGTGCACTCAAAGTTTGATATAACGTTGCCCAATATAACGCGATATTCTGTAAAATGTGATCGTGCCAAAGACCCACAAATTTTTGGCCATTTACAAGGCGGTGTGGTGGCCGGTAGACTAAATAAATAAATAAATGATAAATGGGTTGTACTTGTATAGCGCTTTTCTACCTACAAGGTACTCAGATCGCTTTGACACTACTTCCACATTTACCCATTCACACACACATTCACACACTGATAGAGGGAGCTGCCATGCAAGGCGCTAACCAGCACCCATCAGGAGCAAGGGTGAAGTGTCTTGCTCAGGACACAACGGACATGACGAGGTTGGTACTAGGTGGGGATTGAACCAAGGAGCCTCAGGTTGCGCACGGCCACTCTTCCACTGCTACAAACCGGGCTAGTAAGCTCAATATGGGTATTCTAGCAAGCATGTCCATGTGTGTGTGTGTGTGTGTGTGTGTGTGTGTGTGTGTGTGTGTGTGTGTGTGTGTGTAATCCACTCATAAAAGCGTTAAAAAGTAAGTCAAAGGTTTTTTTTTCTCCTTCAATTCCAACTCAACTTCAGATCTATCCGTCAATTATAAGTTTTTCTTTTTTTATGTTTTTGTGTTACCCCCTTTTCGTCCCAAAAAATGTTGGGGTTTTTTATATGTGAAACACACAAAAATGTGCAATATTTCCCCCAGAAATATTTAAAAGTGGAATTTTTGATTAATTAATTTTTTGGGGAGAAGTGACAGATTTCAAGTACAATTCCGATTTCTGGGGTGACAGTTCAATTCAGAATCGAGTCTTGATTCAAACCAATTCTCTAAATGTATTATTTGGTACATTAATTATGATGAAACTTTTTCCAAACAGGTTACAGGTTAGAAAAAGCTCCTTTTGGTCGCATGGAAATAGCCCAAAAACATCATTATAAATATGTTTTCATAATAAATAAATACATTTAAAAAATATATATAAGTATGTATTGTTTTATATTACAAAAAGTAAATCCAAATGCTGCTAAGTTTCCTTTAAGCAAGACTCATGTTCTGGTATTGGGGGCAATTGCTGACGCTGTAGCTGCATGTGCATTAAAAAAGGCTCGAAAAACAAACAGCTCGCCGTTCAAAAGACTAAATTTGTTTGCAAATGTTCGCGTCATTTACCCATCACTACTAGTATCTATTACCAGGTGCTGCTAGAGACAGAAGCTGACAGAGAACAATTTGTTACAGTAAAACAGGAGAAATGCAAAAGGCGCCATTTTCTCACAAAAACAGCCATAAAACATAAGTCATGCCGCAAAGAGCAACATACTCAGAAAAAAGAATGCAAAGGTAGAGAATTAATCTCACATGTGTCTTCTTTGTTGAACTAATTACACACGATGTTGACAAACTGTACCACATTGAGCTGGAAATGTGCTAAACGTACTTTAGCTTGTGTTAACTTAGAGCTTGTTAGCAGGCTAGTTTGTTGTAGATGTGGCCAAAAGTAGAAGGTTGTATACATTTTGTAACTCTTTCTTTCCCTGTGAAATAATGGACAATGAAATAATTAATATTATATAATAATTAATTAATAATAAAAGGATTTCAAGGTGTTGCAAAGTACACTGATATCCATACTTGCCAACCTTGAGCCCTCCGATTTCAGGAGGTGGGGGGTGGGGGTGGGGGTGTGTGTGGTCGGGGGTGGAGCGCTGGGTGTGGTTGGGGGCGTGGTTAAGAGTAAAATATTTTATATATATATATATGTATATATATATATATATATATATATATTACATATATATATATATATATATATACACATTTGTATATACATATATATAAATAAAATAAATACTTGAATTTCGGTGTTCATTTATTCACACATATACACACACATAACACTCATTGTTGAGTTAAGGTTTGAAATGTCCATCTTTGTTCTATTCTCTGTCACTATTTTTCTAACCACAGCTAAACTCTCTGGCAGAGAAGAAGTCTAGCAAAACTCCTAGCCATTATGGACTACACCTCCCACCCTCTACACTCGGACCTTGTGGAGAGAATGAGCACGTTCAGTGGAAGGCTCAGACTCCCAAAATATAACACGGAACGACACAGGAGGTCCTTCATACTAACAGCCATCAGACTGTATAATGCATATGTTCGTTAACTGCACTTAAACGTAAAATATATGTAGAATATATTTATATTATTCATATATTATATATTATATATATAATATATTATATATATTATATTATTTATTATTATCATTGTTTATTGTGAGCGAACTGTGGTGCTGAATTAAATAAAGTTCATTCTATTCTACATTCTATTCTATTCTACATTCTATTCTATTCTATGTACAGTAAAAGGCAGTATTGTCCTGTTTAGAGTGTCACAAGTTTATAACATTGGAGCTTACGGCAGACGAACTGCTTTACGGTAGACGAAAATGTGACTGCTGTTGTTGTGTGTTATTACCGGGCTGGGAGGACTTTAATGAAACTGCCTAACAATAAACCCACGTGAGAAACCAAGAACTCGCCCTCGATCATTCTACAGTTATAACGTCATTGGGCAGACACGCTCTTTATACTATGGGAAAGCGGACGTGAAAACAGACTGTCGACACGTCACTCAGGTCCACTTGGACCTGAATTTCGGGAGATTTTCGGGAGAAAATTTGTCCCGGGAGGTTTTCAGGAAAGGCGCTGAATTTCGGGAGTCTCTCGGAAAATTCTGGAGGGTTGGCAAGTATGCTGATGTCTGAACAATTCATATTTATGTGAATGGCGGTTCAAACTCCAAAGTATTTTACATTTTCACACTCTGGTTGAATTCCGAACTGTCCTACTTCAAGGGCGTTTGACTTATAAGTAGGACTGGGAGATAAAACGATATAGATAAAAGGTTTTTTTATTTCTTAGTGGGAAGAAAGTTGAATTGTGGAAGCAAGGTTGGTTGCATGGACAAAAGCACTCGCTCTCTGGTAACTTAGAAATGCAGGAAGTGATCACTTATCTGCGGGAGTGACACACTAACAGCCAATCAGGTAACGGTATCAATGCAGTGTCACGTTTGGTAGATTTTTTTGCATGGAGTGAGAAGAGAAAGTCCAAATGAAGAAATTGTGGGTAAAACCTCCCTGGCAATCTCAAGAGCAGTGCCAGCTACCGGGTTGATGGCCCGGGCATATAGCTCCCTAGCAGGCACGCTCGTCTCTCATGCCGGCGAGCAAGGTTCGGATCCTAGGCAGAACAGAAAGCAGGGACCGAACCAGGCGAGTCACAGTGGTGCCGTGACTCGGATGAGAGTGAGGTTTAGTGGTGTGAACGGGACGGAGGCCAGCCAGTGTCCGGGCCACTCCCTCGCTCCCTGACAACCTCAAGAACAGTACTGGCTATCAGGTTGATATTCTGGGCTTTTGGTTCGGTAGTCAGCACGCTCACATTTCATGCTGAAAAGGCAGGGACAGAACTAGGCGGGTCACAGTGGGGCTGTGACCCAGATGAGAGTGAAGTTTGGAGTGGTGAGCGTAACGGAGGTCAGCCAGTGTCTGAGCCACTCCCTCGCTCCCTGACAACCTCAAGAGAAGGGCTGGCTAACGGGTTGATGGCCCGGACTCTTAGCTCGGTAGTCAACAAGCTCACTTTTGATGCGGAAAAGGCAGGGACCGAACCAGGCGGGTCACAGTGGTGCCGTGACCCGGATGAGAGTGAGGTTTAGTGGTGTGAACGGGGTGGAGGCCAGCCAGTGTCTGGGCCACTCCCTCGCTCCCTGACAACCTCAAGAGAAGTGCTGGCTAACGGGTTGATGGCCCGGACTCTTAGCTCGGTAGTCAACAAGCTCACTTTTGATGCGGAAAAGGCAGGGACCGAACCAGGCGGGTCACAGTGGTGCCGTGACCCGGATGAGAGTGAGTTTTAGTGGTGTGAACGGGACGGAGGCCAGCCAGTGTCTGGGCCACTCCCTCGCTCCCTGACAACCTCAAGAACAGTACTGGCTATCAGGTTGATGGTCTGGGCTTTTAGTTCGATAGTCAGCACGCTCACATTTCATGCTGAAAAGGCAGAGACTGAACTAGGCGGGTCACAGTGGGGCTGTGACCCAGATAAGAGTGAAGTTTAGAGTAGTGAGCGTAACGAAGGCCAGCCAGTGTCTGAGCCACTGCCTCGCTCCCTGACAACCTCAAGAGCAGTGCTGGCTACCGGGTTATGGCCTGGACTCTTAGTTCGGTAGTTAACAAGCTCACTTTTGATGCGGAAAAGGCAGGGACCGAACCAGGCGGGTCACAGTGGTGCCGTGACCTGGATGAGAGTGAGGTTTAGTGGTGTGAACGGGATGGAGGCCAGCCATTGTCTGGGCCACTCCCTCGCTCCCTGACAACCTCAAGAACAGTACTGGCTATCAGGTTGATGGTCTCGGCTTTTAGTTCGGTAGTCAGTATGCTCACCTTTCATGCTGTAAAGGCAGGGACAGAACTAGGCGGGTCACAGTGGTGCCGTGACCCGGATGAGAGTGAGTTTTATTGGTGTGAACGGGATGGAGGCCAGCCAGTGTCTGAGCCAACCCTCGCTCCCTCACAACCTCAAGAGCAGTGCTGGCTACCGGGTTAATGGCCCGGACTTTTAGCTTGGTAGTCAACACGCTCACTTTTGATGCGGGTCACAGTGGTGCCTTGACCAGGCTGAGAGTGAGTGTTAATGCGTAAGTGTAATGGAGGCCAGCCAGTGTCTGGGCCACTCTCCGGCTCCTTGACAACCTCAAGAGCAGCAGTGATCGCTACCGGGTTGATTGCCCGTGCTTTTAGCTAAGTAGTCAGCACGCTCACCTTTCATGCAGAAAAGGCAGGGACCGAACCAGGCGGGTCACAGTGGTGCCATGACCCGGATGAGAGTGAGATTTAGTGGGGTGAGTGGACGAGAGACCAGCCAGTGTCTGGCTTTACCTCCAGCCCTCAGAGCAGACTCACCGTCAGACGTGCTGGACAGTAGTCTCTGGCAGAGGCCCTCTGTGTCTCCGAAGCTTTCCTGGATTTTCTGCAGGGCGTCGTTCCCCCTGAGCTCCATCAGCTCCCTCAGTTCCGTCAACGTGACCCCAAAGTCTCCCGCGCTGTGGCTGCCCTCCTCCCTCCCTCCCCCGCGAGCCCCTTTGGGGTAAAACTCCACGGTGCTGTTGGCCATGTCGCCCATGGTTGCCGTTGTTGACATGACCCGAGGCGGATCCGTGTTGTGTTCCTCCCTCCTTGTCCGTCCTCAGCTCAGTGACCCGCTGGTGTGTCTGCTGACAGCTTGTTCATGGGCTCCACAGCCCGCCTCACCCCTTCCTTGACTCCTTATTGCTTGAACTTCTCCTCGGTCTTGCCGTCTGCTGCTCCTTCACTTCTCCATGACTGGAGGAGGAGGAAGCGGAGGAGGGCGGATGAAGAACAGCGAGCAGGAGCACTTCAGGAGCACCTGGATCACAGCTTTCTTCACCGTGGTCTCGCCTGTCGCCCCTCCCTCCAGGTTCACAGCAAGTCCATGGACGCGGGCGTGGGGTCAAGTGGAGATCGGCGGATGGAGAGAGGGGCCAAAAGTTTGCCGATTCTTCAGACAGGACGTGGATCCAAGGGGGCTAGCGCTGCTCCTCAGGGACCTGGGAGAGAAAAAGGGACCGGACATTACAGGAGAAACTCACAAAATATCTAATTATAGCCCAGGTGTGTTCAAATGCTGCAGAAAAATATGAACGCGTAATAACATTAGTATTATTACTTTTGACCACTTGGGGGCAGTGCAAACTATTTCAAATCAAGACTTACTGTTTTCAGATATTATTTACATACACACTGAATGCATTATAATGAATTTATGGGAACAGATTCAAATCACAATGCTATAGTGTTTATTATAAAATTGACTTTATGATAAAGAAACAGCTAGGAGACATATTGAAGAATTGTTTTATTTCATATAATAATGTGTGGGTGCAATATGTCGAGGGCGTCTTGTCCAGTTTCACTTCCTATATGAAGTCGTACATACTTGTATTATTCAGTAGTGTGGAATGTCAGAAAAGGCAAGTGAAATGAGTATGTATGAAAACGTTAAATTATTTAATTTTAACTGTCTGCTGTATTTAAGTTAAAGTGGAGTGGTAATTGTTTGGGGGTGCGGGCAAAACCTGGTGGTCACAAACATTTATAGAGTTTTGTGATTTAGATACGTTTGTTACTTGATACCCTTTTATTCTGCCATAGAGTGTAAGTAACATGCAACTATAATTAATTGATACTTGTTTATAATAATAATAATAATAATGGATTACATTTACAATGCATCTGGAACGCTCGGTTGGTAGAGTGGCTGTGCCAGTAACTTGAGGGTTGCAGGTTCGATTCCCGCTTCTGCCATCCTAGTCACTGCCCTTGTGTCCTTGGGCAAGACACTTTATCGACCTGCTCCCAGTGCCACCCTCACTGGTTTAAATGTAACTTAGATATTGGGTTTCACTATGTAAAGCGCTTTGAGTCACTAGAGAAAAGCGCTATATAAATATAATTCACTTCACTTCACTTATTCACAGCGCTTCCATTTTTACACATTTTGTTATGTTACAGTCTTATTACAATTTAATTTTTGTTCTCGAAATTATATACAAACCCCGTTTTCATATGACTTGGGAAATTGTGTTAGATGTAAATATAAACAGAATACAATGATTTGCAAATAATTTTTAACCCATATTCAATTGAATATGCTACAAAGATGACATATTTGATGTTCAAACTGATAAACTTTTTTTTTGTGCAAATAATCATTAACTTTAGAATTTGATGCCAGCAACACGTGACAAAAAAGTTGGGAAAGGTGGCAATAAATACTGCTCATCAAACACTTATTTGGAACATCCCACAGGTGTATAGGCTAATTGGGAACAGGTGGGTGCCATGATTGGGTATAAAAACAGTTGCCCAAAAAATGCTCGGTCTTTCACAAGAAAGGATGGGTCGAGGTACACCCCTTTGTCCACAACTGCGTGAGCAAATAGTCAAACAGTTTAAGAACAACGTTTCTCAAAGTGAAATTGTAAGAAATTTAGGGATTTCAACATCTACGGTCCATAATATCATCAAAAGGTACAGAGAATCTGGAAAAATCACTCCACGTAAGCGGCATGGCCGGAAACCAACATTGAATGAATGTGACCTTCGATCCCTCAGAAGGCACTGTATCAAAAACCGACATCAATCTCTTAAGGATATCACCACATGGGCTCAGGAACACCACTGTCACTAAATACAGTTCGTCGCTACATCTGTAAGTGCAAGTTAAAGCTCTACTATGCAAAGCAAAAGCCATTAATCAACAACATCCAGAAACGCCACCGACTTCTCTGGGCCCGAGATCATCTAAGATGGACTGATGCAAAGTGGAAAAGTGTTCTGTGGTCTGACGAGTCCAACTTTCAAATGGTTTTTGGAAATATTCGACATTGTGTCATCAGGACCAAAGGGGAAGCGAACCACCCAGACTGTTATTGACGCAAAGTTGAAAAGCCAGCAGCTGTGATGGTATGGGGGTGCATTAGTGCCCAAGGCATGGGTAACTTACACATCTGTGAAGGCACCTATAATGCTGAAAGGTACATACAGGTTTTGGAACAACATATGCTGCCATCTAAGCGCCTTCCTTTTCATGGACGCCCCTGCTTGTTTCAGCAAGACAATGCCAAGCCATATTCAGCACGTGTTACAACAGCGGGGCTTCGTAAAAAAAGAGTGCGGGTACTTTCCTGGCCCGTCTGCAGTCCAGACTTGTCTCCCATCGAAAATAAGTGGCGCGTTATGAAGCGTAAAATACGACAGTGGAGACCCCGGACTGTTGAACGACTGAAGCTCTACATAAAACAAGAATGGGAAAGAATTCCACTTTCAAAGCTTCAACAATTAGTTTCCTCAGTTCCCAAACGTTTATTGAGTGTTGTTAAAAGAAAAGGTGATGTAACACAGTGGTGAACATGCCCTTTCCCAACTACTTTGGCACGTGTTGCAGCCATGAAATTCTAAGTTAATTATCATTTGCAAAAAATAAATAAAGTTTATGAGTTCGAACATCAAATATCTTGTCTTTGTAGTGCATTCAATTGAATATGGGTTGAATAGGATTTGCAAATCATTGTATTCCGTTTATATTTACATCTAACGCAATTTCCCAACTCATATGGAAACAGGGTTTATACATGATACTCCACAAGGAAAAGTATTTATTTTTGTGTGAAATTTTTGCAAATTTATTAAAGCAAAAAAAAAAAAAAATCACATGGAAATAAGTATTTATGGCCTTTGCTCAGTACATTGTTGATGCAATTACAGACTCAAATCTTTTTGATGCCACAAGCTTGGCACACCTATCTTTGGGCACTTTCTCTCATTTCCTCTTTGCAGCACCTGTCAAGCTCCATCAGGTTGGATGAAAACATTACATTTCTGCATTCCCCTTAGTCTAGTCCGGGAGGTGACCAAAAACCTGATGGTCACTCTGTCAGAACTACTGCATTCCTCTGTAGAAAGAGGAGAACCTTCCAGAAAAACAATCCACCCATCAGGTCTGTATGGTAGAGAAACTAAATTATCTGGTCTGAAGAGACAAAGATTGATGTCTTTGGCGTGAATGCCAGCCATCATGTTTGGAGGAAACCAGGCACCGCTCATCACCAGGCCAATACCATCCCTACAGTGACGCATGGTGGTGGCAGCATCATGCTGTGGGGATGGTTTTCAGCACCAGGAACTGGGAGAGCAGTCAGGAAAGAGGTAAAGATGATTCTAAAGAGATATCCTGGATGAAAACCAACGCTTCCCATCCAACCTGATGGAGCTGGATGAGGTGCTGCAAAGAGGAATGGTTGAAAGTGCCCAAAGATAGGTGTGCCATGCTTGGGGAATCGTATTCAAAAATACTTGAGGCTGTAATTTCTGCCAAAGGTGCGTCAACGACGAATTGAGCAAAGGCTGTGAATACTTATGTATATGTGATTTGTACAGGTGAGACATGGGGTTTTTTTATTTATAAATTTGCTAAATTAAAAAAAATGTTTTGAATGAAAGAAACGGCTGTTCTAAATGTGTCCACTAGATGTCACAATAGCAATTCTGTGTATCTTTGTAGATCAGGGGCCGGCAACCCGCGGCTCTAGAGCCGCCTGCGGCTCTTCGATCACTCTGATGTGGCTCAGGGGGTTCTATTTTTAAACAAAGCAAACAATCTGAAGTTGTCTTTATTGTTAAGTTATCGTGCCGTGATTTAACCAGTCCGGTCCACTTGGGAGTAGATTTTTCTCCATGTGGCCCCCCCATCTAAAATGAGTTTGACACCCCTGCTGTAAGATAACAAAATGTGGAAAAAGTGAAGCACTGTGGACACTTTCGGAATGTACTGTATGTAGCACTTTTTATAGACACTCAAAGGCTTTAAGTGAGAACTGAAAACATTCACTCATCATGGTGGTTTGTAGCCATAACTTCCCTGGGTTAGATTGACTGAAATGTAGCTGCCAATTTGTGCCGAGGGCCTCTCCGACCACCTCCAAACACTAATTCCAATTGCTACACTAGTGTGTCCGTGGAGTTTCTCGCCCCAGGATTTAATGGCCATGACTAGAACAGCGGAGGCTCGATTCGAACCGGGAACGCTCAAGTCGCTGGACGGCCACCCACCATTCTGAATCACACCACCCCAACACATTTACACAGCAAAATTGTTCAATGATTTTTACGTATGTCTATCTCAGGGGTGTCCAAATTACGGTCTGTGGTTCAATCGTGTCACCGTGCATCCAAATTAATCTTAGATACCAGGCAGTACTTGGATGTTGCATACAGTATTTGCTGCCATCTTGCAGACAATGTGAGTAAATCAGATCAATGACCTTTGAAAGTACCTTGGAGCAATAGCACAGCATTGACCTATATGACACAATCCAAACAACCTTCCCCAGTCATGGTCCAAAAAAAATGCAGCTAACATAGAGCATCAAGGGTTGGAATTGGGGGTTAAATCGCCAAAAATGATTCCCAGACGCGGCACCGCTGCTGACCACTGCTCCCCTCACCTCCCAGGGGGTGATCAAGGGGATGGGTCAAATGCTAGGGACAAATTTCACCACACCTAGTGTGTGTGTGACAATCATTGGTACTTTAACTTTAACTTTAAAGGTCAACACAAATAGTCTCACATTACAAAACCTGCTCACTGAACTTTGTGGATGTTATGAAAATGTCATTTTAATAATTTGTCCAAACAGCATAAAACAAACTCAAAATTACAACAATTTACATCCAAAGGAGTACATGATGGGAAACATGTAAAACACTCTCTCTCCACTCATCCATGTTTGGCGCATTTTAGTTGCTTGAAATTCCTGATTGATTACAAAACATTTAAGAAGGTCGTCACAGAAGTAAACGAGGTAGGAGTTGAACTTTCACATGCCCTTAAAATCCAGTCGTATTAATTATTAATGATATTAATGATGTATTAATTATTATATTTGATATAAATGCATAATATTGATATTAAGTAATAAATGATAAATGGGTTGTACTTGTATAGCGCTTTTCTACCTTCAAGGTACTCAAAGCGCTTTGACACTACTTCCACATTCACCCATTCACACACACATTCACACACTGATGGAGGGAGCTGCCATGCAAGGCGCCAACCAGCACCCATCAGGAACAAGGGTGAAGTGTCTTGCTCAGGACACAACGGACGTGACAAGGTTGGTACTAGGTGGGATTTGAACCAGTGACCCTCGGGTTGCGCACGGCCACTCTCCCACTGCGCCACGCCGTCCCTAATATCAATACCATTAATATGTTATTAATTAATATGTTATTAATTATTAAAATATTGTAATATATTATTAATTAATATATTAATGATCAAATGCATGATGGATATTATTAATTATTAAATTATTAAAAATAATATATATATATCCGTCAGATAAATACAATATGCACACACACGGACACACATTTATGTATACTGTATATATATAATATATACACACATATATGCACACTCAAAACATTTGGACTTCCTTAGTCTAGCTTGTGTGCTACTGTGTGCTTAGCTGCTGTGTAGCTGCTAGCTACTAGCGGCCTATATAACCTAGCATGTTTACATTTTGTAATAATGTAATATGATAAATTGTGTGCTTATTGGAGGACATTTAGATGTCAACTTGCTGTCCAGCTGTCAGGTTCACCCCTGACAGTTTGGTTTTGTTTTAGTCTTTGTTTCCTGTCAGCGTTTTTATTTTGATCATTTCCTGTCTTTCTCCCTGAGCGCTGTTTCCCCTCAGCTGCGGCTGATTGGCACCTGGTCACACCTGGTGTCAATCAGCCCGCTCCTATTTGGACCTGTTTTGTCCTCCAGTCGAGGGCTGGATTATTGTCATGTCGATGTCACTTTTGTATTGTATTGTCGCTCCTGTCCTGTCGTGCCGTATCGTGTCTTTGCAGCGTAGCGGTAAGCTATATTTGTTAGATATTTGTAGATTACTGTTCTTTGTTCCCTGCTTCCAGTTTGTTTTCATATTACAAGTACAACTTCTGTTTTCCTGCTCGCTACCCGCTAGCTTCCACGCTAGGCCCTTTTTGTTTTTGCTAGCTTCCATGCTAAGTTCCTTTTGTTTTTTAGCTCCCATGCTAGCTCTCTTAGTTTGTTATCCGACTTGTGCGCGCTTTTGGTTGTACCCCTTTGGTTTCTTCTTGTTTTAGTATCTTTATTAAATCATGTTGTCCTATCCAATGCCTGCCTCCATCTCTGCATCTTGGGGTTCGTCACAAACTAACTCTGACACCAGCTTTGCACAAACCGATATCAAACCGGTGTCGTTTGATGCTTGTTTTCCTTTTTCTTTTTTGCTGATAGTGGAACAATATTCGATAATCCATAATGTTGACCACCGAATCCAGTGACCACGTAAAAGGTACTTATTCCTCTGGTATATCCAACATGTGCACACAAAAGTCTACCAGAAGATGACTTGGTATGTCATAGATGCAGCCACGGATCAGATAAACAGATCAACTTTAGCATCCACTTGGACCTGTATTATTCCCGTGGGTGCCTCAACAAAGTCTGGTACATTTATGCAACAGCACCACGCGTCGCTGTAATCACAGTCCATCGCGCATATTGTCCGCTGGCTCTCGCTATCGGGCCGTGCTCGCATGCTTGTGGTTTTAGAGCTCACCTCTGCACCTGGCGACATCTAAAAAGTGCAGCATAAAAGTATAGCTGCATACTCTGCATACAGGAAGTACTGCACAAGCCATTAGAGCATGGGTGTCAAACTCTCGCCCGCGGGCCAAATTTGGCCCGCCGTGAAATTTAATATGGCCCTTGAGGCAATATCAAATTAACATTAGAACTGGCCCGCCGGTACTATACAGTGGCATTCGCCGCTAATACTCATACTTGCCAACCCTCCCGATTTCCACCCGGACAACAATATTGGAGGGGTGCCTAATAGGCACTGCCTTTAGCATTGTCTACAATATGTTGTCATCTCCACTTTTCCGCCATACAAACAGCGTGCCGGCCTAGTCACATAATATATGCGACTTATACACACACTTCAGTGAATGCCAAGCATACTTGCTCAACAACCATACAGGTCAGACTGAAGGTGGCCGTATAAACAACTTTAACACTGTTACAAATATGCGCCACACTGTCAACCCACACCAAACAAGAATGACAAACACATTTCGGGAGAACATCCGCACAGTAACACAACATAAACACAACATAAACACAACAGAACAAATACCCAGAACCCCTTGCAGCACTAACTCCTCCGGGACGCTACAATATACCACCAAACCCCGCCCATCTCATTATTATTTTATTTTAAGATTTATTAGCCTGTGGAAAAATGTAATGTTGATATTTACCTCAGAAGGCTGCAAATAGAAAATAGGCATTAAATGTTTTATTTAAATTTTATTTATTTTACCATTGATGTTTTTTTGTTTGTTTTTTGAAAGTTGCTTTTGCACTATTAAGTTATATAAGTATTGCTTGTTCCATAGTCAGTGGTTAAGCAAATCAGTGTAGCAAACTGAGCAATAATGAACGTTTTATTAATTCACTTTCTCTTGCTACTTCAAGGTTTGAATGTTTGATTCAATCATTATTATTTTATTTTCAAATGTATTATTAGCCTGTGGAAAAAGTTTAATTTGATATTTACCTCAGAAGGCTGCAAATAGAAAAGAGGCACTACATTTTTATTTAAATTTGATTTGATATGCCATTGATATTTTTTAATTATTATTATTATTATTTGAAACTCGATATTGCATGTCACTATAAAGTTATATAAGCCTTTGCTTGTTCAATATTCAATGCAAAACTTGTTTGGGTCCCTAATAAAAGGTTAATTTGTTCAATCCTTGGCCCGCGGCTTTGTTCAGTTTTAAATTTTGGCCCACTCTGTATTTGAGTTTGACACCATTGCATTAGAGGTATTGAGGTGCAGTACACGTAATACATGATCCAAATACATGATCTGCTGACTTAGGGCCAGAGGCGAGGTGCATCCTGGTCTAGTCCCAGGACAAGCATTCACACCTGCGGTATGTGCCCCGAAGAGTCCCGTACAAGTCGCATACAAGTTTTTCTTTTTGAACGCAGAAAGTTCAACCACGCAGATGCCAACAGTACATTGAAAGCTTGAAGATCCCCTTTTAAGTTTCCTTTGTGTCTCCTCACTGATTGGCAACTTTTTTCCATCAAGTAGCACCTCGGAAAACACTTGGCTCTCAAAGCACCACTATAATTAAAATCATTAGATGTTTTATTTAACAAGTAAATTAAATATTTATTATCTACTTCCTTTTTTTTTTGTCATTAGTCGATAATATATTTTTGATCGTGTTTCATGTTTTTAATACCGTGACTTCCGCTACTTTCTTCCTACACTTTAAACCCTGCGGCTTATAAAACGGAGCGGCTAATTTGTGGAATTTTCTTCGGTGGCGGCAATAATTTAAAAAAAAAAAAGGAAACAAAAAAAAGTTAAAACACTAAGAATGTGTGTTATTTAGAGATGTCCGATAATGGCTCTTTTACCGATATTGTCCAACACTTAATTACCGATACCGATATCAACCGATACACTGATTGTTAATTATTACTTCGGTACTCTTATCTTGCTCTGTATATTGTACAGTATTTTGTATTTTGTACTTCCATAGTGTTTTGTATATTGTACAGGATTGCTTATTATTTTTATTGGATAGTAGTCTGTTTATTTCAATTGTTAGTTTTTCCTTTTTACCTCTTATGTCATTTATTTCACCCCATATTTGTTCCCACTACCGCACCTAAAGTTGGAGTCTTTAATCTCGTTATATGCAAATATAATGACAATAAAGTTAATTCTATTTTATTCTATTCTATTCTATACAGTTGTGGAATTAACACATTATTATGCCTAATTTTGTTGTGATGCCCCGCTGGATGCATAAACAATGTAACAAGGTTTTCCAAAATAAATCAACTCAAGTTATGGAAAAAATCCCAACATGGCACTGCTAAATTTATTATTGAAGTGACAAAGTGCATTAAATTTTTTTAACATGCCTCAAAACAACAGCTTGGAATTTGGGACATGCTCTCCCTGAGAGAGACTATGAGGAAGTCGAGGTGGTGGGGGGTAGTGGGTAGCGGGGGGTGTATATTGTAGCCTGGTAAGAGTTAGTGCTGCAAGGGTTTCTGGGTATTTGTTCTGTTGTGTTTATGTTGTGTTACGGTGCGGCTGTTGTCCCGGAATGTGTTTGTCATTCTTGCTTTGTGTGGGTTCACAGTGTGGCGCATATTTGTAACAGTGTTAAAGTTCTTTATACGGCCACCCTCAGTGTGACCTCTATGGCTGTTGAACAAGTATGCCTTGCATTTACTTGTGAATGTAAAAAGTCGTAGGTAATATGTGACTGGGCCGGCGCGTCAGAGAAGGACCTCTAAGAGGTGTAACCTCTTCCTACGTCCGTATACAAAGGCATAAATTTCACTTTTTGAAACCGATACCGACAATTTCCGATATTAGATTATAAAGCATTTACCTGCCGATAATATAGACAGTCCGATATTGTCGGACATCCTTAGTGTTATTGTTTGTGCTATGGCGCCATCTTTTGGACAAGTTCACTCCTTCCATTCACCAATCGGGCTTCGGAGCGAAAGTGCAGTGTCATTCAGTCTGCTAGCCCAGTGGTTCTCAAATGGGGGTACGTGTATGCCAAGGGGTACGTGAGATTTTTTTTAAATATTCTAAAAATAGCAACAATTCAAAAATCCTTTATCAATATATTTATTGAATAATACTTCAACAAAATATGAATGTAAGTTGATAAACTGTGAAAAAAAAATACAACTGCAATATTCAGTGTTGACAGCTAGATTTTTTTGTGGACATGTTCCATAAATATTGACGTTAAAGATTTCTTTTTTTTGGTGAAGAAATGATTAGAATTAAGTTCATGAATCCAGATGGATCTCTATTACAATCCCCAAAGAGGGCACTCTAAGTTGATGATTACTTCTATGTGTGGAAATTTGTATTTATAATTGAATCACTTGTTTATTTTTCAACAAGTTTTTAGTCATGTTTATATCTTTTTTTCCAAATAGTTGAAAAAAGACCACTACAAATGAGCAATATTTTTGCACTATTATACAATTTAATAAATCAGAAACTGATGACATAAAGCTGTATTTTACTTTTATATCTCTTTTTTTCAACCAAAAATGCTTTGCTCTGATTAGGGGGTACTTGAATTAAAAAAATGTTCACAGGGGGTACATCACTGAAAAAAGGTTGAGAACCACTGTGCTAGCCGTCTGTAGCGTTTCTACTCATATGGATTGGTCATTCTTAATTCCAAGCAACGTTTGTACGTTTTACTATACGACTAAAACAATTCTTACTTAATAAACCGTCCCGTGTGTGATGTCTGCAGGAGTGATTTCATGCATTTTTGTTCGTGCTATCGTAATGTAAACAACTGGCGTCGTTAGAATTAGCTAATATGCAAACACGTTTACGACTGTCCGTATTATTAACTTACAAGGGCATTCTTTTTGTATTGTTTCAGTTTCACCAATTCCTCAGTAAATCCACCAAAACGTCACAATGCAGTTATTGAGTCTGTTGAGCTGATTGAAGAGCCAGAAGCGTATCTGTACGCTACGTCGGCGGCGTCCGCTTCTGAAGTCTCGCAAAGAGTGCGGCGTGCTGACGCGAGCCACTCTCGCTGAACCCACGCTGCATCTTTCTTTTCCTGACTGCGGAACTCATGTTCGTGTTTCAAAGCGTCTCTGGAGAGGATTTCATTCGCATAAATCAACAGCGTTCTGCGTCGCTTCCACTATCCTGAGAGCCGCTTCGTCCTACATGAGCAATTAGTGCGGAGGCCGGGAGTGCAGCATCACACGCACACACACATGCACACACACATACACTCACACACACTATTCTGATGAGGCTATCTGACATCAGGAGGAACATGAGAGAAAAATGGAAGCTGATAATGAATTTTGCCTCTGTCTTGCTTCTCCTGATATTCCTTCAAGTTCGAGTCACCGGCGCTCTTCCTGTCCTGCAGTAGCAGCTCCTGCGCACGCATCAATAATCAATAATCCATAAGGCTTACTCATGCCCTCATTTGCATCCTTGCTATGCGCCTCCTCTTGCCGATCATTTATTTCCTCTTCCTTTGCAGCCGCCTCTCCTGTCGCGTTTTATGAAGCTCACACTGTCCGAAAAAATGTTTTCGCACAATTTACGGTAAAATACAGGCGGCTGTGGTTTCCAGCAATCTACCTTAAAGCAATACAGTCACTATGTATAGGACATTACGGTATGATGATGTTGAAATTGTTTATTTTACAGTTGATGACTGTTGGCCGGCATGAGTTCAATAAAGATTTTTACCAACACCGAGTACTTTGATATTCTGACATATTTGGTGCTGCCATTACGTCGCCATCACGTTGAAGTAATTCAGCTCAATGACCTTCAATTGTTCGATGAAAGTAAGTGTGCGCATCATTCACTTATATGACCCAATGCAAACAACCTTCCCTAGTCATGGTGCAAAAAAAAAAAAATGCAACCAACACGAAAAGTCAACACACATGGTCACACATAACACAACCTGTTCACTGAACTTTGTGGATGTTATAAGAAAAATGTCGATGCACCATAAAAAAAATTCAAAATTACACCCATTTAAATCCATTACAATGCGTGAGGGAAAAAATACAAAACACTCTCTCCACACTTATCCATGTTTGGCACATTTTATCTGGTTGATATTTCTGATTGATTACAAAACTTTAAGAAGGTCTTCGTAGAAGTAAACAAGGTAGAAGTCGAATTTTCACATACACATAATATCTAAATGTATTAATTACTAATTATAAATCCATTATATTAATATGTGTGTGTATATATATATATATATATATATATATATATATATGTATAAATATATATACATAAATACATACATATATATACATACATATATATATATATATATACATACATATATATATACATACATATACATACATATATATATATATATATATACATATTTATACATACATATATATATATATATATATATATATATATATATATATATATATATATATATATATATATATATATATATATAAATACAAACTATCTTTGGGCACTTTCTCTCATTCCTCTTTGCAGCACCTGGGGGGCAGGGGGGGGGGGGGGGTGAAATTCAAGTATTTCTTATATAAATATATTAATACACATATATATATGTATATATGTATATATATATATATATATATATATATATATATATATATATATATATATATATATATATCCCAATGAAGCCCTGAAGTCAAAAAGTTAGTTGGCTTACAATAAATTACTATGATACTATTGTTAACATGATTACAAAAACCCTATAGAATTTTCAATACAATACTGGCAGCTGGGGTTGCCAAGAAGTCACCGTAAAACAACTTGGGGCCAATTTTAGGGTTGCCAATCAGCCTATCCCCAGGCCCATGTTTTTGGAGGTGGGGTAAGCCCGCGGAGAGAACGCACGCAGTCCTGAGGAGAACACGCAAACTCCACAGAGAAAGACTCCTATCCCAGGAATCAAACCCAGGACCTCCTCACTGTGAGGCACGAGCGCTAACCACTGTATATAGTAACTGCAAAATATCAGTGTTTCCGAGACATGTGAGCGGTATGTGAGGATTTCAACTTGAAAGTATTTGTACAACCTTTCACTGGACATCTCACAACATGCTCCTTCAAGTGAGCTCTTAAAAATGAGCCTTAAATGTTGAGTATGTGTTGAATAGCTGCGTGCAAGCAGTTCCTGCACACTTGCATGGTTTATTTCCATGCAATTTGCAATGAAGCACATACACATAAAACCGTAGTGTCTAAAACCACTTGCCACTAAAAGACAACATGTTGTTAGCCAAAATGCTTTAACACAAACCGTAAAATTATGCTGTAAATGTAAATATACAATTTGAAAAATCTTTCATCTAGACATTATAATGCTGTGCATTTTTGTGTTTTTGCATGTGTGTGGCATTACAGTATTTGAACAATTTTTCATAATTTTGTTACAGAAAAGGATTGCCGCCCCGACAGGCACCAACTACCTTGCGGCCACAGCTCCGATCTGCCGCCTCGACAATAGAGGTGCGGAACATGGTCCACTCGGACTCAATGTCCAGCACCTCCCTCGTGACATGTTCAAAGTTCTTCCGGAGGTGGGAATTGAAACTTTGTCTGACAGGAGACTCTGCCAGACGTTCCCAGCAGACCCTCACAATGCGTTTGGGCCTCCCAGGTCTGTCCGGCATCCTCCCCCACCATCGCAGCCAACTCACCACCAGGTGGTGATCGGTAGAAAGCTCCGCCCCTCTCTTCACCCGAGTGTCCATAACATGAGGCCGCAAATCCGATGACACAACTACAAAGTCGATCATGGAACTGCGGCCTAGGTTGTCCTGGTGCCAAGTGCACATATGGACACCCTTATGCTTGAACATGGTGTTTGTTATGGACAATCCGTGACGAGCACAAAAGTCCAATAACAAAACACCACTCGGGTTCAGATCCGGGCGGCCATTCTTCCCAATCACGCCTCTCCAGGTTTCACTGTCGTTGCCAACGTGAGCGTTGAAGTCTCCCAGTAGGACAAGGGAATCACCCGGGGGAGCACTTTCCAGTACTCCCTCGAGCGTTCCCAAAAAGGGTGGGTACTCTGAACTGCTGTTTGGTGCATAAGCACAAACAACAGTCAGGACCCGTCCCCCCACCCGAAGGCGGACGGAGGCTACCCTTTCGTCCACCGGGTTGAACTCCAACGTACAGGCTTTGAGCCGGGGGGAAACAAGAATTGCCACCCCAGCCCGTCGCCTCTCACTGCCGGCAACGCCAGAGTGGAAGAGGGTCCAATCCCTCTCGAGAGAAGTGGTTCCAGAGCCCTTGCTGTGCGTCGAAGTGAGTCCGACTATATCCAGCCGGAATTTCTCGACTTCGCGCACTAGCTCAGGCTCTTTCCCCCCCTTGGTGGACACCAGCGGTGAGGAATGCCGTCAAGCTGAAGAAGGAGTCCTATCGGGTCCTTTTGGCACATAGGACTCCGGAGGCAGTGTACAGGTACCGACAGGCCAAGCGGTGTGCAGCTTCAGCGGTCGCGGAGGCAAAAACTCGGACATGGGAAGAGTTCGGGGAAGCCATGGAAAACGACTTCCGGACGGCTTCGAAGCGATTCTGGACCACCGTCCGCCGCCTCAGGAAGGGGAAACAGTGCACTATCAACACCGTGTATGGTGCGGATGGTGTTCTGCTGACCTCGACTGCGGATGTTGTGGATAGGTGGAAGGAATACTTCGAAGACCTCCTCAATCCCACCAACACGTCTTCCTATGAGGAAGCAGTGCCTGGGGAATCTGTGGTGGACTCACCTATTTCTGGGGCTGAGGTCGCTGAGGTAGTTCAAAAGCTCCTCGGTGGCAGGGCCCCAGGGGTGGACGAGATCCGCCCGGAGTTCCTTAAGGCTCTGGATGCTGTGGGGCTGTCTTGGTTGACAAGACTTTGCAGCATCGCGTGGACATCGGGGGCGGTACCTCTGGATTGGCAGACCGGGGTGGTGGTTCCTCTCTTTAAGAAGGGGGACCGGAGGGTGTGTTCCAACTATCGTGGGATCACACTCCTCAGCCTTCCCGGTAAGGTTTATTCAGGTGTACTGGAGAGGAGGCTACGTCGGATAGTCGAACCTCGGATTCAGGAGGAACAGTGTGGTTTTCGTCCTGGTCGTGGAACTGTGGACCAGCTCTATACTCTCGGCAGGGTTCTTGAGGGTGCATGGGAGTTTGCCCAACCAGTCTACATGTGCTTTGTGGACTTGGAGAAGGCATTCGACCGTGTCCCTCGGGAAGTCCTGTGGGGAGTGCTCAGAGAGTATGGGGTATCGGACTGTCTTATTGTGGCGGTCCGTTCCCTGTACGATCAGTGCCAGAGCTTGGTCCGCATTGCCGGCAGTAAGTCGAACACATTTCCAGTGAGGGTTGGACTCCGCCAAGGCTGTCCTTTGTCACCGATTCTGTTCATAACTTTTATGGACAGAATTTCTAGGCGCAGTCAAGGCGTTGAGGGGTTCCGGTTTGGTGACCGCAGGATTAGGTCTCTGCTTTTTGCAGATGATGTGGTCCTGATGGCTTCATCTGACCGGGATCTTCAGCTCTCGCTGGATCGGTTCGCAGCCGAGTGTGAAGCGACCGGAATGAGAATCAGCACCTCCAAGTCCGAGTCCATGGTTCTCGCCCGGAAAAGGGTGGAGTGCCATCTCCGGGTTGGGGAGGAGACCCTGCCCCAAGTGGAGGAGTTCAAGTACCTAGGAGTCTTGTTCACGAGTGAGGGAAGAGTGGATCGTGAGATCGACAGGCGGATCGGTGCGGCGTCTTCAGTAATGCGGACGTTGTACCGGTCCGTTGTGGTGAAGAAGGAGCTGAGCCGGAAGGCAAAGCTCTCAATTTACCGGTCGATCTACGTTCCCATCCTCACCTATGGTCATGAGCTTTGGGTCATGACCGAAAGGATAAGATCACGGGTACAAGCGGCCGAAATGAGTTTCCTCCGCCGTGTGGCGGGGCTCTCCCTTAGAGATAGGGTGAGAAGCTCTGCCATCCGGGAGGAACTCAAAGTAAAGCCGCTGCTCCTTCACATCGAGAGGAGCCAGATGAGGTGGTTCGGGGATCTGGTCAGGATGCCACCCGAACGCCTCCCTAGGGAGGTGTTTAGGGCACGTCCAACCGGTTGGAGGCCACGGGGAAGACCCAGGACACGTTGGGAAGACTATGTCTCCCGGCTGGCCTGGGAACGCCTCGGGATCCCCCGGGAAGAGCTAGACGAAGTGGCTGGGGAGAGGGAAGTCTGGGTTTCCCTGCTTAGGCTGTTGCCCCCGCGACCCGACCTCGGATGAGCGGAAGATGATGGATGGATGGATGGATTGTTACAGAAAAGTCAAGCGTTTTCTCCGGATTATAACCGTTGTCATTTGGCTGCTATTTTAGTTTGGGGTTTTTTTAACCATAAAATCTACAGTGGCTTTTACAGCCTAATGCTGTAAATTAGGGGTCACCAACGCGGTGCCCGCGGGCACCAGGCAGCCCGTAAGTACCAGATGAGTAGCCCGCTGGCCTGTTCTAAAAATAGCTCAAATAGCAGCACTTACCAGTGAGCTGCCTCTATTTTTTACATTTTATTTATTTACTAGCAAGTTGGTCTCGCTTTGCTCGACATTTTTAATTCTAAGAGAGACAAAACTTAAATAGATTTTGAAAATCCAATACAATATTTTAAAGACTTGATCTTCACTTGTTTAAATAAATTCATTATTTTTTTTTTTTTTACTTTGCTTCTTATAACTTTCAATTTTAGAGAAAAAATACAACCTTAAAAGGGATTTTAGGATTTTTAAACACATATACCCTTTTATCTTTTGAATTCCTTCCTCTTCTTTCCAGACAATTTAAATCAATGTTCAAGTAAATTATTTTTTTATTGTAAAAAATAATTAATACATTTTTATTTAATTCTTCATTTTAGCTTCTGTTTTTTCAACGAAGAATATTTGTGAAATATTTCTTCAAACTTATTATGATGAAAATAAAAAAAAAATATTCTGGCAAATCTAGAAAATCTGTAAAATCAAATTTAAATCTTATTTCAAAGTCTTTTGAATTTATTTTAACATTTTTGTTCTGGAAAATGTAGAAGAAATAATGATTTGTCTTTGTTAGAAATATAGCTTGGTCCAATTTGTTATATATTCTATGAAAGTGCAGATTGGATTTTAACCTATTTAAAACATGTCATCAAAAATATATATTTATTGGGAGAAATCATTAAATGATCAGTGTTTCCACAAAAATAAATATCATTAATTAATAATAATAACATAGATTTAAAGGTAAATTGAGCAAATTGGCTATTTCTGGCAATTTATTTAAGTGTGTATCAAACTGGTAGCCCTTCGCATTAATCAGTACCCAAGAAGTAGCTCTTGGTTTCAAAAAGGTTGGTGACCCCTGCTGTAAATTAAAAACTCATACCACTTTTATTTTTACAGTAACTGACAAGCCAGTTTTGTACATAAAAATCTACGGTCGTTGTTTTTACAGTGTATTACTGTAAATATAGAAATGCTACCGCTATAATTTTTACTGCAGTTTTATTTACCATAAAAGCTAAAGTTGTTTTTACACTGTATTATTTTAAATTGAAAAACTGTACCAATATTACTTTTTTGCCACTAAAATCTGCATATTTAGCTGCAAGTTCATTTTTAATTGAATGGTTACATTCTGTTGACTTACAAACGTACATTAGCCGTCATGTTTTTTTTTGTTTTTTTTTACCATACACTCTACGATGGTTTTACAGCAAATTACTTTAAATTGAAAATTCTTACTAGTGTTATCTTTACGGTAAAAATTCTGGCAACTGAGCTGCAAGTTCTTTTTTTTTTAACCATAAAATCTTCAGTCGTTGTTTTTACAGTGTATTACTGTAAATTAAAAAAAAATTGCACCACTGTTATCTTAACAGTAAAAAAAAAATGCGTACCGTCTTTTTTACAGTGATTACTGTAAATTGAAAAACTGTAAATTAAAAAACTGTACCGCTGTTATTTTTTTCCAACAAAATTCTGTCGACTGAGCTACAAGTATGTTTTTAAACATAAAATCTACACTGGCTTGTACAACAAATGACTGTAAATTTGTTAATAATTAAGGTAAAAAATCAGACGACTGCAAGTTCTTTTTTTTTTAACCATAAAATCTTCAGTCGTTTTTTTTTACAGTGTATAACTGTAAAAAAAAAAAATACTGACCACTGTTATTTTAACAGTAAAAAAAATGTTTACCGTCTTTTTTACAGTAGTTACCGTAAATTTAAAAACTGTATCTCTGTTATTTTTTTCCATAAAATCTACAGTGGCTTTTACAGCAAATTACTGTAAATTAAAACAAAAATCATACCACTGTTATATTTACAGTAACATTTTTGCTACTGTTTTTTTACTGTTAAATTCTGGCGACTGAGCTGTCTGTTTTCTACTGAAAAATATACAGTCATTTGTTTTTACAGTGTATTATTGTAAATGGAAAAACTGTACCACTGTTAATATTATATAATATTATTAGTAAAATTCCGGCGACTTAGCTGCCATGGGTTTTTTTTTCCACCATAAATTCTATGATGGTTTTACACCAAATTACTGTAAATTGAAAAAAACGTACGACTCTTATTTTTGCGGTGACATTCTCAATACTGTTATTTTTACATTAAAATTCTTACTACTGTTATTTTTACGTAAAACATTTTTCGACTGTTATTTTTACAGTAAAATTATGGCGACTGAGCTGCCATATTTTTACAAAAAAAAAAATACATTTTTACAATGTAATACTGAAAACGGAAAAAAACATGACTGCTGTTATTTTTACGGTAATATTCTGGCGACTCACCTGCCAGTTTTATACAGTAAAATGGAGTAATTGTTTTTACAGTGTATCACTGTAAATTAAAAACGCTACTACTCTCATTTTTAATGGTACAGTTCCGCGGACAAAGCTGCGAGTTCTTTTTGTCCGTAAAAACTACAGTTGTTTTTACAGTGCATTACTGTATATGGAAA